>NC_058132.1:506582128-506729039 GCF_016433145.1 Gracilinanus agilis
CTCAATTTCAACTCCCCATAGTTCAATCAACTGCACCCCAAAGTTCAATTTTTGGTCTTCATGGTACAGTGAAGGCTTTTCAGACATCTTCATGGTGTCTTCACCAAAACAAGTTCGTTGTCTGGATTTTGGGGAGATGGCAAGATCCTTATCCTGAAATTATTCTCAAAAGAATTTAAACTTTACATTATAGATTACAAAACATACATTTTCTTCTAAGATTTTATACAATACCCAGCTTAGTCAAATTTGGTTACTAAAGAATTTTAGTACTTTGGATTGGTGATTTCATAGTCATGGATACTAAGCTCTACATCTTTTTCCTTTTTTGTGATTTTGGTTGCATAAGAATTATTTTTTCCATTAGTTCTTTACAAAGGATCTTCCCAGTGTACCTGATGGCTTTACTCTCATACTTTGAATATATCAGGTGTACTATTATACCATTTGGACTTTTTAATCTCTTTTCATTTTCATTCCCTTTTTGGTAATGCTCACTATCGATAATATCTTTTATGTGATTTCTTATGTGCAAGTCATTGTTGGTAACATTCTACAGCCTATTTTATGGTCACTCTTTTTTTTTAAATTAATTTTATTCTTTTCAGATTGTGATAGTCTAGATTAGTGATGGCATACCTTTTAGAAACAGTGCTAGGCCTCCCCCATTCCCCTTCAGACTGTATGCCATGCTCCCTGCCCCCTCCCCCTCTTTACCCCAGAAAGGGGATGGAGGAAGCACTTTACTTCCCTCCAGCACTGCTCCCTTCTAACTGTGTGCCATGCTGTGAGCTATGCTCCCCTCAAACCTAGCTCATCTCCGATCCCACTGTGGGAATCACCTTCACCACAGACTCCACAGGCTACCATCTGTGCTATACCTTCAAGCGTGTGTACCCCTCCTTCACCCTCTAGTGCCTTAGCCCAGACAGGGAGGGAGGAAGCGCTCCCATTGGTTACTGGGCAGGGAAGTGAGGAATGTCCTCAGGTGCATAGAGAGGGGAGGGGAGCAGCTCTTCTCTGAGTCCCTCTGCCTTTCTAATAAGGAACTCTGGTGGGCGATTACAGGAATTCCCACAGGGAGGACTCTGCATGCCCTTTTTGGCACCCATACAATATGTTTGCCATCATTGTTCTAGATCCAACATGACAATGTTAAAGAGATTTATGATGAGTATTTTGGGATCATTGAAAACATTGTACCATTTCCTAACTGCTCTCAAACTTGATTTCTTTTCCTTGATTTCTTTTCAGTATAGGGCCTCAATCCTTGTCATCCACCTATAATGCCTATTCAAGATTTTCATATTTGATAGACTAGTTTGACATGCTGACTACTCAATTGTATTTCATAGTGTATGCCACGGACATTTTTCATCTGCTTGGTTTTTCCAGTATGGATGGAAATATTAGTCTCCATTTTATTACTGTTGATTTAATTTAAACAACTATGTAATGACCTGAGATTTGATGCAATTAATATGTTATATTTGAAGAACAACATTTGGAGAATCTCAATATCAGTAGGGAATCTTTTTACTTGAACTTTGTACAGGACAGCTTTCAATGCCATTGTAGTATAGTCAACATTATGGTTAGTTGTGTGTCTTTTAAAATGTAGTTTTTAGGAAATCTCCTTTGAAATTCTGTCTTTTGCCCACTCGTTTTCATTAAGGAAATCATCCATAGTCTTTGTTTTTTTTTTCTATTAACTACATTTTGCCTTTTTTATGAAGTGATGCTCCTTAATGATTGAGGATGCCATCATCCTCTTTAATATTTTGAAACTACATCTGTACTCTAAATAAGTGTTGCCCTTGGTTGCCTGTATTTCTACTTGTGTTTGCAATTTGGGTGATTTCTGGGCTTTTTCAGACTCCATGTTGTGGTGACTATTTCACTTTGGATAAATGTTTCTTCTAAGAAACATTGAAAGTCAGATTAAGTCTTCATTTTGTTCATTTTCCTTTTTTCCTATTGGTTTGCTTGTTTAACCAGGTTAGGTTGAAGAAGCTGCACATAATATAATTTTTTTCATCTTAATTCTTTTTCTTCTATGTTGGTCACTGAGCTAGACCAGGTAAGAGCCTAATGTAGCTTCTGTACCTGTCAGTAGTGTGAAGGAGTCCATGAGCTGACTCTGTTTCAAGCCTGGGTGGGATAGGGAGAAGCAATCTTCAAATATTCACGATGTATAGATAAATCTTTTGAATAGTTTATAAACATTTTGGCCTTTTAAAGATTTCTTCATCTGGAATCATATTTTTCAACAGTTTACTGAAGTAGTTGCAATAAATTTCAGTTACTGACACTAGAACATAAACTCCTTGAGGACAAGGATGTTTATTTTTGTCTATTTCCTGAACATTTAGCAAAGTGCCTGGAATATAGTTGTGATACATATTTTTTTTTATTGATTATGCCTAAATAGAACTATTGCAGTTTCATAGTTTTTGTACCTTCAAATATCTACTATACTTAAATCAGTTTCTATTTTAGTAGGAAGGTGAGCATATCCACACATTTACTTCTCTCCATAACCTCTTGCCCGTAATCTAATCTTAAGAGAACTAATAAGAAATGTTTTAAAGAGATACAGTTGAATTCATCAGAAATGATTAGAGGAAATATTGCTTAATTTACTTTTTTCGTTGCCAACTTTGGCCCCTAGAATAAACAAAAGAGTGAATGTTACTAGGATTTATTACATAAAATGCTGAAAATCTTACCTTAAGTTGTGAGTGTGAATATTTCTTATTTTTTGTTTGACAAATATCACCTTTGTGACATGAAAAGCATACTTTAATTATAAAAATCTTCATTTAATAGACATTTTTATATTGCTTTTCTTGATTGTGCTATGTTTTCATACCATGTATAAATTAAACCTAAATTATAAAAATTCTGCCTAAATAATTAAATTAATTGGTAATCAAATTAATTTGTATAAATTAAAATAACATTAAATGAAGAAAATCTATATCAGAACATTTTATTCTCTGAAAATTCTACCATATGTTGAAAATTTAATTCTATTTCTAAATGAGATGTGTTAAAGTACTTTGAAAGCTCTTAAATACTCTAATATAATAATAATATTAAGATACTCAATACCCATAATAGCTTCCTTTATTACCTCTCTTCTTCCATCCCACCCTCTTGCTCTTCCTTCATCTTCCCTTCCTTCTTTCCATCCTCCCTCCTTTCTTCCCTTTACCATCTTGCCTGTGTTGGTAGTGAAGTGAATAATCACAAGTGGTATCTCCTTATTGACCCAGGAACTTTGGCCTGTTCTGTTTCTGACCTGGATCATTTTGCCTCCCCTTCAGGCAAATTTGCTTGCTCTCTGCTCCTGGTAGCTCATCTGTTAGTGTTGAACTTAATTGACCAACTAATTAGAATAGTTCACCAGCTTGGAACTCTTGAGCTCAAGAAATCTGCCAGACTTTAGTCTCTCTATTAACTGGAACCACAGATGTGTGTCACCATGCTCACCTCAAGCCCTTAACCTCTCCCTGGAATGCCTTCTTGGTCTAGCATTACCTAAGACATAGCTTAAGACAAAAAAAAACAAAAACATTAGTTCTGGAGTAGGAAATTATGGATTTAAATCCTATCTCTGATTGTTACTACTTTTATGTTAAAATTGGTCACTCATAATCTCTAAAAATTATTTTTTTTCCACAGGAAGGAAAGGTGGTGAGCTAGCATCTGCTGTCCATGCTTATACTAAAACAGGAGATCCATATATGAGATCCTTAGTACAGCACATTCTCAGCTTGGTGTCACATCCTGTTTTGAATTTTCTTTACCGTTGGATATATGATGGAGAGCTGGAAGATACATACCATGAAGTAAGTGATAATACAATATTTTTAGGTATATATGATATTTAGGAAGTAATTAGCTTTTTCACCATTATTGATAATTTTTATCCTTTCATTTCTCTTACTTTTCTTTACATTTTTGTAGGGTTTTATATTTTTCAAAATGCTTTCTTGTTTTATTATCTCATCTTTCCATATCTTTTAGGTTATTAAAATTTAGATATTCTCAGGTTTTATAACTGTAGAAATCACAGTACACAAAAGATAAGTATTTGATAAATAAAATATGGGCAGAAATTTAAGAACTAGTAATAGAGGTTATCATTTTAGATGTTTCTGAAGAAATCAGTAAAAGTCAATATTTGTCAGTGAAATTCCTTGTTAGGTGTATCTGATTTGAGGAAGTTTGATCAGAGATACACATTTGAAGTTGTGTGAGTAGCATGTTACTTAAAATTCTCTGGGCCTTAATTTTTTTATCCTTAAAAACAACACCATTTTGATGCTTCACGTACCATATCATGAGAATGATTGTGGACTCATTTCAGAAATTTAGTTATTGCAACAGAGATTTGGCAGGAACATGGCATTAAAGAGTAAGTACTCTAGGATCCTTGCCCTTGCTTTATCACTAAATATTGTATTTTTGTATTTTTAAGAATAAATAAAAATATTAGGGTAGTAAGCTGAACTTACTAAAAGGAATAATTGAAATGACATTGTGAGATTTGAATTCTAGCATCAACTCTGTTACTTATTAGATTTCTCTGATCAACTTTAGCTCTTTATCACTGACTTTATGCTGTGCCGTAGGCATGAACTCAATATGACTTAAATGAAACTCATTTTCCTTAAGCCTACCTTTCCTTCGCACTTTCCCTTTTTTGTGGAAAATACTATCATCCTTTAGGTATTGTACTTTATATCCTTGATACCATCTTTAACACTTTCTTCTCTTTCATCTACTGTAGCTAACATTTTCCAAAGCTCTCTGTACAACATTTATTTAATCTCTCCTCTTATATTACTATTACCCTATTTCAAGGTCCATATCACTTCTCATTTTTCTAATTGGTTTCTCTGTTTCCAATATCTCTACATCATCTGTCATACTGCTTTAAAAAAATTATCTTCTGTAGGCAGAGTGTCTGATTATTACTACCCTCAGAACCTCCTTAGTCTAGCCTTTAACCTTCTTTTTCTGACTCTACCTTATCAATTCATAGTTAGTGTTATTCCTTTTCATTTCAGCAGAACTGAAATAGCTGTTTCCCAAACTTGAAATTCTCTCTCTTTCCCCCAGCATTAATATAAGCTATGCCAAATGCCTTCATTATACTCCCCTTTATTTCACTCTCTCAGAATCTCATTCTTCATGTGACACTCTCAAGTTAGGTTTTAATTTCTCTCTGAATCTTTTCCTCATCCACCTTGTTGGGCTGTTGTTAGCATTCTCTCTCTTTCCTTAAATTCCTTTTTATTTAATAGCTGTGTTTATGTTCCTGTTTCTATATCTTCTGACAGTTTAGGTCATCCTCTCCTCCTACATAATTTCTCTTTTAGCTTCTATGACATTGCTCTCCAGTAGAATGTAAGCTCTTTGAGGGAATTGACTTTTTAAAAAATCTCCTGTGAAGGATTAAAAATTGGATAGCATAAATTTTTAATGGATTCTACTATTTAATAGTTTATAACTAGGGATCAAGATCCCAGATAATGTAATGTTAGAATAAATCTAGTTGCTTTGTGTAGTGAGGAATACTCTTCATTTTTACAGCTAAGTCTGAAGTGAACTTTTATTTGTTCATTAATAAACATCTTAGTGGAAGAACTGAATTTGAGCTAGAGTTTTAAATCTAACTCAACAAAACTTCATCAGATTTGCAAACTTAAATTCTTCTAGCTTTTAGGTGCTATAACTTATGGTAGTAGGATTTGATAAAGCATTTCCTTTTTTAGAATTATCTTTACTTCTTGTTCAGTTGTTTTTCAGTTATGTCCAACTCTTCGTGATTCCATTTGAGATTTTCTTGGCAGAGATACTGGAATGGTTTGTCATTTCCTTCTCCAGCTCATTTTACTCTGAGGCAAACAGAGTTAAGTGACTTGTCCAGGATCAAAAAGTTATTAAGTAACTTGAGTCCAGATTTGAACTCAAGAAAATGAACTTTTCTGTCTTTGCTACTTTTAATATATTGAAGGTCACTTATTCTTTATTTATAGGATGAGGTAAATTATGGTCAGTATTTTAAAAACTAGATTATTTATTATTTAACTTGAATATTATAACTTAAAAAAATTACAGCCATATTAAGTAATTTCAGTTTTACTCTGGATCGTTTATAAGCTTCCTGGAATGTGAGAGCTCTTGAGGTAAAGAAAATAAAATTAAATATTTAATTTCAAGCTGTTAATATCATATTTTGTGTACTTTAGAATATCTATTAAATGTTATTTTTTGAGATATAACATGACCTAGTGGACCACAAATGAAAAGCTTCTTATTTATGGTACCTTCATTGCCATTGATTTATTTGAATACATGGAAATATTTATATGTGTGAATATATGTAGTCATTAGAAAAAGGTAAATAGTCATTTACATATAAATGTTATTCTGAAATTATAGTTATAGCTAAAAGCAAAAAAGTACTATACATATCTTCACTGCTTCTTTTTTGTTAGCTACACCAAAGTAGCTAATGTATTTGGATGTAGATCTTTGGCTAAATTCTGAAAGTTTTCTTTTTCTTTTTTCTTTTTTTTTAATTTAAAATTTTTCATTTAATTAATTAATTTAGAGCATTTTTCCATGGTTATAGGATTCATGTTCTATCCTTCCCCTCCTCCCACTCCCTCCCATAGCCAATGCACAATTCCACTACGTTTTACATGTGTTGTTGATCAACCTATTTCCATATTATTGATATTTGCACAAGGGTGCTCATTTTGAGTCCATATCCCTAATTATATCCCCATCCTTCCATGTGATCAAGCAGTTGTTTTTCTTCTGTGTTTCTACTGCCACAGTTCTTCCTCTGAATGTGGATAGCATTCTTTCTCATAGGTCCCTCAGAGTTGTCCTGGATCATTGCATTGTTGCTAGTACAGAAGTCCATTACATTCGATTTTACTAGTGTATCCATCTCTATGTATAATGTTCTCCTGGTTCTCTTCCTTTCTCTCTGCATTAATTCCTGGAGGTCATTCCAGTTCACATGGAATTCCTCCAGTTCATTATTCCTTTGAGCACAATAGTATTCCATCACCAACAGATACCATAATTTGTTCAGCCATTCCCCAATTGAAGGGCATCCCCTCGTTTTCTAGTTTTTTTGCCACCACAGAGTGCATCTATAAATATTTTTGTACAAGTATTTTTCTTTAGGATCTCTTAAGGGTTTAAACCCAGCAGTGGTATGCCTGGATCAAAGGGCAGGCAGTTTTTTAGAGCTCTGTGGGCATGGTTCCAAATTGCCATCCAGAATGGTTGGATCAGTTCACAACTCTACCAGCAATGCATTAATGTCCCAATTTTGCCGCATCCCTTCCAATATTTATTACTTTCCATTTGCTGTCATGTTAGCCAATCTGCTAGGTGTGAGGTGGTACCTCAGAGTTGTTTTGATTTGCATTTCTCGAATTATTAGAGATTTAGAGCACTTTTTCATGAGCTTATTGATAGTTTTGATTTCTTTATCAATTGCCTATTCATGTCCCTTGCCCATTTATTAATTGGGTAATGGTTTGATTTTTTTATACAATTGATTTAGCTCCTTATAAATTTGAGTAATTAGACCTTTGTCAGAGGTTTTTGTTATAAAGATTTTTTCCCATTTGTTGCTTCCCTTCTAATTTTGGTTGCATTGGTTTTGTTTGTACAAAACCTTTTTAATTTAACGTAATCAAAATTATTTATTGTACATTGTGTAATTTTTTTTTTTTTTGGAGATTTTTTTTTTATTTTTATTTTTTTTTAACATTTATTAATATTCATTTTTAACATGGTTACATGATTCATGCTCCCCCTTTCCCCTTCAACCCCCGCCCCCGCACCCCCCGCCCCACCCTTGGCCGATGCGCGTTTCCACTAGTTTTGTCATGTGTCCTTGAACAAGACCAATTTCCAAGTTGTTGGTAGTTGCATTGGTGTGGTAGTTTCGAGTCTACGCCCTCAGTCATGTCCACCCCGACCCATGCGTTCAAGCAGTTGTTTTTCTTATATGTTTCCTCTCCTGCAGTCCTTCCTCTCAATGTGGGTAGCTTTCTTTACCATAAATCCCTCAGAATTGTCCTGGGTCATTGCATTGCTGCTGGTACAGAGGTCCATTACATTCAATTTTACCACAGTATATCAGTCTCTGTGTATAGAGTTCTTCTGGCTCTGCTCCTTTCGCTCTGCATCAGTTCCCGGAGGTCTCTCCAGTTCGCCTGGAACTTCTCCAGTTTATTATTCCTTTTAGCACAATAGTATTCCATCACCCGCATATACCACAGTTTGTTCAGCCATTCCCCAAGTGAAGGACATACCCTCCTTTTCCAATTTGTTGCCACCACAAAGAGCGCAGCTATGAATATTTTCGTACAAGTCTGTTTATCTATTATCTCTTTGGGGTACAAACCCAACAATGGTATGGCTGGGTCAAAGGGCAGGCATTCTTTTATAGCCCTTTGAGCGTGATTCCAAATTGCCAGCCAGAATGGCTGGCATTGTGTAATTTTTTTCTAACTCTTGCTTGGTCTTAAAATCTTTCCTTTCCCAAGATCTGACAAATATTCTATTCTGTGTTCACCTAATTTGTTTATACTTTCCTTCTTTATATTCAAGTCATTCACCCATTCTGAGTTTATCTTGGTGTGGGGGGTGAGATGTTTATCCTAAACCTAATCTCTCCCATACTGTTTTCCAATTTTCGCAGCAGTTTTTCTCAAATAGTGGATTTTTGTTCCAAAAGTTGGGCTCTCTTTGGGTTTATCATAGGCCATCTATACTTAACATTATTATATTTATCAGAATTTGTGAAGATCTAATAACTGTAGTGTTGTGTCTCTCTTGTTAGGCTTTGGAGACTATGGATACTATTTGTATCTTGGTATGACCTACTTCATTTCTTTAAATATCCTTTGTTCTAATAGCATATATTTGCAGTTTAATGACAAGCAAAATATGACCATTCCACAAGATGGATAGTTTGTACACTTACTTAACACTACTATTTAAAATTTATGTATTTTTGGTAGTTTGAACTATATATCTTTATATCTGAGAGTATCACTTTGCCTTTTGAGAGGCAGCATTGTATAATGCAGTGGATATAAGGTGTTAATATTGGAGTTAGTAGATCTAGATTTGGACCCTAACTCAAATACTAGCTGCATAACTCTGAACAAACCTCTTAACCTTTCTCAGCCTGAAATTTGATATCTATAAAAAGGGGGTAATAGGGCAGCTGGGTAGCTCAGTGGAGTGAGAGTCAGGCCTGGAGACGAGAGGTCCTGGGTTCAAACCCGGCCTCAGCCACTTCCCAGCTGTGTGACCTTGGGCAAGTCACTTGACCCCCATTGCCCACCCTTACCACTCTTCCACCTATGAGACAATACACCGAAGTACAAGGGTTTAAAAAAAGGGGGGGGGGTAATAATATCTCTACCATTTACATAGTAGATTTGTTGTGAAGATAAATTGAAATAATGTACATAAAACACTTTGCAAATCTTAAAATGCCAGTAGTAGTAGTAAGCTTCACATCCACTCTCCAGTACTTATTAGTCATTCAACTCACACCAGAGGTGCTAGTCCTCCCTGAACAGGGTTACTCAACCACCTTTGGTGTTCATCTTTCATGCAACTCTCACCTGTGGCTTGAAGAAACTGTACCATGTGTAGCAGCCACAAACTAGTGTCCAAGCTATTTAATTGTTTCAGCAGTTGGGCTAAACCAGGTCGAGGGTCACTGATAAGACTTCAAACTTGTTGGTGAATTAGGGAAGTGCATACTCCAAGTATGCGAAAGACCTCCAGTTGAATGGGTAGATCAGAACACTGTTCCAGTGGGCATAAAGGTGACTGAAGACTTTGTGAAGCAGTTAAAACAGAGCTTGGTTAGATATCAAAGATGCCAAAGTCATCTATTCTATTTCAGGCCATTGCTAGTTGTCCTGATTTTTGTTTTGCCACTGGATTTGGATAACTCTGGAAGGGGAAGTGAGACTGACAACTTGGTGAAACTCTGCCTCACTTAAATCTAGATCACACACAAGCCAAGACATCATTCTTTGATGCCACTGGTTCCTTTGAAAATGAAAGGTGAACAACAATCCAGTTATTTGACTTTAGGCAAGTCACTTAACTTTCTTAGAGTCTCAGTTTATCTATCTATAAAATCAGAATAATAATACTTGTATTACTTATTCCACAAAATTCTTTTTGAATGCTACAAAAATATGAGTTTTTGCTACTATCTATCTAGGGCAGGAGATAGGATGAAATTTGAATCTTTGTTTCCTACAAAGTCAAATAGCAATATAGGTCTATAAGCAGTAGCCATTATAGACTTCTAATGAGTTGTTATGATTTTACATGTAACCAATTAAATGGTTTACTTTTGTATGGTTCCTAGGAGGAAGTGGCTATCAATATGTGTCGTGACATTTTCTTTAGTTGAATTAACTATTTATCCTGGCAACATAATATTTTAGGTAGTAGAAATTTATTCTTTTATTCCTTCTTGATTAGGTTGATTGTCTTTTGACTCTTTTCTTCTCTTATTTGGGGAAGTTTTCTAATTATGCTGCCAAAATTTTTTCTCAGTTTGACTTGAAGTATCTACAAAAAGCAATAAAGAAGAAATTCCCCTAATAGCAATAGCTAACATATATGTAGCATTTACTGTGTTCGAGGTACTTTGCAAAGTGTGTTACAATTATTGTTGCATTTAATCCACACACCAACTCTGGAAGGTAGGTGCTATCATTATTCTCCATTTTACATGTGAGGAAACTGGCAAACAGAGGTTAACATTCTTGGCCAGAGTCTGAGACTGGATCTGACTCCAAGTGTGGCAGGCATTCTCTCCGTTCTTTACCTATTTGCATATAAGGCTATGCCCATTTGTTGATAAAATAACTTATAAGCCCTGGGAAGTAACAGCTGTCTATTAGTCCTAATGATCATATGCATGAGATGAAAATAAGGTGACTCACCATATAGATTATTTTACCTCTTGGCAAAGTTGTAGAGGAGTTAGGCTTTTTGGGATTGGAAGAGATGAGATAGGAGAAGAAAGGAGAAAAAGAAGGATGGAAAGCAGTGTTGTCTTTATTTAGTTTAGAAATAATGATTTCACATTGCACTGTTCTTCTATACAAAAGTAATATGATTCTCATCATCAATTTTATTGAGCATGAAGGTCTGTGAAATAGAAATAATGTAATGACAGCTTCAGAATTTGCCTTTGAATTCATTCAAGATTTAGGTTTTCATTTCAACACACTTAGTTCCAGCTAAAAATTACTTTAGTTTTAAAATTTTCCATGTAAAAAGTGTCTTTTATTATTCAAAAAAAGGGGTGACCAAACCCATTCCTCTTTTCTAAAGGCTATTTCATTTTCTCAAGGTGTGGCCTTTGGAGAAATCTCTTCACATTAGTCATCTACTTGATTGACAAGTTAAAGTTGGGATCTTTTAAGGGTCTGTATTAATGGATCTGATTCTTAGAAACTAAGTTGCTTGCTAAGAAAATTACCCTTTTTATTTCTGTTTTTAGTAAGGAGGCCTTGGCATTTGTCCAACAGTTAATGAGAAATCATGGTACAATTATGTTTTTTTCTCAGTTCTTTCTGTGTTTGACATAATGGTGAAAATTAAAGAACCTTGAGTGGAAAATGCATCAATAAAATAAAAGCATATCGCAATTATATTCTGACCTTGATTTTTTTCTCTATAACTATATATTTTTCACAGGATTAATTATAATCTAAAATGTACCTATGCCTCTTTGTGTTTGCTACTAGATGTTTTCTAGGTAGAGTAATTGCATGTTACTTTGCCCTTAGATGAAGCAATGCTTTCATAACTTCTAAAGATGACTGAATTGTCTGAGGTTTTTTTCTTTTTTAAATTAAATTTTCTCATTGTTCACACTGATAAAAATCCGGCTGCACTCCAATTACCAGGGTAAATTAGTGTGTTGTCTGTAAAAACTAGCTCTTCTGTTTAAATGAATAGCAGATAAATACTGTAAATGCAATTAATCTAATATGCTGAGTGGCAAGCTACAGAACAATGACACATATAGTTTGTTGGTTGAGTAACCTTTTAGATTACTCTTGCTGGGCTAAAGATATTTTATTTTTAAAGAGCACAATATAATCTTCTAAAGCAATGATAGCCTCATGCAATCCCTTATGTCTTTCAAACTGGGCTTTAGTCATATATTCAGAATTAAAGAATTAATGTAAACCAAATAAATCTCCTTTAAAATTTTTCTTTCTGATGTCTAAATTTTTGGCATTGAATATATATTAATAATTGTTTTGACAAACATTTTAAGTACCTCTAAAGGTAAGAGGTTTGGGCTTTAAATGATTTGCTTTGTTCATCTCTTTATCATTTTATAAAAACATTTAAGGCATAGATAATCAATGCCTTCTGTCAGAGGAATCTTAAATGTACATATCCATTCACTAAATATCTAATAAAAGGATCAAACACAAGACTGATTACATCAGCACAACCTAAATCTATATAACTCTTCTATGATGGATGGTTTTTGAAAATGCATTCCATTCCACTAACTAACCTATCTACTAAAACTTGGCCTTGGTACAGATATAGAAAATATTATGAATATATGGGAAAAAATTAAGTGCTTACTGTGTGTCAAGCCTCCTGCTAAAGAGTGGTGACACAAACACACAAGTGAGAGTCCCTTCCTTCAGGGAGTTTATATTCTAATAGAGGGGAGTATGTGTGTATTAGAGGGGGATTAAACTACAGGATGAATTGTAAAATTAAGTTATCCTCAGAATAATGAGCGATCAGGGCATTGGCTTGTCAACCTTTGAAAATACTTAAAATAATATTTACTAACACTTATGTAGTTGCTTGTCATTATTAGTAAACCAAGACTGTCATTTCAAAATTTGTCAACAAAATGTTAGTATTGATGAAATAAGTTCTTTATTATCCTTATTAAAATCATCCCTTGGGGGCAACTAGGTAGTTCAGTGAATTGAGAGCTAGACTTAGAGACTGGAGGTCCTAGGTTTAAATCTGGCCACAGATACTTCTTAGCTGTGTGACCCTGGGCAAGTCACTTAATCCCCATTGCCTAGCCCTTATTGCTCTTCTGCAGTAGAAGTTGGAAGGTAAGGGTTAAAAAAAAACCCATCCCTTATTATGCTCATGCTGAAATTGGTCTTTGTCTTCATATACTAATACCACATGCCCACAACTCTTGAAGCCATCTTCTCTGTGCTAAAATGCTGACTCCATAATCTTGAAAATTAACTAGCTAATTAGAAAAGGCTAAGGACTATGTACTTGAACAGTAGGCTCTTGGAAACATTTATCATTCTAGTTCATTGAAGCTATTCTTGGGTGTTTATAGACTTCCCCAGGAGAACTAGACCAGGCCACAGTTGCTAAAGCATTATTCCTTTGTTATGTTTATATTTTATTATACCTAAAGTAAGGCTTTTAATTTATGACACCTGACTGGATTAAAGGAAAGAAGTCAAGGAAAGAAGAAAGAAGGCTATAGTCAAATGGGGCACAGTCAACTGATAGGATCTCCAGTGAGATTGTACAGTGTAAATATGTACATAATTCTAAACCAGATAGTTTTTTTGTTTTTGTTGGCAATCTGATAATACCTAAAGGCTCCTTAGAATACTATTTTTAAATGAATAAAATAAAATACATTAGATTATTAAGGAAACAAATTATATTCAAATGCAGTTGAAGAAAAATACAAGTTCACAGATCCCAGGTTAAGAACTTCTAGTCTAGACCTTGGGTAAAATAATCTTGAGACTATGGCAAACAGTGATCATGTGAGCAATTTCCTGTGGACTTGTCACCCAAGTTATAAAAGGTTCTTGATACTCCTTCCTAGTTTAGTACGATCAGGCTTGGGCTAGTTCGGTACAGCAGGGTCATTCCATAATGTGGAAGAGGACCCTGTGGCTCTCAGGAAGGGATGTGATCTTCTGTGCTTCTTGCTGATTTCTTGTCTCTCATATAATAGACATAAGGCTCCAATTAGCTAGGATGTTGAAAGTTTCTAGTAAGGAAGATTATAGATATGGGGGATTTTAGAAAAGGGTAAAAGTATTAGGAGGGGACATAGCTAAAGTAGTCAGCCTAGCAATTAAAATTAGAGTAAAATTAGAGGATTGGATTAGGTGCTCTCTAAGTTTCCTTCAAATTTCAAATTCTGTGATAACTTTGGATATTTGTATAAATGGATAATATCCTAAATAAGAAATATATTGCTTAAAGTTATATTTTATTTGTAAAAATTTGCCTATATATGTGTGTATATATATATATATGTGTATGGACACTATTTTTATCATTAATCTG
The DNA here is from genome assembly GCF_016433145.1 of Gracilinanus agilis. Taxonomy (NCBI): domain Eukaryota; kingdom Metazoa; phylum Chordata; class Mammalia; order Didelphimorphia; family Didelphidae; genus Gracilinanus; species Gracilinanus agilis. Next base: position 506,596,544 of record NC_058132.1, read on the forward strand.
TTTATTAGTTCTGAAGACTTTTTGTTTAGGATTTTCTTATTTTAAAATCCTTTGAGATTTTTCTTGGTGTAAAAGGATAAAAGATGAATTTTTCTCTCCCTTGGTTCATTTTTCTCTTTAGTATTTTAGGAATAGATTGACGAGATGCTATAGATATATTTATGAGCATATATTATATGTATTATGTAAAAGTTGGATATATAATATCAGAGATGGAAGGGACCTTGAATCATTAATACCCTCACTTGACAGATGAAGAAACAGAAATCTAAAGAGATAAAGTCATTGTCACACAGCTGATTAGAACACACATATTAAAATGCTTAAATAGATAATAAAACCAAGTAATGTTTTGTGGACTGCTAGTTCTTTATCTAGTTTAAGGAAATTTGAAAGAAGGTAAAAACAAATTTAATAACTAAGGTTCAAACACTCACTGTGAAACAACACTTTGATCAGTGTTGATCTTTTTGATTTCATCACATGTTAAAGTTAGTAACTTTTAGCCTGAAGTTGATCTGCTACTAAAGTTAACAATAGTATATGAAAAATGGCAATACTTAATATAGGAAACCTATAAATCTTTTGGTCCCAGTGTAAACAAAGCCAGATCAAGTAGGCAAAAAGAAACCTATACAAATAGAATGGTAAATGTCATAAAGCTCACTTTGGAACTTTGAAATTTAATATACATTTCTACTTTTTTTTTTACCCTTATCTGGTTTTGTATTGTTTTCTTAGATGTAGATTTCTTTGTAGTTGAATTTGATTTTTAAAGTTTCTTTCATTTCATTTGGAGGTAGATATTGTTGTAGATCAGTGATTCCCAAAGTGGGCACTACCGCCCTCTGGTGGGTGCTGTAGCGATCTAGTGAGGTGGTGATGGCCAATTCGTGCATTTATCTTTCCTATTAATTGCTATTAAAATTAAAAAAAATTAATTTCCAGGTGGCTAAGTAATATTTTTTCTGGAAAGGGCGCGGTAGGCCAAAAAAGTTTGGGAACCACTGTTGTAGATAAATATAAGGTAGGACATGAAACTCTTCTTTTGTACTAGATATGCTCATTTCCAGTATATGGATAATGATATCACTTGTTAGATTCCTCAGTAATCTAGGTACCCCCTGGCTCTCAATCCACTGAGCCACCCAGCTGTCCCCTTAGAAATAATGGGTAACAAGAATGGTGTTCTAAACAGTCATAGTTTTACTTTAAATAATATTATGTCTTAGGTTTTTAAATGATGTCTGTTTTCCCCACTTTTCCTTTCAGTTTTTTGTAGCGTCAGATCCTACAGTGAAAACTGACAGACTATGGCATGACAAATATACTTTAAGAAAATCTATGATTCCTTCTTTTATTACAATGGACCAGTCCAGAAAGGTATGAATAAAAGACCTTTGCTTTTACTTAATGTTTCATTGTAATGCTTTATTGCTTTTTATACTTAGGCCAATCATATGAATTGAAAGGTGGTTTTTTAAAAAATAAGTAGATTGCTTTACAGAGAAAACACTTAATTTCCTAGATATTTAATTTTCTTAGATAGCCACTGAATAGTATTGTGAATGTCTTGTAAACCAGCCTTTTTTTTTTTTTTTGACATTATAGAATATTAGTCAGCTTTTTAAAAAAAATCACTAATACTTATGACAAGAAGACAGCATGACATAATGGATAGTTGACTATGGACATAATGGATAGTTGACTATGGAGTCAGGAACACTTGAGTTCAAGTCCTGCCTCTCAGACATTTTGATTGTGGCACTGGCTTCCTGTTAGTGTTAGTGGTCCTGGCTAACTTTTTAAAGTCTCTAGAGTTGTAGAGCAATAGCCCTCCTGCATTGGGAGAAGTATCCTATTGGGAGTTCCAATGAAATCATAAGTGTTACAAAAACAATTGATCTATCTTCTATCATTGTATTAGGTTTTTACATGAGTAAGTTTGTGCTTTATTTATATGTTTTATATATATAAATATATATATATATATGTTTATATATACTCTCTTTATATGGTTTATGTCTCTATGTGTGTGTGGATATGTATATGTATACATAAATGAGTATATAATATCTTGAATGCCTTGGTACAATTTTAAGTGTTAATAAAACTGTGTTAAGACTTAGAATATGTGTGCACACATGTGATTTTGGGGATTATTACAATTTCCACAAAGATAACCACAAGGTTTTTTGTCCTTGTTTAGGTTCTTCTGATAGGAAAATCTATTAATTTCTTGCATCAGGTCTGTCATGATCAAACACCAACTGCAAAGATGATAGCTGTGACAAAGTCCACAGAATCTCCAAAAGATGGTATGATGATCTGGACATTAAAACTATTCAGTTAACAGCTATTGAGTATATTTCTGAAGTCCTGAGACTAGAAATCACGTAGTTCACTAAATACCTATATTCCTTAAAATTTTCGCTAACCACAGTCTGGAGGCAGTGGTTTTCCCCCCTTTTCATAACTTTAAAAACATTTTATGACTACATATTTTATTTATATACATATATACAAATTTATGGTTATTCTTTTAAAAAAGTTTGGCAGTTGATTTGTTTTGGATAATTTGTAGTCATTTCTTTTTTTGATATAATTATCAAAGCAAATCATAACTTATCCCCCAAGACATATTCTGTCTTTCATGAATTTAGCAGCATTTGATTCTTGACCACACCTCCTATTGGATGCTCTCTTCTCCTTGGGTTATGTGATACTATTTTCTTTTTTAGTCTCCAACTTGTCTGACCAGTCTTCAATCTCCTTTGTAGGGTCATCCTTCATGGAACATCATTCATGTTACATTCCTTAACTGTGGGTCTCCACCCCTCCCCCTGTGACTTTGATCCTCCTTTTTTCCCCCCTTTTTGTAAACTTTCCCAAGGACATCTTCAATTTGAAAAAACCTTAGAAAGCTAATCCACTGCTATTATTTTATAAATTAGGAAACAGAAAAGTTAAATGAGTGTCATACATCAAGACTAGTGGCAGAACTGGCACTAGAATATATGATTCCTGAGCTCTATTGCCCTTTCAATTACCCCTTGTATTTTTTCTTCTTAAAAAATGGAAATAAATTTAAACAAATATTCATATATATATGTGCTTATATATTTTCTCTGATCACCTCTTACCTAAATTATTCCAACAGCCTCCTAATTAGTCTCTTTGCCTTATCTTTATAGTATATTCTAGAGACAACTGCCAAAATAATTGTCCCTGAGCAGAGATCTGCCCTTGTAACTCCCCTAATGAATCACCTTCAGTGATTTTTTTATTCCCTCTTGGATGAAATGAAAGTGCTCCTATTTAGTTTTTAAAACTCCTCCCATACTATCTCTAACCTGTATTTCTAGCCTCTTTGAGTATTACTTCCCCTCTGACACTGTTTGATCCAGCAAAATTGGCTGCCTTTGTTCCTCATGCTTGGCACTCTATCCCTTTTCTCCAGGTATTTTGTAGAGGCCATGCCAAAAACCTAGAATGCATTTTTTTAAATCTCCTGTCTCATAGTTTTCTTCCTTGAAGACAGATCAAGTTCTGTCTTATACAAGATGCCTTTCCTGATTCCCTCAATCGCTCGTTTCTTTTCTAAACTTTTTATATTTAATTACTGTATATATGTTTGTATTTTGTCCCTTTATGTTGTATATTTTTTTATATGTACTTGTCTCCCCCTATTGGAATGTAAACTCCTTTTGAGTAGGGATTGTTTCATTCTTTGCACTTGTATCTCCCATTACCTAGCATAATGCCTGACCCAAAACAAAGGTTTCATGAATACTTATTGAGTGATTTATTGATCTTCCTGTTACTAGTATCTTCCTTTTAAGTTCATCCTTTATTCTGTGGAAAAATGTTCCTAATGAACTGTATTTTTTTCTTCTACTAACAGCCTTCAATATTTATCCATTGCTAACTAAATAAACTCTGCATACTGGTATTTATTGCTGTTCCCTTACTTTCTTCAGCTAAATAGATATTTTACTTCTTCCTCTTGATATATTCAATATTATAGTTAAACTAAATTGTTTTCTAGTTCCTCCTCAACCTGACGTTCTCCTGTCTCTGCATTTGCTTATGTCATTCCCTCAGTTTGGAAAGAAATTTTCTATTCTCCATCCTCTACTTGCTCATTTCCATATGTTGAAATTTAGGTACCCTTTTTTTCTAAGAAACCCTTATCATCCCTTTTGCCTGTACCTTTCCTTTCTATTTATTGCCTTCTGCTATGTATTATAGCCATTTGTGTACATTTTGTCCTTTCTATTGTCAGCTCCTTGAGGACAGGGCCATATTTTACATCCATCTTGTGTTCCCAGCACATATAGCATAGTGTTTTATAGAAATTATTTTATAAACATCTGTTGAATTAAATTTTTATTGATTTAAATTGTTGACTAAACTAAACACTTGAAGATTAATATCACTCAATCTTTGGTTATTGCCAGTTTTTGTCACTTTAAACCCCCCCTCTCTCCTCCCCCCCACTCACTTTTGAATTTGGTTATTTTTAATATCTAGTCATAAATATTTCTTTTTTTATATTTATATTCCTTAAAACTAAAAATAAAGCAAGAAAGGGATTAGATTATTATAAAGACAAAATGTATATGGATTTATTAGTTTGAAAAACAAAATGTATTTTTTTTTTTAATTTTAAACCCTTAACTTCTGTGTATTGACTTATAGGTGGAAGAGTTGTAAGGGTAGGCAATGGGGGTCAAGTGACTTGCCCAGGGTCACATAGCTGGGAAGTGTCTGAGGCCGGATTTGAACCTAGGACCTCCTGTCTCTGGGCCTGGCTCTCAATCCACTGAGCTACCCAGCTGCCCTCAAAATGTATTTTTTAATTAATCCTGAATTTTCCCAATATAACTAAGCTTGTTTAAATTAATTCCCAAATAGTGTCCTTTAATTTTGTAGAACTTGTAGTAGCAGAATTTAGAAGTAACACTTAACTTATAGTAGCTGGAGTTTATAATGCTGTTATTGTGAGATTAATTTTCATTGGAATGACATATAGGTAAGAATACCTTATTCCTTCATCCTTTGGATTCTTAAATAGCATTAGAAATAGAATGGTAACATGCCACTATTTTATAGCAATGCATTTTTCACTTTTTACCAATTACATGTAATACAGAATTTCCACACAGATTTTCCTAAGTTATATGATCAAACTTATCTCCCTCCCTCATTGCCCTTCCCCAACCCAGTGCTAACAGGAGATTCTATCAGGGTTATACATATGTATTATCATGTAAAACATATTTTCATATTGTTCATTTTTGTATGTAAGTAATCTTATAAAACCAAAACCCTAAAACATAAGCCCAAGTAAACAACTGGAAAATGGTATATACTTTGATCTAACAATATATTTTTAATTAAATCAGTATGCTTATTTTTCAGAGAATATTATTTGAACTATAATATTTGTTTACAAATAACATTGGTTTCTGCTTATTGTATACTGATCATCTGTTTTTCTGTTAAAATTATCAGCAATAGATGTTGGGTAAAATATACTGTGTCTAGGGGGCAGCTAGATGGCTCAGTGGATTGAGAGCCAGGCCTAGAGATGGGAAGTCCTAGGTTCATATCTGGCCTCAGACACTTCCTAGCTGTGTGACCCTGGGCAAGTCACTTAACCCCCATTGCCTAGCCCTATAACAAATAAAATTAATATAGAAGGATATATATATATATAATATATATATAAAAGATATTAGGGTTTAAAAAAATCTTAAAAAAAAAATATACTGTGTCTGCTTTAAATTCAAATAGGTAATTAGATTTTTGAAAATGACCAGTGATTGCATTTGATAATGATAAAATGGTTATGATTCCTTTTATTGTTTTGTACTAATGGCATTTCAGATTGGAAAAGCAGGATTTCTGGAAATCTCAGTATTGATATGTATATATAGCTATACCTTTTTAGTTACCTTTTTAGTTTTCTTGGTTAAAATGCAAATAAAACATACATACATACTTTTCTTTTTTGTATTGTAGCTGCAGATTTATTCACAGATCTGGAAAATGCATTTCAGGGAAAAATTGATGCAGCTTATTTTGAGACCAGCAAATACTTGTTGGACGTTCTTAATAAAAAATACAGTTTATTGGAGCACATGCAGGCTATGCGGCGATATTTACTTCTTGGTCAAGGAGATTTCATAAGGCATTTAATGGACTTGCTTAAGTAAGAAAAATATGAAAACATTCTTCTCATGCTTCTAAACATATGGGTATAAATAATTACTGTTCTAAAAGACAATTTTTAATATAACTCATGACTTGCTTATAAAGATATTTAACTATAATTAAGAAGATAACTCAATGATTTAGCTTTATGTAAGGCATATTTTAAAACAAAATTAAATACATAAAAACAGAGTTGTAGAAACCACCTTATTGTCTTTTTGATGGTTGCCAAAATAAAATTGTTGGGATGATGTTGGGGATCTTAATTTATTGTTTCAGCATAAAAATACATTTTAGTGTCCAATTCAGCAGTCATTTATGGAGTACCTTCTATATTATAGGCATTCCAGGAACTATATTAATGCTAGGGATGCAGAGACAAAAATGAAATTGTTCCTACCTTTATATTTCCATTCTACTAAGGGAAGTAACAAATACAAAAATAAAAGTTTGATTCCACTGAGGGAAGCAACATGTACACAGATAAAAGCAGCATATATGAGGGCAACTAGGTGACTTGGATTGAGAGACAGGCCTGGAGAGAGGAGATTCTTGGTTCAAATATGGCTTCAGATACTTCCTAGTTGTGTGACCCTGGCCAAGTCACTTAATCTCTGTTTCCTGGCCTATATCACTCATCTGCCTTTGAACCAATATACAGTATTGATTCTAAGACAATAAGAATTTTTTTTAAAAGGAAGTGTATAAACATAAAAAAAATTATAGAATTGTGATATAAATGCAAAATTAATTTTACCTTTAGTTCATCTCATCACCAAATACACCAGAAAAGGGAAATTAGATAAATTTTTAAAGCTAAATTTCTGGTTTTTAATTTGTGTCAATAGTTCAATATTAAACAATACTAACTACTTCTTCTAGCATATTGACATTCTATTTGGCAACTTTGGTTCCAGAGTAATATTCCTAATCTGGAAGCTGATATGTATGACTCTGGATCAATACAGGAGTTTTTCATGTTTCCAGAAACAACCTACACTATGGGGGTACTTAGATATTCAGGTCATACCTAGAATGAAGATCATATCATCATTTTATGTTTAATTTGAGTGCATTAGGAGGACTAATAAGCTGCTACTGATAATTGTTGTTTAGTCATTTCAGTTGTGTCTGACTTTTTGTTACCTCTTTGGAGTTTTCTTGGGAAAGATACTGAAGTTTACAATTTCATTTTATTTTCATCTCATTTTTTAGATAAAGAACTGAGGCAAATAGGGTTAAATGACTTGCTCAAGGTTGTGTGAGAAAGTAGTTAATTGAGATAATAGAGTGAATCACACCAACTCTTATCTTGTCACTCAATTCTGGAGCTAGCTCAGTTTCTTTTCTTTTCAATTATGGGCCTAGTCTAAATTCTATCCTGTAAAAAAAGTTTATTCAGTTGTAGGAGTTGGAAAAAAACCTTATTGCATTGTTTGGATTTACCCCTGTGTATCTGGGAAATTGAACTACCAGTACTGCTGTTTAAATATCCTTAACTAAGGACCTAAATTATTTTGACCAGAAAGGCAATCAGATTCTAAGATTGATGTGAGGAGTTTTTTCTCATAAGCCTACATCTCAAGCAACCAATATGCTTTATCTAAAAAGTGGCCACATTGATTATTCAGTTATTTCCATTTTCTTTGATTATTTATAGATATAGGAAGGAATGGGATATCTCCTTTCCTGAATTCAGAGTATTGCACCTATTTACTCTCCCTTTCCCAATTTGGAAAGTCCCCAATCTTTAGAAACCAGATTGCCTAATGTATTACTTTAATTAATTAGTCCTATTTAATTTTGTGTTTACTTTTATATAAGTCTGTCTCCCCCCATATGTGGGGTCCAACCTTGACCTAAGGAAGAAACTTGGTCCCAATTTGTTGGGCAATTGGTATGCATGGTTAAACACAGTGATGTGCTCAGAAGAGCAAACTTTTCTTTCTGCAGTCATTCTATCTTTTGCTTATTACTGTCACATATCTTGTAAGTATCTGAATCCAAATTTGAACTCAGAAAGCTGTGTCTTTCTCACTCTAGACCTGGCACTCCATCCAGCACCACTTAGTAGTCTTAGAATAATAATAATAATTACTAACATTTATTTAGCATTTACTGTGTGCCAGGCACTGTGCTAGGCTCCTAAAATTAGTATCCCACTTGATCCTCACAACAGCCCTGAGAGATAGATACTATTATTATTTTCATTTTATAGATTTTGTTTGTTTCCTCAACAAAGGCAAACAGAGGTTAGGTGACTTGCCCAGCCTCACACAGGTAGTCAGTTTCCAAGGCCAAATTTGAATTCAGGGCTCTAGGCCCAGTGTTCTATTTGTTGTGCCAACTAGCTGTCTCATACATATATATGAGAGAGAAAATCATTTGGAATTTGAATAACATGGCCATGACAAAAGTTTTTTTCCTTTGTGTTAACTAACCAGCTTAAGATGCATTTAATACAAACTAGATCCATAAAACAAATTTATTATTACCAAATTATTTAAATTTCTTTCTACCTAAAGGTATGTTTTTTTTTACTTTTTAAGGGAAATTTGAGACTTATAATTTGATCTTTTTTTTTCATAAATGTATTATAGATGAACTGACAAGTTAACTCTTTTTGACTCTTCATATATGTTTGTGTGTTATGTATGATAAAACCTATATTTTTAAAATCTATGTATATGTGTGTCATCAGACAAATTAATTCCTGTAGGTCTTATGTAATTGAAAAGATATGTTTATAATTGAGAATGAAATACTTGATAAGTTTTTTATTCTATGCCAAATAACATACACAGTAAGTGCCTAATAAGTCCTTATTGAATTAATGAATTGTAATAAGTAAAAATGTTATTTCATTGATTTGGGAATATAATATATATATACTTAGTAAGCATTTGAAAATGCAGGCATCCTATAATGGAGCATTTTGCAGCCATTTGAGGATTGATATTTGAATATTCAAAGTAAATTAAAATTAAATTTGTTTTGAGGGTATGCCAAGGACTGAGAATAGGTTTTGGTGATAATGTTTGAAATAATTGGAGATATCTTAAAACCAGGTAAATTTATCCTGTGTTGTGATGCTCTAGTTATCAAAATACTTTTTAGGTGATCAAAATACTTTTTAGGTGCCTAATTATTTCTTTAAATGTGTCTTTTTATCTGTCAGACCAGAGCTTGTCCGTCCAGCTACCACTTTGTATCAGCATAACTTGACAGGAATTCTTGAAACTGCTGTCAGGGCAACTAATGCACAGTTTGACAGTCCTGAAATTCTTAAACGACTGGATGTTAGACTTCTGGAGGTATTTTAACCTTGTCCCTATTTAAAATGATATATACAAGTTACAAAAAATTATCAATATTAATTTTGTGCTAAAACAAAACATTGCATATGATACTTTTATTAATATTTAAGACATTTTGAGAGGTAAGCATGGGGGTAGATTATAAAACATTGAATATAATTGATCATAAAACTGATGTGTTTAGTGGTAGATTAGATTTTCCAAAGTCATGATAATCAGAAACATTTTTTTTATCACAAATCAGTTGTTGATTTGTGATAAAATCAACACAACTAGTTTTTGGCTTTTGTTGTTTGATATGTTTTTTAAAATCATGTGGAGTATATTTTAATTCTAGTTTTATTTGTTGGCAGAAAAAAATGGAAATTAATCCAAAATTTACTCATTTACAAAACAAACCTATCTACTGTTACCTACATTGGGACAATTTTTAAGGTTTGCGCGTTATTTTGCATTGTCTTCTCCTTGGGGAAAATAAATAAGATCTTTAGCTGTGTTTTTTTTTTTTCTTTTTCATTCTAGGTATCTCCAGGTGATACTGGATGGGATGTGTTCAGCCTGGACTATCATGTTGATGGACCAATTGCAACTGTAAGATCATTTTGTGTATTTGTATAGCACTCATAGTTGCTTAGATTGCTAAATATTTTGTTATTTTTAAATGGCCTTTCTACTCTAAGAACTTTTGATTAAAGTGATTACTTGGCATCTGGGATATACCCATTGAATGAACACTTAAGCCAAAACTTCAATTTCTTTAAATGATTAATGAGTGCTAAAATGCCCCATTATTAAAAACATTCTTTTAAAAAATAAATCATTTGTTCTCTTGTAGATTTCAGCAAGTACTTAATAAATGAATTGTTCATTTTATTCCATTATTCCTAGACTGTAGCAACTAATTTGGGATAATTTGCAAGGAACTATAAAATGTATTTCAGGGGAATCATATTTGTACTACTTAAATAAAATTTGATATGTAGTATTCATTTGAACTGATGAGAAAATGGCTGTACTATTGTTCAAAGTGCTTTTACCATATATAAAGAAATGTACTATTTCTTTTAACACTTATGAAAGAACAAAAGTTTGACCAGTAAAGTTGTCTTCTTACAGATATATAAAGGCAGAAATGGGTTTTCTTAATATGATTTTTTTTTCAGAGACATGAACATATTATTATTGACTAGCATCTCTGAGCTTGTAACCAATAGATCCAAAAATTCTGACTATTTGATATTTTCACTTGACAAAACTTTATATTATAATATAATTAATACAATAATACTAGTTTATTATTTGGACATCTGATTATCTACCTAGAAATTTTAGGCGAGCCCTGAACCTAATGATCTGTGATCAAGCTGATTTCCTATTATTCTAAAAATTTAAATCACTAAGCACAATGTAATTTCAGAATTACCATAGCCATTTCAGTGTCCCTTTTGGCATGATAATCAGGCTAGTATTATCTGTGCTACTGCCATCATATTAGTTTTAAGAAATATTGACTATCAGTGAAATTTTTCTGCCTTTAAATGCCTAAATGGAAACTGTTAACCTGTCTTAAGTAATAATTAAAATGACATGATTTATTCTTAAATTCAACTTTATTAACATACTTAGCTTATGAACATTTAGTTTTCTTCCCTAAATAACCTACTAAAGTACAGTTTTTTGAAGTGCTTCATTTCAAATAACCTAAATTTTTCTATTTTATACAAACTATGCATATGATAGCATTTTTTGACTGGCTAAAATCAAGCGGAGAATAGATTTTTCTGTAAGACTTAGAAAAGAATCTGAGGTTTAATATAAAAGAAATATAATTGCAACTACTCATGTTAGATCGTGTACATTAGATATTTTTGGAAAGTGTAAAGGATATCATATTAAATTAGATGAATGCTTCAAAGAAGTTTAAGTGCTTGGAGAAACAGGTATCCTGTGGAGAAAATCTTTTAAATCACTGAACATTATCTATATGTGTGATCTCTCAAATTATTTCATAATGTTATAAGGCTGAATAGCAGTGCAAAGGCAGATATTGTTGTTCACTTAACACTATAGAGAAACTCTTTGAATACTTGATGAAAAAGGGAATTTTTTCTGTATTCCATCTTTTGGAAAATAATCAAAGATGAATAAAAACACATGCAGAAGTGGGTTAAAAGAGGAAAAAACAAAAAGTATTTGAAGCTGAACTAGAAAAAAAATAATAAAATTCATCTGGAAGAACAAAAGATCAAGAATATCACAGGAATTCATGTATTAAAAAAAAGGTGAAGGATGGTGGCTTAGTAGTACCAAATCTTAAACTGTACTATAAAGCAGTAATCATCAAAACAATCTGTTACTGGCTAAGAAATAGAAGGGTGTTTCAATGGAATAGATTACGGGTAAATGACCTCAGGAATCTACTGTTTGATAAACCCAAAGATCCCAGCTTTTAGGATAAGAACTCACTATTTGACAAAATCTTCTGAGAAATTTAGAAAAATATGGCAAAAAATAGGTTTAGAAAAGTATCTCACACCCTATACCAAAATACGGTCAAAATGGGTATATGAATACGTTTATGAAGAATGCTATTATATAAATTAGGGGAACATAGAATAGTTTACCTGTCAGATCTATGGAGAAGGGAAGAATTTATGATTAAATAAGAGATAGAGAACATTGCAAGATGTAAAAGGAATAATTTTGATTACATCAAATTAAAAAGGGTTTATACAAACAAAATCAGTGCAACCAAGATTAGAAGGGAAATAATAAACTGAGAAGAATTTTTTATAACATTTCTCTGATAAAGAAATTTCCTCTAAAAATTTCTCAAATATATAAAGAGTTAAGTCAAATTTCCAAGTCATTCCCCAATTGTCAAATGGTCAAAGGAAATGAATAGGTAGTTTTCAGATGAAGAATTCAAAATCACCAATATAATCATATGAAAAAATGTTCTATGTTATCCACATCCAGAGAAAGAACTGTGGAACCAGAAATACATTAGAAATATATATGATCGAACATGTAGTACAATAGGTATATGATTGGGGTTTTGATGTTAAAGGATCACTCTACTGCAAAAATATGAATAACATGGAAATAGGTTTTGGACAATGATACATGTATAACCTAGTGGTTATGGAGAGATTAACAGTGGACTAAAATGAGCTGTCACACATTACCAATGAAGAATTATGAGCAATAAAAGGTTTAAAAGAGAAGTACAATTGATTTTATCTCTAGAGAAGTATAGTTCATTATGTAGATAGGGCTTAGAATAATAGATAACTATGCTGCTTTGTGGAAAAGCTTCTATTTACAGTCCCGATAGGAGACCATTTCGACTTTCTGAAGACCAACCTCGCTAATCATTAGCAGGCTATTGAGCTGCTTATGAATTTACTGATTATAGCAAACTATTAAATAAGGAATATAACAGTGACCCACAGACCTGTGTGAACTTCTTATACAGAGACGTAGGCAAATTAGTGGGAATGTGTAGACGGTAATAAGAACCATAATAGCTTTTGTGGAGTATATAAACATTAACTTAGGTATTGGTACTATACTCATCTAAAACTGAATGTTTATATTTGAAGGAAGAGATTATAGTTGTCAGATAGGAAATGAAGGTCATTCCAGGCAAGGACAGCAGCCTATATCAGCAATGGCAAACCTTTTAAAGATGGAGTGCCAGGCCCCACCCCTATCCCTACCCCCAGATCATGTGCTGTGCCCAGCCCCCCAGAGACCATGTGCTATGCACCCCTCCCCCCCCAATGCTAGGTGCACCCTGCCCTATCCTTTATTCCACACAAGGGAGGGAGGAAGTGCTCCCATTGGGCTGTTGGGTGGAGGGGTGAGTGAAGTGAAGAATGTTCTCAGCGAGTATAGGAACAGGGAGTAGAGTGGCCTCAGCACTCTGCTCTCCTCCGGCTCTGTAACCTGTGAGCCACCCACTGTGTACTCCCATTGGCTCCTGAGCAGAGGGGCAGGGGATGTGAAAAAATGTCATCAGATACAGTGAAGAAGGGGAGGGGAGCAGCTCCACCAAGGCCCTCTGCCTTTCTAGTAAGGAACTCTGAGGGGGAAGGCAGCCTCATGCCCATAGAGAGTGCTCTGCATGTCATCTTTGGCACCTGTGCCATAGGTTTGCCATCACTGGCCTATACAAAGATAAGATGGAGATGGAATCTTATATATGGGAACAGTAAATTAAGGTAATTGTGAATAAATGTCTGAGTGTGGTGATGGATTTACTAAAGCCAAAATTTAGCATCCCACCTTTGGGATATTTATAGAAGAACAAGTTATGTTCTAATAGGGTTTTTTTTTTATTTTAAACATTTATTAATATTTATATTTTAGAAAAGTTAACATGGTTACATGATTTATGCTCTTACTTTCCCCTTCACCCCCCCAACCTCCCCCCTCCCTTGGCCGATATGCATTTCCACTGGTTTTAACATGTGTCATTAATCAAGACCTATTTCCAAATTGTTGATAGTTGCATTGGTGTGGTAGTTTCGATCCCCGATCATGTCCTCATCAACCCATGTATTCAAGCAGTTGATTTTCTTCTGTGTTTCCTCTCCTGCTGTTCTTCCTCTGAATGTGGGCAGTGTTCTTTACCATAAATCCCTCAGAATTGTCCTGGGTCATTGTATTGCTGCTGGTACAGAAGTCCATTACATTCTATTTTACCACAGTGTATTGGTCTCTGTGTACAATGTTCTTCTGGCTCTGCTCCTTTCGCTCTGCATCAATTCCTGGAGGTCTTTCCAATTCATCTAATAGGGTTTTAATACATGTGATTCTCACCTTTTAATTTAAAATATGTTTGATAATTTTTTCTGAACTTCATTCGTAATTACATTGGGTGTACTGACATCTTACTTATAGTAGATGAGATGCTAATATGTTTTACATCTCAACAATTTTATAAAGAAAAACTATGTCTATAGACTTTGATAATACTTTAAGCCTTTTTGCTATTCTTTGCAGGTATTTACTAGAGAGTGCATGAGTCACTATCTAAGAGTATTTAACTTTCTTTGGAGAGCTAAACGGATGGAATATATCCTCACTGACATAAGAAAAGGACATATGTGTAATGCAAAACTCCTGAAAAATATGCCAGGTAAAATATAAAAGCTAATATTTTACTGAATTATGTTTTATAGATTGATGTTTTTACAGATGATCCAAACTATTTTACTGAATTCTTGAAAAATAAAATAAAATCCGTAATATAATTAGAAACCATTGCTAGTTTCTGTTTCTACCTTTGAGGAAGTTTTGTTTAGGCTCAATTATTCAATTAATTCAGTAAGCATTTATTAAATATCTGCTGTGTACTGGGTAGTAAGCTAAGTACCTCTGTAAGTACAATATATACCAAATGAATGTGAGGAAGTTTTGAGAGGGAGGGAGCTAGTTTGTTAGGGAGTCAAGAAAGACTTTATATAAAAGGTAAAGCTAGGGGGCAGCTGGGTGGCTCAGTGGATTGAGAGCCAGGCCTAGAGACAGGAGGTCCTAGGTTCAAATCTGGCCTCAGGCACTTCCCAGCTGTGTGACCCTGGGCAAGTCACTTAACCCCCATTGCCTACCCTTACCACTCTTCTGCCTTGGGGCCAATACACAGTGTTGACTCCAAGAAAGAAGGTAAGGATTAAAAAAAAAAAGTAAATCTAGAACTGATACTTGAAGGAAATCCAGGATTTCTAGTGGTAGAAGTAGGCAGAGTGGGAGCATGTGTTTCAGTTATGAGAGATAGCTGGCACAAAAGCATGGAGATTAGAGATGAAGCATCTTCTGCACTGAACAGCAAGTAAGCCAAGATAACGAGATAGCAGACTATATGATTGTTCCTAAGAGAACCAGATCACTAATTTGTTACAAACTCTTTCATTCTTGTTTTATTTTTCATTCTGATATTCAGAAATTCTGTACTTCAGAAATGTAAGTGAATAAACTTTTTTTTGGACAATCTTTAGGTCAAAGGTCATATCCCAAATCTATTTTACCAGTCTGATAGTTACATTTTCTGTTCAAGATTGTTATAATCATTGTATTGTTCAAAAACCTTAACACTGAATTGGTCTTAGAATATTAACTTTTAGTTTTACAAAACCACACATAAATTTGATAATAAGTTAGCTAGAATTTTGGATTGATAATTCTCAAGGTATTAGTTAATAAGTAAATCAGTGAGTAGATAATTTATTTTAAAGTTTTAAAATTTCCATATATTTTTCTTTATGGATGAATTTTTATTTGGCTGAAACATAGAGGAAGGATTTCAGCCTTATATATCCTTATCTTATAGTAATGCAACAAAATGTAGAAGGAACTTGAATATTGAAGAAGGGAAACTTTGCTTCTTTACTAGATTAAAGACCTATTAAATTTAAAGACAGTGTAATACTGGAAACAGAGAATCATATCACTGTACTTACCGGGTCCAGTCAGAATAAGCATAGGCAAATAAGCATAGAGAATAAGTACAGGCAAAGAAGAAATATAATTACTGCTTTTTGCAGATAAAATGATTTATTGAATTCTAAAAGTCAACTAAAGTTAATTTAAACAATAACTTCAAGGTATAAAGTAAATCCATGTGAATCATCAGTATTCCTCTATATTGTAAACAAAATATAGTAAATAAATTCCATTCATAATAACTCCATAATATATAAAACATTCAGGAATCTATCAAGATACACCTATATGAATCCAACTACAAAACATTCTTTACAGAAATAAGAGGTGTAAGTAATTAAAGAAATATTAATTGTTCATGAATAGGTCACATCAACATAACTTAAAAGACAATGCTGCCTAAATTAATTTACTTATTTAGTGTCATGCCAATCAGACTAACAAAGAATGATTTCAGTGCTAGGGGGAAAAAAAGAACAATGAAATTGGAACGAAAGCCAGGCCTAGAGAAGAGGGTTCTAGATTCAAATTTGACGTCAGACATTTACTAGCTCTATCACTTGGGCAAGTCACTTAACTTCCATTGCCTAGCCCTTACCACTCTTCTGCCTTGGAACCAATACATAGTATTGATTCTAAGATGGTAGGTAAGGATTTAAAAAAAAAACAAGATCTGGTACTGATTAAAAATAGAAGTCTAAGGGGGCAGCTGGGTAGCTCAGTGGAGTGAGAGTCAGGCCTAGAGACAGGAGGTCCTAGGTTCAAACCCGGCCTCAGCCACTTCCCAGCTGTGTGACCCTGGGCAAGTCACTTGACCCCCATTGCCCACCCTTACCACTCTTCCACCTATGAGACAATACACCGAAGTACAAGGGTTTAAAAAAAAAAAAATAGAAGTCTATCAGTTGTGCAGATTAGATATTTAACATAGAGAGGAAAAAGATACTGTAGTCTAGTGTTTGTTAAAATGAACTACTGGTATTCCACCTACTGAGATAAGAATTTACTATTTTACAAAAACTTCTGGGAAAAGTATAAAGCAATCTTTATACATAATTTGTTTATAGACAATTAGGTCTTATAACAAATGCCAAGATAATGCAAATAGATACATACATGCCTTTGATAGAAAAAATGATATCATCAGCAAAGTAGTGGAACAAGAAAGAAATTATCCTTTAGAACTATTGAGCTCTCAACCAAACAAATGAAAGAAATAACTACAGAAGATAAAAATAGTAAATTTTGATTATATCAAATTTTAAAATTTTTTTTTCACAAGCAAAAAAGAAATCTGTACTATCAATAACCATATGAAATAATGCCCCAAATCGCTAGGAATTAGAGAAATGCAAATAAAAGCAACTCTGGAATTCCATCTTATATCTATACCAACTCATACCTATCATACCTGTCATACCATCACTTTTGCCAAAGTGACAGAAGAGGAAAAATACAAATATAAGAGGGGCTGTAGGAAAACAGGCGCACTAACACATTGTTGGTAGAGCTATGAATTGAGCAAGCCATTCTGAAAAGCATTTTGGAACTATTCCTAAAAAATCACTCAACAGTATATATAACCTAGGCATGTGCCTCAGTGATATTATTACTAGGTTTATAATACAAATATATCAAAGAAAGAAAAAAAAGCC
Organism: Gracilinanus agilis; assembly: GCF_016433145.1. Lineage (NCBI taxonomy): Eukaryota > Metazoa > Chordata > Mammalia > Didelphimorphia > Didelphidae > Gracilinanus > Gracilinanus agilis. Next base: position 506,614,182 of record NC_058132.1, read on the forward strand.
TTATATGTACAAAATATTTAAAGCTGCTCTTAAAATTGCAAAAAGTAGATGCTAAGGAGGTACCTACTTACTATAGAATGTCTAAGTAAATTATGATATATCATTATAATAGAGTATTATATTTTAATGAGAAATGGCAAAACATCTTCAGTGAAACCTGAGATTTGTGTGAACTGTTGCAGAGTGAAGTTAGCAGAACCAAAGCAATTTATGCAATGGTTTTGAAAAACTGATAAATGTAAATATAAACTTTGATTTTGAAAGACTGAAAATGAAGCCATTTCCAGCAACCTGACAGAGTGGTAATAGACTTTAAGGGTAGAATGAGAAATGTGTTTAAAGATATTGCTAGAGAGGGAAGTAATTTGCTCAATTGACTATGGATATTTGTTATATCTTTTTTCTTTTTCTTTTGTTTTCTTTCTTTCTTTCTCTTTTCCTTTCTTTGTCTCTCTATTTCTCATTTTCTCTTTTTCTTACTCTTTCCCTTCTCATTCTGTTCTCTCTTTCTTCCCCTTTTCCCATTCTCTTCCTTCCTCTCTTTGCACACTCTCCTTGTCCCCTTTTCTCTTTCACTTCCCCCACTTTCCCCTTCTTCTATTTTATCTCTCTCTTTCTTGTTCTTTTTTTTTTTTTTTTTTTTTTTTTTTTAAACCCTTACCTTCCGTCTTGGAGTCAATACTGTGTATTGGCTCCAAGGCAGAAGAGTGGTAAGGGTAGGCAATGGGGGTCAAGTGACTTGCCCAGGGTCACACAGCTGGGAAGTGTCTGAGGCCAGATTTGAACGTAGGACCTCCCGTCTCTAGGCCTGGCTCTCAATCCACTGAGCTACCCAGCTGCCCCCTCTTTCTTGTTCTTTTTTTTTGTTCAATTAATGAATGAGAGCACAAATATATATCCTTTTGAACTAATTGAATTAATTTTAAAATTTTGTTATTATTATTTTAATAACTCTTGCCTTCTGTCTTAGTATGAATCCTTACATAGAAGAACAGCAAGGGCGAGGCAGTTGGGGTTAAGTAACTTGTCCAACCACATGTAGAAAGTGTCTGACGTTAGATTTGAAACTAAGTCCTCTTGACTCCAAGTCTGGTGCTCTATCCACTGTGCTACTTAGCTGCCTCTAAAGTTATTCTTGTAAAAGCATCAGCTCATAAGTCACTTTCTACAAAAGGTTCTTCTTTTACCCCTCTGATTTGCTTTAAGAAAATTGATTAACATGGTAATGCAGAGTTAATAAGAATGGAAAAGAGGAAAACAAGGAATAACTTCTTTCTAGCTATAGTTATGCATATGGTAGTAATGATAGGTGAAACAGAGGATATTGCCAAGGACATTAGAAACACCAGCATTTGAAAGGGATATCTACCTTTACCATTCCATTGGCTTTTAGATTATATCAGAAAGAATGTCATATTTCACAGTTGTTTTACGTTCCTCAATGGTTGGCAGGAGTAGAAATATCTTACTGCCTTTTTTTAAGTGAACATTTAAAAATGACTTTACTTTACATATAGTTACTTCATGTTGCATTTTTAAAAATTCTATTTAGTTAGATGTATTTAGTGTGAGCATTTATAGAAACAGCTGCCACTTCTTTGTACCAGTATCTTTCATATTTTCTGATTTAGATCAATTTTGTATGTTATAATATATTATGGTATTATGTACATTGCCATGTCAGTCTTATGTTTTCAGAGTAAAAAGTCAATCTTCTTTATTTTTAGCATTGAAAAATAAGATTTCAATAGCTATTGTAAAGAGTATGTGGACATCCGCCATCCGCCAGTAAGAATGAATTTTTGTGATTTTAAATATTAGTTTGTCAGTTTCTTTATAATGAACTAACTTGTTTGCTTTTATTCTTTTCCTTTATAATGAAAAATATCCTTGCTTGTGATATGTTCAGTAGCCCTTCTATATTATTCACATGTGACAGTAATTGTCAGATGCTTTTGTAGAGGCTGTCAATATTTACTAAAACATCAGGCTAGTCTTTGCTACTAAGTTCAGCCAGCTCTTATATGCCATATAGTTTGAAGGATTCTTCCCTTTTCTAATAACTATTGCACTTTTTAATTCACCATATAATAATTTATTAAATGTCCAGTCTAATCTACTAAACACTTATTAAGTGCCTACTATATGCCAGGCACTGTACTAAGCGCTGGTGATACAGTTTAAAAGAAAAAAAGGCCTTTTTTTTTTTTTTTTTTTCTCAAGGAGCTTAATCTAAAGAGGGAGAACACACACAAGAGACAGGAAAGTAGAAGTAGGGGAGGTACCGGGGAGGGGAGGGGGAGGGGAGGGAGGTACTTTGCATGGGAGTATCTTATTCCCTGCATTGAAGTAGTTGCAAAGTGGAATTAGGCCTCTAATTTCTATGACCTAATGCCTAAAGGCCTCTAATCTGAGGAATAGAGACTGAGAGAGATGGTAGCAATCAAAGCTTGAGTTAGCAGCATGGTGGTAAGATCAGAAGTGATAAGTTTATTCTGGGGTGGGGGGTCTTGAACCCTAAAAATAGACAGAACAGTGGATACAAAGTAGAGTGTCAGTATATTTTGTACTCTAAGGGAAATGGCTTGAAAAAGTAACTTTAACACTCTTATAAAATACCAGGCAGAAATACTTATGGCAGTATACAAAAATGCTAAAAAAGGCATATAAGAACAAAGAAATGGTGGCATTTTAACTTTTTGTTATTTTTCTTTAGTAGAGTGTTACAGTCATGATCTTTTTTTGGGAGAGTACCTCCTACTGATGATAGTGCCATCTTAAAAATTAAAATGTAAATTCTCATGTTCATAGTGAGAAAGAATGTTACTATTCTGCTTCATAGGCCATGATGACAGTTAAGTTATAGAACTCCGAAATATGGACATTCAAGGAATAATACTTTACAAGATTTTTATTGTTTTTGATGAGATACTTCTTGATTCAGTTAATTGGAATAAAAGAAAAACTCAGGTTCACACCTTTCCCAAACTAACCACGAAGCGGCTCCATTGGAGGAGATAAAAAAAGAAAAACAAAGTCCTTGTAATAAATATGACAATGAAACAGATTCCCACATTGTATTAAAAAATGTACATCTTGGGGACAGCTGGGTAGCTCAGTGGGTTGAGAGCCAGGCCTAGAGATGGGAGGTCCTAGGTTCAAATCTGGTTTTAGATACTTCCCAGCTGTGTTACCCTGGGCAAGTCACTTGACCCCCATTGCCTACCCTTACCACTCTTCTGCCTTGGAGCCATTACACAGTATTGATTCCAAGAAGTAAGGGAAGGGTTTAAAAAAATTTTTTTTTAATGTACATCTTATTCTTCATTTCATGTCCATGAGTTTTCGGTCAAGAGGTAGGTAGCATGATTCATTATTAGTCCCTTGAAATCATAGTTGATCCTTGCAATTGACCATAGTTCTCAATCTTTTAAAGGTTGTTTTTATGTTGTTATTGTATAAATTATTTCTGGTTTTGTTCACTTCACTCTCTTGAGTTCCTATGTCTTCCTAGGTTTCTTTGAAACCATCCATTTCATTATTTCTTACAGTGCAAAAGTAATGTATTCATATATCATATATATTTTTTTAAACTGTTTCCTTCCATCTTAGAATCATTGTGTGTTGGTTCTAAGGCAGAAGAGTGGTAAGGGCTAGGCGATGAGGGTCAAGTGACTTGTCCAGGGTCACACAGCTAGGAAGTATCTAAAACCAGATTTGAACCCAGGATCTCCCATCTCTGGGCCTCGCTCTCAATCCACTGATTCACCCAGCTGCCCCCTACCATATTTTTTTTGCAGTTCCTCAGTAGATGAGTGTCTCACCTCTTAGTTTTAAATTACTTGCTATCACTAGGATATTGACCTAATCTGTTTCATCTAAGTTAGCAATTATGTTGGTATATAATTTCATAAAATAGTTTGTGATTATTTCCCCTTTTTTATCTTTAATTATTAAGAATTCTCCTTAAATTTTTGTTATATGAATAGTTTGATTTTCTGCTGTCTTTTTTATCAGATGAATTTACTATCAATTGTATCATTTTTAAAACTAGCTTCTAATTTTATTTATCTCTTCCATGGCACTTCCTCCCTCCCTTCCTCCCTTTCTTCCTCCCTCCTTCCCTCCCTCCCTCATTGGCATTATTTGTAATTTTTTTTGTTTTGTTTTTGTTTCTAATTTTCATGCTTATTTCATTGATTTGCTTTTTCTTCCTTTTGTTGAGGAAATCATTTAGAGATAAAATGTTTTCTTTTCTATTGTTCCACAAATGAGCTAGGTGTCCTAGTGGATAAGTATTGGGCCTGGAGTCAAGAAGTCCTGAGTTCAAATGCAACCTCAGACACTTAATAGCTTTGTGATCCTGAACAAGTCAGTTATTCTCTGTCTGCCACAGTTTCCTCAATTGTAAAATTGGGATAATAATAGTACCTGTTATAAATATTAAAAATGATAAAGGCTGGTATAAATATATAATTTAGTATTTTAATTAAAGCCATGCTGATAGATAAAATCATTAGACCATGCGCTTGTAAGCATTCAAAACTGCCGCCTCCATTACTGTCTCCTGTTTCCTGGCCAAGAGAGCCTACTGGCAAAAAGAGGCCACTCCCTCCTAACCCAGGAGATTTTAAACCCTCTCTGCATGGACGTAGACCTCCCCATGCCCCAAAGACCCAGAAACGGAAACCAGTTTGACCATGTTGGATCACGGGAAATGTAGTTTTGATACATTTCCCATGTCCATAGAAATATATACACTTTTTAGATGGCATTTTCCAAATTTCACTTTTACACTGTTGAGGAAAAGATTTTACACAGATATGTAATAGAATGCAGGGGAGCAGTGACAACAGGCCAGAGGTCATTTGGAATCCCCTAGCAAGGGTTGCTAGGGGATTAATGTGCAATCCAGGAGTCTAGTCTTGGACTCTGTGGAGAGAGTCAGCTTTGAGAGACGAGGTCTGGAATTATCCCCATTGCTGTGATTTCCAAATGATCCAGCAATCTTATCAACCCTGGATAGATCTTGTTGTGCTGAAATAAAGGAAGATCTGTGTAGCTGATCATATGATCAGCTGGCAGTTTACTTGTAAGGGGTTACCCTTAGGGTACTTGGTTCAGGCCTGAAGACCATCTTGCATCTGTGTCAACTATTCCTAGAGACTTTGCTTCTTCTTATATTTAGCCTAGGTTTAGCCATCATAGAAATTACCATCAGACAGAGAGGTGTTCAGGCCAGCCTTGGCTTTAGCTGAGGGCTGAAAGACTTCGACACTTGATCAGTGCCTGCAGTTAAGGAATCCTTATCACCCTCTTTCCCAGACCCAACCTTTGTTATCCTTTGAATAAACATCATAAAATATAGAAAGCAGTCAGATCTATTTCAACAAGAAGATTGGTGGAGAAGGAAATTTATCCTGGAAGGAAGAGTCATTAGACTTGGGTAAAGCCAAATCCCAGGTTGCCCATTTCTGCTCTCTCTACTAGGGCAGCTTCCTGTTCAAGGGGGAAACATCAAGGAGAGACTAGATGAAGCAAAATTTCCTAGTCAACCATCCATATTCAAATCCTAAGGTGTACCTCTATCTTGACATGGGTTGCTGTGATCTTGCCACCAAGTGCTTTGACCAGAGAAAAAGAGAGTAGCCATTTACTCTCTGTCTCAAGAGGGGAATACTCTGACAGATCAGGTTATCAAAACCACCTGATCATTCATCTATAATAACAACCCAGGGTTTCCCTGCCTTTTGTCACTTTCTCCTAGAGTTGTTATGAAGATCAGATAAGATAATAACAGTGCCTGGCATAGAATGAGCATTTAATAATTGCTTCTTTACCCTTTATCTCATTTCATATCAACATTAGTTGCATTTGAAACAAAATAAGTTAGACCTCAGTCCCCCAAATGTATTACTTAATCAGTCAAAAATCATTTATTAAATCTCTATCATGTATCACTTTGTTCAATTATAGAGATATAAAGAATCAAAACAACCATCTTTGTCCTTGTGGTGCTTACATTCTAATGAGAAAGGCAGTGTTTATTTAAATACATAATAATAGATAAATACAGAATAGATGCAATCTTACCTGACACAGGAAAATAATAGAAATTGGAAGTCTAGGAAAGCTCTGCAGAGTGGCACTTGGATTGATTTTTGAAAGAACCTACACATTCTAAGAAGCAGAGGTTACATGGAAAAGTATTGTAAGAATGAGCAACAACCAGTATAAAGGTTGGGAAATGAGAAATGAAGCAAATCTAGGTGACAGAGAGGATAAAATTGTCCAGATATTCAGTTTTGGGGAAAATTGTAATGAATTTTAGGTATGTTGAATTTGAGATGCTTACAAGACATTCAGTTTGAAATGTTTATTAAACAGTTAGTGATTAGAGCATAGGATAGAGTCTAGGAGTGAATACATAGTTCTGACAATCAGAATAGAGATGGTAGTTGAACTCCTGAAGGAGTTCTTGAAGAGGACCAAGAACAGATCCTTATGGGTCTTGGTTAGTAGTATGCATGATACAGCTGAAGATCCAAAAGGGAAATTATGAAGGAACTCAGACAGGAGGGTACCCAGAAGAAGCAGATTACCAGCAGCATAAAATATTGTAGATCACTCAAGAAAGATAAAGAGGCCATTAGAAGAGTAAGTTCTTTTTTCATTATCATTTTGCCAAAGGCTTGGGACTCACCAGTTCTTGGCTTAATTTTATTGAGTCTTCATAGTGATAATTGTCATTGGAGCCTCTGGAGCAGGAAGGTAAAGGAAAGAACATTGTCTCTGTATTCAAAAGATTTGTTTTCAAAGCCTGCTTCTGATACTTACTATCACTGCAGTTCAATTCACTTAGCTGCCTTTGACCTCAGTTTCCTTATCTGTAAAATGAGGGAGTTAGACTAGCTAGCCTCTGCATACCTTTCTAGGTCTAGATTTATTATCCTCTAATTCCTCTTCTGGCTTTGTTTCTGACCTTCAGATTTCCTCTACTATGACACTAGCCTTCTCACTCTAGAAACCTTCCTCCAATCAGAGACCACTTCTTTGATGAGTCAGTAGGCACTTAATTTTTAAATGGAATTGAAATCTTAATTAATGAACATTGCTTTTAGCAGTAAAGAACAACTAATAACTCAATCTCACATTCCTAATAAACCAATTCTACTTTTAGCAATAGACAACAACTGATAACTCTCAAGCTCCAATTTCTAATAAATTGGTCTGACCTATAACTCAAACTTATCTCAAACAATCTACTATCCATTTCTTCTTCTTTCTTCTGCTCCATCTTCTTTTTTCTCTGTCTGGATATATGTAGTTTTATCTACATTTTTTCTTTTCCCTTTATTCATTTCATTTTCTTCATTGTTTTACTCCTATTCCTCCTCTTTCTTTCTGCTTTTTAAATTCCTTCTTCCTCCAACTCCTGACTAATGAAAAATTGAAGTGAATTCCTTCTCTTTAATTTAGAAAGCAGCTAACCTAAGTTGGATATTTTATACTTCTCTAAGAGAATTATCTAGATTAATTTTTTTTGTATATGTTGCTTGATTAATTTGTTTTCTTCTTAATAACTTATAATTGTAAAATGGTTTTACATTCCTGCTTTAGATTCTTTACAATACTCTTTACACTACTCTTCTGTTCTAGGCAGAACAAATTCAGTAGAAATTACACATGCTTCAGAGGAGGGCTATAAAAATTATTTAGAAAGTAGAAGAACAAAACCTAAAAATTATCTCAATGCCTTTACTATCTTATAATTCACTTGAAAAATGAATACAAATGAGGGACTTAATAAAACTTATGGTTGTTTGATACTAATAGAGGAAAAACATTCTAAAATAGTGAAAGAACTAGATTACAGAATATTAGAATTTTTAATTTAATCTAAATATATAGAATGCTAATGACCTTTCCCATTACAAGTTCTGCAACATGTATTTTAGTGAATAGATTACTCATTTATGACTAGTGATATACATTTGTTTAAGCTTTTCTGAAATTCTTGAAAACAGTTCGTTCTGTTAAATAAGTTAAACATGGTTTCAGAAAACTTATTTTATTATTAGTTTATCTAGTGGAATATTTCCTCATGTAGAGCAAAGATTGCCATCTGACTTAGTCTGATCTAATGGAACTCAAGTTAATGACCTTTTAATGTATTGTAAAGGTAATATTACATAATATGGGAATGATTTTCTTCATCTTGACTTTTTATTCTGTCAGTAGTATATTTTCAGTAGTATATTTAAAGTGAATTTTTGAGATACCTTAAATTAGATTCCCAAAAAATAAAATAAAAAAAAGTTTCTGGAATAGATATCTTTTCTTGGAACTTAAAGACATTCTTTATGGCTTAAATTGATTTCAGGGTTTACCCATAGTAGATACTATGAATATTCATTAAATTGAATCTACCTTCATTTTACATTAATAAATAAATCTCAGACAGTTATTTTTTCATTACCTTATACACTCTGTCCACCTGTAGTCTGTGATATCAGGATGAAGCTCGAAGGGAAATAAAATCAATCTTTGGTGATGAATTTTAAAAAATGTCATATAATAAAAAACAAACCTTTACTTCTGTAGAACTGCTAAGAAATTAGCATACATATTCTTTTTACTTTATTTTTAAATGATTCTGGATCATAATCAAATAAAGTGACATGTTTGGAAACAAAAGATTTACTATCAGCAATAAAAACATGATCTAGAACATATTAACAGTTGAGTTTAAAAAACTTAAAATTTTGAAGTTTTTAAAGCAACCCCTAGAGGGCAATAGAGAATCACAAATAAATATGATCTATTTCTGAATAAATAAACCAGAGAAGAAATAGCCCACTTAATTTTTTTTTTGTATATAGAATTAATTCTATCAGTTAATGTTACCTTAGTAGGAGAAAAGGCATAGTTATATGTTGGTTATATCATTTTTTGGTACTTCTAATACTATAATAATTGTTTTCAAATATCATTAGGTAGAATTATCATAGAAATTGGACCTATAAAGAAGGAACATTAGAGAAAATTTATTCAAATCTTATAATTTTATCAATAATGAAACTGAAGCCTGGAGATGTTATAATTTGCTTGTATTTTAGAACTTCACTTTAAAAATAAATTAGCATGTTAAATATAAGAATTATTATTTATCATATTATAGTAAATATAATATGTTAAAAACTACAAATTGGCATGTTAAAATATTTTTGGAGGGAATTTTTCTGAAGAAGATGGAGCCAATATGAAAGTGGATTTTTCCTCCCCTAAGAATTATTATGTAACAGTATATTAAACTATTTACAATTTCTATTGGTTATTTGTAGTATTCACTTAACTTTTTACATTCATGAAAGTATTCAGTGAGTTTTACATAAAAAACTAGTATTTTGATATGTTATTTTATCAGATTTATTTTTTTCTTATGAATATCTGCACAAAGCAACTTTAGTTTTTCAGTCTTAGATTCTTTAGACAGGTAATATTAGAGATGTTTCTAATACACTTAATTGAAAAATTTTAGTCCCAAGAAGTGGCATGTTTCCAGAAAATATTGAAATGATTTCAAATTGACATTCTGAAATTATTTCAAAGGAGACATAAGGACATGTTGCTGAGTTGACATTGGCTATCATAACTTTCGAAAAGTAGGATCATTTGAATAGTTAAATGAGCCATGGATGCATGAATTACTGCATCTAAATCTACATCAGCTTTATCTTATAGAACATCGAAAAGCATTATGGGTTTTACTCTGATATGTGTTGTTTATTTTTCTTTAAAAATATTTTTAGTTAAAGAATGAGTGTAAGGAACCCAAAATATCTGGTAGCAGAGGAATGTGTACCTAAGAAGGACTGAAATTCACAGTAGTAGTAATCTACTAGAATCTATTTTTATTTTTTAGATGTCTCTTATATTCAGTTCCTCATAGAAGTAGGAAAGGAAAGGCACCTGACTTGAAGAAATTTGGAGGTGAATTTAGAAATGTAGAAAATTTGACCAAAATATATGCAGATTTCCTTGTCATAGAATGTGTCATTGTGACTCCCATCCTTTAGAAATGCTCTATAAGAGAACTTAAAAACTGTTGACTTAGAGGAAAAGAAAGCAAAAATCTAAAATGTGAGTTGCCATAGGACTATAAGAAATGTTTTTTCATGGATAGAGAATCAACTTAGAGATAAATACATATTTTTTGGATGGAAAAGCATTAATAATGTTTGGATCCCCAGAGATGATTCAATGCTAGAAATGTACTTAATTAACATTTTTCTATAAATGTTCTATCAGAAAGTGAATAGTGAAATATCTTTGTTTTACCAATAACATTTCATGTGTATAGCCAGTACTCTCTTAAACCAGTATATCCTAAAAGAAAGGACCAACTTCAGAATGAAAAGCATTTGCAATATATCAAGCATTTTGCTGAACACTCTGGATAAAAATGCAAAAAGTGATCTAATCCCTGTCCTTGAGGAGCTTATATTCTAAGAGTTCCAGGGAAGAGTACTTTACTCTAGGATGTACCAGGGAAGAGGAATGAATCCTAGGGTAGTTGATTGACTATCACTTTTAAATGTATTATTTTCAAGGGAAATATTGCTTTGATTATACTTCCCAGAGAAAGAAATGAAAAGGTAAGGTAGGTATACATTGGCAGACCAGTTGGCAAAGAGATGGCTGGTATCTACATCTGTATATGAAGCATGACCTGGTCTGAAGCCACTTAGCTTTATCAAGTTTATATTCACAAACCAATCAGGACAGTTTAACCCAAAGCAAGTGTTAGTAAACTCAGTGAATTATATGCCTCCTGGGCATGGTTTCTAGTAGTTTAGTGGTCCAGAGGGTGCAACAGCTTGACTGATAGCAAAAGTAATCATTGGGTTGGACAGCTGGATGGAATTTTAAGTTCATGTGCCACATTCAGTGAGAAACTTTTTCTGATCTTCCTGGTAGGTCTTTTTTCCTCAAATGTTTTTTTCTCTTGTTTATCTGCTGCATTTCCCCCAATAGAATGTTCATTGATACCTTTAGCACTTACACTGAAATTAGTGTTTTTCTTCCTGAGTAATTAATTTCTTAAATGCTTATAGTTACCTTTATATATTTTACCTTTAGTTTTAGTAAGGGAATCCACTGTAGTAGTTGAAAAGCACAGACCTAGAAGACAGAAAACCAGGCTCTTGTACTGCCTTTGCCACTGATTTTGGACAAGTTACTTTATCTCTTTTTAAGTTTTCCTAATAAGAAAATGAGAGTATAAATTTAGGTGATCTCTAAGATCTTGTCTGTTTCTGACATTTTGTGATTCTATGAAGCATTCAAAAAATATCCTTTTAAATGAAAATACCAGTAAAAAGACTACACTATAATTCTAAACTATGCTTTTATCTAGCTGGATATTCTCATAACTTGTTAGACACATTCAAATAAAATAACTTTAGTTTCTACATTATCAACTTCTTTCTCTCATTTAAGATCTTTCAGCAATTCCACATATTTCTGTGAAGCCTAATCAATTGGAAGCCAAGCTTTGTTTTTCTAAATATATAAATATGAACTTGTATTTTATAAAGAACACATATAGTCTTTATTTTGTTTTCATGTGTTTTGAATATTTATAGATTTTTGAATATCACATAAACTTTAGTACTTCAATGTTTATGTTGTAGATTATGATCAGAGGGCCTGTAATGACCATATCTCTCATACAAACCAGGCAATCAGCACACTAAAATCCCTGTAAGGATACTTAATTACTCCCTTCAGAAGTTAGTTTAAAAATAGTGTATATCAATAAACAAATATTTTAATATATATTCAAAGTACTGTTTAATATGTTCATACTTTAGTTGTATATGTGTGTGGTTATAAAGATATTTAAGTATTAAAATTTAGTACACTTTTTAAACCAGAGTTCCCAACTGATAGACTTTCCCTTACACTTATTTTTGGTTTTAATGTAGGTTATATAGTAACTTTGTGGGGGAAAGAGAGGACAATGGTTTCTTAAACATTTCATATAACTACATACTATTTGATTACTTGAATAGCTAACAAAGAAAAAAAGGATTGGGATATGATTTTCAAAAATGTCAAATTTGACCCATTTTCTTGTAATTATTACTCTAGTGGGTTTATCTTTGATTTGATCCATCATATACTTTAGTGTAACATAATATGCTGTTACAGTCTTTGTACTAGAAATTAACAGTGGTGAGCAGAGAACTGCTGCTCAGTGGTGACCTTCAAACCTTTTGATGGTTTTATAATCGTATAAAGAATAAAAGCAGACTCTGAACTCATCCTTAACCTGTTTCAAAGGTTCATATTTCTCTAAGGTGGCAAGGTCATTTTTCAGTTCCTTGAAGAAATGTCATTTTTATCTCCAAATAGCTAGGGAAATAGTAAATGTTTCATGCACAGTAGGTATACTAATTGTAAGGAAACTATGAAGTAGGGCCAATGTTTGTTCAAGGAATTGGAGAATATTGGTATAAGATTTTAATAACTAAATATTATGTACAATTTTATTTTATTTTACTATCTTTTACACCTGGGAAACAGTACTTCTAGTTCTGAGGGATCATATGATATTGTTTGATTAGATGATCAAACCCTTGTTTAGCTTGTATTGCATGCAAATTGATTATAGAGAATTCTTTTCCTCTTTAGAGTAGGTTAGCATTATTGCTTGTGATTCCTTGAAACATAAGGGAAAAGGACATTACAGTGCTGGTTTTAAGTGCATCTGAGTTTGTTTAACATATAAATTCTTTGACTTCTTTTACAGAGTTCTCTGGGGTGCTACATCAGTGTCACATTCTGGCATCAGAAATGGTCCATTTCATTCATCAAATGCAATATTATATTACATTTGAGGTACAATTTAACCATCTATTTTTTTCTTTTGATTTAAGCTAGTTAGATGTTGTGCTATTTATGTATCACATAAGTATCTTTTTTTTTCAGGAAAGTATTTTTTTTTGTCTGATTTAAAGGGCTAGAAAGTGTTCAACTCAATCAATTCTGATTCTTATGTTCCTCCCCACCAACTAAGGTACTTGAATGTTCATGGGATGAACTTTGGAACAAAGTCCAGCAAGCTCAAGATTTGGATCACATCATTGCAGCTCATGAGGTGTTCTTGGACACTATCATCTCTCGTTGTCTCCTGGACAGTGACTCCAGAGTAAGGCTTTTTATCTAATATTTCAGACTTAAAAAAAAAAAAAAAGATACGGATGGTGTTTTCTTTTCTTGATTTGTACCACATGGAAAATTGTAGGAAACACTTCTCTGCAGCTACATTAATAATAATTAAAACATTTTTACTAAAGTTTGATGTTCAAGTTAACACTGTTACTGAACAGCAGTGGAACAATAGTACTGAAACAAGAAGAATGTGCTCTAAAATGTCTAAAATAGATATTAAAATGGTAAAGAATAATAATACCTATTCATCTCCTAAGTGTAATAATAATATCCTATTATATTGTTCAAAATAGAAAAAGGATGTTTTAAGTTTAGTTTCTTTGATGGATGATGGTTTTGAATTAGGAAGGGCAATACTAGAACAAAACAACTTGTAATAATAATACCAGAACAAAACAAAATGTTATCTGTATCAGAATCTACATCTTATATTCTTTACCTTCTTTTTCTTTCCATTTACATTATTTTAGTCTTGTATATTGTTTTGCTAAACTACTTTTCCTCTAGGTTGTTTATCTTACCTAGATTCTTGAAAATACAGTATAATTATCTAGCACAATTTGGGGAATAGAATACTCTGCCCCACATATATTTTCTTGTTAATTGAAAACTAAAGCAATTTTGCTATGAAATTGTATAGCTTCAGGATATCTTCCTTCATAGCAGTGTAGGGACCTGCCTTCAGGAAATCTGTTGGGCACAATTGGTTTGATTTAGAAATACAGTAAAAATCAGTAGGGTAGTTAAATTCATGATCAAAAAAGATACGTCTCAGTTTGATTCCGAATCTCTTAAAATACCAGACTAAATGTAGATTAACTGTAGATAGACTTCAGATACAGAGAAATTTTAGAATTTCTGAAACATGTTGCCTGATATCTTTCCATCTTATACAAAAAGATGTCATGAGAACTTTAGATGAAATCCAGATATGCTATACCACATTTTCCTGATCTACTCTAGTAATTTTATCCAAAAAAAGTATATTGAGACTATCTTACTATAGGTTATTTTTGTTATATCCGTCCCAGCCTATAGTTATTACTAGTTATCTTTCAAAGTGGTCACAAATCTGTATTCTAGAATTTTGTCAGGAAATGAAGTCAAGATGACTATCCTGAATTTTGAAGAATATATTTTCTTCCCTTTTTAGAAAATAGGGATATTATTTGCCTATCCATAGTTAGGTCAGTACCTCTTTTTTCTCCATTGTTTTTGCAAAGATCTTAAATAGTGACTTAGTGTTCACATTGACATCAATGTCAATTGTAACTTAAATATAGTTTGTCTAAGTCTAGTAACTTGAACCCACTGAAGGCTGTTAGGTGTGCCCTTGTAACACATCTTCCTGTCTTGGGCATTCCTTCCTTTCTAATGTGAAGTTAATCCTTTTTAATAAAGTACCTACCACAGTGCTTAGTACTTACTAAACTCTTAATAATTGCTGTTTGCTTGATAGAAAATATGGAAGAAAATGGTTCAATATCTTATTGATGTTCATTATATTCTTTTTATCCACCTCTAAACAATAATTCTAGTCTTTTCATTATATTCTTTTTATCCACCTCTAAACAATAATTCTAGTCTTATTTTGAGCTTTCTCTTCCCTTAAGACATTTTGTTAAAGAGCCCCTTTAGTTGCCTTTGAAATTCATCAGAAGTCTCAGCTTATCCTGTGGTTTAGTTGTCCTGAAATAATTATGTTATCAGTCATTTGAATTGATACTCATATACCTATTTGCATTCTATACATGTGATCTGAAAGTATGAGTTCTGCCTTATTAGAATATTTCTTCCTTTTGTTGGAATTTCATTCTTAAGAACAATCCCATCCATCTTGAGCCACACTCCCTTAAAGAAGTCTATGGGATCCTAATTAACCTTTCTCAGATTCTTCTCTCCTAGAAGATCTAGCAAGTGAGTCAAACTATCTTGAGTATCATCCTTTGATCATCTATCAAAATTCTAAGATGGAGTAGTCACTTCCTTCTGCAGTTTCAGTCATTTCTATTTCAACTAGTTTTTCTTTATTGGTCAAAATCAAACATATGGAAGGAATTTCATTTTTTCCTCTTCTCTGCCTCCTGAAAGTTGAAAATTATTAAGACAAATCAAGAATTTTCAGCTGCCTTGACTGTAATTAGGAGAAAATGTCTGGATAGTTGAAGCCACTACTGGAGTAATCTATCTCCATACTAACACTTTCATCTGCTTAGGAAATCATTATCTTATTCCATTTGTTCTGGTACTTCGTAATACACCACCACCACTTTACTGCTGCTCTTATCTAACTGATTTCCCTATTGTAGTTTTGTACTTTATAAAAGAGGTATGTTGACTAAATGATCTCAAAAATCAATTACAGGGGGCAGCTGGGTAGCTCAGTGGATTGAGAGCCAGGCTCAGAGAATAGAGGTCCTGGGTTCAAATCTGGCCTCAGACACTTCCCAGCTGTGTGACCCTGGGCAAGTCACTTAACCCCCATTGCCTACCCTTACCACTCTTCTGCCTTGGAGCCAATACACAGTATTGACTCCAAGACGGAAGGGAAGGGTTTAAAAAAAAAAAAAGTCAATTATAACCCTCTATCCTATGATCCTAAGCAGAGACTGAAAGATGACAGACATTGCAAATTAGGTTAGTTTCTTCTGTAGCTGTTGTGAAAAACTATGGATTGTATATATGGAAGGCAATGTTTGTTGCAAATTTGAATGGACTAATATTCCTTCCAAATCTATACTGCTGACCTTTTACTACTCCAGTTCATTTGACTTCCTTCAGCCACCCACACCATAAAGCCCCAAAGACATTTCATTCACCTTCATTTATCAGTCATATGCCACCAGGTCTTAGTTAATATATTCCTGAGGTATTCCAGCATCGCCTTAAAGATCTTGAGATGATCTCTGTCATGACAGCAATAGGCCTTTATTGTGAAGGTTTTAGGAAAATGACAACTCATAACTCTTTTCTATTTTTTAAGTGAAACAGTAATATCTTGTTGTTCAGATTGAATAAATATCTTTTGAGCTTATGCTCTTTGATAAAATGCTCATGAAGTGAACTCTCATCCCTTAAGATTAGAATCTTTTACAAAGAGGAGACACTGACATATTCACAGAACTAACTTAGCTCTCCCAAGTGGAAAAAGAACTGTAAATGAGATATATTTATTATGGTACTTTTAAAGGAACTGTGGGCATTGAAGCTATAGGGATTATAGTACCATCTCATGAAAAAGATGATGAAATGAACATATTCAAAACATCTAAGCTCTGTAAAACAAACAACAGCAACAACAACTAATCCCAAAACTTTTTGCTTGTCAGTGGCCATCTGTGAATTTAGGAGATTTTCCCTTCAGGTTTTAAGATCTAGATATCTGAAAGCCCAGAATTCAACCAAACTAACCCAGCACATTGAAAAAAAAGTTGCTCTATATAACATTCCAAACCCATAGACCTATCTCCACCTCTGCCGTAATGGAGAAAGTAAATTTTCATAGCTTGTTTTTGGTGCCAAGCTTGTCCATGAAGATTTCACAGTATTTCATAGTTTTAATTGCTTTGTTTTGATACTTTGTTGTAGTCATTGTGTATATTGTTTTCCTGATTCTGCTTAGCTCATGCTTCTCTTATGATAGAAATAATCATTTGTTGTTATTTATAGCTCATGAATATTACACTACCTTTGTGTGTTATAATTTTAAAAATTCTGAATTTAACAAACACAAAATAATTCTCATTATACAGAGTAGACTAGAAAAAAGTTTAAATGTGAAACTATGAGTCTTTATTATGTACAGCTTCCTTTTATTTTATAATATATAACAAATTTAGCATGTAATTTGCCATACTTGTTGATGATTCTTTTCATCTTCATGCTGTCTCCTATGTATTTTTAAAATGTTGCTTCCCTTTCTTCTGAAAGGATTTCTTTCTTGTTGAGTTTCTTTGGTTTCTTTCTTCTGAAAACCTGAACCTATCCCCTTTTTTTCTCAATCCACTTCCCACTATAACAGGACCAGTTGTGTTGATATCACAACAAAAAGAAAAACGAAGCCCTTGTAATAAATAAGCATAGCTGAAGCAAAAACAAATTCCCTCATTGTTCAAGAATAAAAATTTATTTTTCTTCACCTTACATCTTGAATCCATCACCAGTGTTGATACTTCATTATTGTGTTACTTGATCATTACGTTAATCAGAATTCTTACATCTTTTAAAGTTGCTTTTCTTTGTACTGTTGTTATATGTTATACTTCTGATTCCATTCACTTCTCTCTGAATCATTTCCTGTAGGTCTTTCCAGGTTTCTTTGAAATCATCTGTTTTGTGCAGTAATATTCTATTACATTCATATAGAATTTGTTTAGCTACTCCTTAATTGATGGATACCCCTTTAGTTTCCAGGTTTTTTGCTACTACAAAATGAGGTACTATTTAACTATTTTTGTACATGTGTAGCTTTTTCCTCTTTCTTTAATTTCTTTGGTTTTTTAAAACTTATTAATGATGTTATTGTGTAAAAAAGTAAGCACAGTTTAGTGACTTGGGGCATTATTCCAAATTGCTTTCCAGAATGGCTGTGTGTGCTATTTCACAATTATAGTAATAATACATTAATATTCCTGCTTTTTCACAGCTTCCCTAATACTTTGTCATCTTTGCCAATGTAATAGGTGTGAGGTGAAACCCCAGATTTGTTTTTATTTACATATGTTTAATCATTAGTGCTGGGGGCATTTTTTCATATGGTTGTTAAATAGATTTTTTTCTTTGAAAATTTCCAGTTCATATCATTTGACCATTTATCTCCTAAGGAACGAAGTACTTTTCTAATAATTTGAATCAATATTATTCATATTATATATCTGGAATAAGAGATCTTTATTAGAGAAGCTTGCTACAATGACTTCTTCCCCCCCCCCCCCATTACATGTTTTAATTAGCTGCATTGGTTTTGTTTGTGTAAACTCTTGAATTAACTTTTCCCTTATTCATAGTTTTAAAAGATATATTTTTTTCCCTTCTCTTCAGATTTTTTTAGGATTTCATTTTTTATGTCTAAGTGTCTTATTTAGATTTTATTTTCGTATATGATTACTGCTAGACTCCTTTCTAGTTTGCCCAACAATTTTTGTTGGAAAAAGGCCTTAGTATCTGAACTCTTTGAGTTAATCAAACCCTAAGCTTGCTTCTGACTGTTATATCCTTAATATGTTGTACCGATTGACTTTTTTTTTTTAAACCAGGACCTAGTCATTTTGCTGACTGCTGTTTTGTAATATAGTTTGAGATGTAATTTTGCTAGGCCTCCTTTTTTCCCGCTTTTTTTCATTATTTCCCTTGAACTTCTTATCCTTTTGTTCCTAAAGATGAATTTTTTTTAGCTTAATAAAATCTTTTCTTAGACTGGTGTAGCAATTACTTTTTGTTTTATATTTCATAAAACCTTTGTATAATATTGGGATTAATTATTCTTTGGTTGACAGATGTATAGTTAGAGAATTTTGTACCTTGGACTTCATCTCCCAGAATTCTTTCCTCATCCCAAAATTCTTTTCCCCTTTTTTTTTACATGTATCTTTACATTATTGTTTATAAGTTCTGTAACTCCTCCCCCTCTCTCTCTTCTCTTGCAGCCAAGGCTGGGTTAGCTAGCTTTTTCATGTTAGTTATTATTAATAAACTTTATAAAATATAATAGCAATAGTTTATTAATTTTAATCTTTACACAGAATTTACTTATAAATTTATCCTGCCGTGGAGGTTTAATTCTTGAAGTTCATTTATGGCTTGTTTATTTTTGTTGTTATTTATAATAACTAATATTTAAATCTAGATCTTTTATTAATGTGGGTATTTTGTGGTTCTGTAGATATTTTTTCTATTTTATTTAAGCTACCCATTTTGTTAGTATATAATTTGGCAAAATAGTTTCTGATTTTCCTTTATATCTTGTTTAATTGTTTTAAATCTTTCATTTTTTACTACAATTTGGGTTATTTCTAAGAAAACAGCTGTTTGTTTTATTAGTTTTTTAATACTTCTATTTTTTTGCTTTCAATGTTTTTTCAGAATTTTCACTTTAATATTTTGTCAGTTTTTGCTTTAGTGATTTTCTAAGATTTTAAAAATTGTAAATTAAATTAATTCATTAGTCTTTTTACTTTTTCTTTTGTTGATATTGATATTTTTGGAAAAAATTAATACTATAGCTCACATTAATGTTGCTAGTTGTAAAAATGAAATCATGATTCTCTTAATCTCTCAGGTCCTTTTAAATCAACTTCGAGCTGTTTTTGATCAAATTATTGAACTTCAGAATGCTCAAGATGCAATATATAGAGCTGCTTTGGAAGAACTACAACGGAGATTGCAATTTGAGGAAAAGAAAAAACAAAATGAAATTGAGGTATAGTTTTGAAATTGCACTTCAGTTCTTTAGGACTTTATTGGTATGGATATTCTCTGCACTATTGCAAATTGCAACCCTTCTTGGTCTTTGAGACTAATAACTCTTAGTTTCTGAGAGTTTTTGTGGCTGAAAAATCTTTATGAGTGGACTTTGATAACAAGAACTTCCTTCTAAAAACCTTTGCCTCAGTCATAAACATGAATAAATCTGATAATACTACTGCTAAAATTTTTGGTTAGGGATATTTATTTTTATTTTATTTTATTTTTAAAAATTTATTTAGAATATTTTTCCATGGTTACATAATTCATGGTTTTTTCCACCCCTCTTCCCTCCTCCCTCCTGTAGCTGACAAGCAGTTCCACTGGATTATATATGTATCATTGTTCAAAACCTATTTCCATGTTATTCATATTTGCAATAGTGAGCTTTTAATATCAAACCCCTAATGACATCCCCATTGAACCATATGATTAATCATGTTTTTCTTTTTGTGGATATGAATAGCGTTCTTTCTCATAAGTTCCTTTGGATTGTAGGATATTTAGATATTGCATCAACATATAGAATGTCTAGTAAATAGTGTGATTTTATTATTTTTTACTTTTTTTAAACCATTTATTAATATTCATTTTTAACATGGTTACATGATTCATGCTCCTAATTTCCCCTTCGCCCCCCCCTCATTACCCCCACCCATGGCCGATGCACATTTCCACTGGTTTTAACATGTGTCATTGATCAAGACCTATTTCCAAATTGTTGATAGTTGCATTGGTGTGGTAGTTTCGAGTCTACATCCCCAATCATGTCCACCTCAACCCATGTGTTCAAGCAATTGTTTTTCTTCTGTGTTTCCTCTCCTGCAGTTCTTCCTCTGAATGTGGGTAGCATTCTTTACCATAAATCTCTCAGAGCTGTCCTGTGTCATTGCATTGCTGCTGGTACAGAAGTCCATTACAATCGATTTTACCACAGTATATCAGTCTCTGTGTACAATGTTCTTCTGGCTCTGCTCCTTTCGCTCTGCATCAATTCCTGGAGGTCTTTCCAGTTCACATGGAATTCCTCCAGTTTATTATTCCTTTTAGTACAATAGTATTCCATCACTAGCATATACCACAATTTGTTCAGCCATTCCCCAATTGAAGGACATCTCCTCATTTTCCAGTTTTTTGCCACCACAAAAAGCACAGCTATAAATATTTTCATACAAGTCTGTTTATCTATGATCTCTTTAGGGTACAAACACAACAATGGTATGGTTGGATCAAAGGGCAGGCATTCTTTTATAGCCCTTTGAGCATAGTTCCAAATTGCCAGCCAGAATGGTTGGATCAGTTCACAGCTCCACCAGCAATGCATTAATGTCCCAATTTTGCCACATTCCCTCCAACATTCATTACTCTCCCCTTCTTTCATTTTAGCCAATCTGCTAGGTGTGAGGTGATAAATAGTGTGATTTTAGAGATTATATTCATTATAATTTAAAATAAAGTCAAGAAAATTCAGAACAATTATAGTTCATTCTGTTGTTTACTATTAGTGGCAAGATATCTATCAGGTTTGGCAATAATATAGAACTTTATTTTGTAGTAAGTGAGTTACATTGTTAATATAGAAAGCTGCCTAAAGCAAACTTAATTTTTACCACATAGCAGATACAAGAGAAGTATGGGATATGTATAATATTGAAACATATTTATTATAGTGACCTTAGTTTTTCCTTTCCTTTCCCCCCAACCCCAAAGTGATGCCTTTGATAAGTCTGGATTCTAAAAACTATTTAACAAGTTTGATTGTCTGTCAAAATCCCTGTCATATTTTATTCTATTTGGTGGGATGATAACATGATGATCCATTGTGTCTGAGCTGATGATTCCCAGTAAAATTCATTTGAATGAAACAGATTGCATAAATAATACAACTAGACTTGTTTAATATATTTTACACAGCTATATTTAGGACACAAAAGGGGATCTTGAAACTGGTATTATACCCGAGAAATTATTTCATTTAACAGAGTAGGCAGACCATTTCATTTATTTCATTTAACAGACTATTAGGCAAGGGCAACTAGGTGGCTCAGTGGATGGAGAACCAGGCCTGGAGATAGGAGTTTCTGTTTCAAATCTAGCCTTCCTAGCTTTGTGATCTTGGACAAGTCACTTAATTCCAGTTGCCTAGCTCTTACCTTTTTTCTCCCTTGGAAATGATAGTATTGATTCTAGGATGGAAGGTAAGGGCTTTTTGTTTGTTAGTTTGTTTTTAAGTATTAGACAGTTATTTATGTGTGCAGTGTGAGGAAATGATACTAGTGGTAAGACCAGTTGTCTTGAAGTCAGAAGATTTGGTTTTGAGTGCCAACTCCAACACTTATTGGCTAGCTGTGTGAACCTGGGCAAGTTATATAATTTTAACCTTAGTTTCCTCATTTGTAAAATGAGGATAATAATATTTGAGGTGCAATACCTATTTTATAGGATTGTGAAGAAAGTATACAAATTTCAAGTACTACATAAATATTAGTAATGGAGATAAATGGAAAATTTTTTGAAGAACATATACAAGATATGTAAGTGATTATAAACTAAGCCTGTGACAAAATAAGTATAGTATGACAAAAAGAGTGAGATGAGTCATAGTAACTGCTTACCCTCTGATTCTATATAATTCATCGTTTTGGTTTTTCAGAAGGTTCCCAAAAGGCACTCTTCATTGTATATTCTCTGTGATCTTTTTTTATTTTACTTCTTTTCCCTTCACAAAAATCTATCACACCTTTTAAAAATAAGATACAATCTTAATTTGCCATGCAGAGGTGAATAGTGGATAGTACTAGAACTTATGATACCATGGAATTCAGGATACCTCTCAATTTTATGAGGTGCATTTTTTCTTCTAATAGCAGTCCCCCCCCTTTATCTCATTGCTATTTGGCTTTTCTCACTGTCACTTCCTTTCCTGGATTTTGAAATTACCCAGCTTAGGTTCTTTGGAGGAACAGACATTTTCCCCTCTTTCTTTCTTGGTACCTTAGAAACAGTGTTGACATGAGGTTAGGTTATACTAGGTACACATTATAACTACTGCTGGGTGAGACACAGTGGCAAAAGAGTAACAGGTGTTAATTTAAGTCCTGGCTCCATATATCAACTTCTGAGAAGTAGGCCTTGTTTTCCCTATTTTCCTCTTTATTCCTAACAGACTCTGCTTCTTCCAGGCCTTGTCTTAATATTAGATTGAATGTAGTGTACTCTCTGGTCCATTTGATCCATGTTTCAATTTTCTAGACTCTTCCAGACCTTGTTGAAGTATAAATCTCTGGCCTAGTGCCCTTCACTGTAGTATCTCCTGATGGGCTTCAGGCAATGGATTTTACTTCAATGGGATCTGTTGCTCTTGAACTTAGAGCCTTTTCTTCTGTCAGTTCTCAAATGAATAAAAATTCATATTTTACCTTGTGATTTCTGAAACTATCTTCTTGGAATTCAAGCCTTGGGTATTACCATCCATATCTGAAGATCTCTTTAGATTCTCCTCTAGCTTTAGCTTTTACTTTAAACGGTTGTCTCTATTCCACTTTCTTTCTGGTTGGTCTACCAAAAATAAAATTTCCCTAGTCATATCGGTGGTTTTGCTCTCTCTTATCTTTTGAAACTGACAATTTCTTTGGCGTGGGACATTAAGACTCAGCTTCTGTGCCCTTTCTGAACCTGACTTTTCCCATACTGCACCTGTTATAAGATTCTCTCTCAGACTAAAAGTGTCTTACTTTTGACTCTGCACTTCTTTATGAGCTATTCTAGCTCTATTCAGGTCGAACTAAACTGAATCGAACTGATGAACTTCCAGAGTTATTGAGCTTTTGATACATGTGGCATTCCCAACTCCAACATTGTATTCAGTGTGCTACACATGACTTTATCTGCCCCTTCCTTCTCAGGGGAGTGATCCTTTCACGTAGGAAAAACGGCATCAATGACAGAACCAAACTCTAATCTCTTAGGTAGACTTTAGCAGAATATTTTCCCAACCCAGAAGGGCAGGGTGTGCCATATCACACCTTAAGATCATCAGGTCATCAATTTCAGTAGTTTTTAATTCCCTTGCTTCAAATCCCTTCTATCATTTTGGTTCTCTGTTTCTTCAATTTTTCTCCTTTTAGAAATCTACACATGATCCTACCACCCTTTCCCAAATCTAAGATTGTTATGGTGTTTCCATATCACCATGTAATTGTTAGGGATCCAATTGTATCATTATTCTTATGTTCAAGTCCTGGTTTTACTACTAATGTCTGAAACATTAGACAAATCATTTAATCTCTCTAGGTATTAGCACACATTATAAAATTATTTTACTTCCATATTCTTTGATTTTCTTTTCTTCATACTCCATATTTCTATAAAAATCACACTTTGTACTCTATGTGCACATTTTCTTTTCTTTGACATTATCCTTATTTACATTTTAACAGTGTCTCTAGTTGTATTTTCACTTACCTCAGATGGCAAGGGAAGGAATATTTTTACCCCTAATCTGATCAGTAATGTGGCTTGACTTCAAGAAAACTTCATAACCAAAGATTTTTTATTGGAAAATAATATAAAGTTGGGAGAATTTGTATCGAGGAAAGAATAGTAGAAAAAGAAATCAAAGATGTCACTATTTATATAAAAACGCTCTAAATCATCAATAAATAGAAAAATTCAAATTAAATCGATTCTGAGATTGGCTAACATGAAAGAAACGGAATATGACAAATGCTAGAAGAAATATGAAAAAATAGGTTACACTAATGCATAATTGGTGGACCTGTGAACTGGTCCAGCCATTCTACAAAACAATTTGGAACTATTCCCAAAAAACTATTAAATTGTGATTACCCTCTGACCCAGCAATACTATTAGTAAGTTTCAACCTCAAAGAGATCAAGGAAAAAAGGAAAAGGACCCACATATACAAAATTATTTTGGGGACATCTTTTTGAGGTGGCAAAGCATCAAAAATTGAGGGTATGCCCATCAGTTGGGGAATGGTTAAATAGGTTATGGTATAGGAATGTAATGAAATACAATTATGTTGTAAGAAATCATTAAGGAAATAGATTCAAAAAAATATGAACTGATGCAAACTGAGTAGAACCAAGAGGAAAAATGAAATAGAATGGCAATATTGTAAAGATAATCAATTCTTAACTCCTTAGTAACTGTAGTCAACATAATGACCCATCACAATTACAAAGAATTTATGAGGGAAAATTCTATCCATCTTTAGATGGAGAACCAATCAGCTCAGAGTACAAATTGAGACAGAGTTTTTCTTTCTTTTTCTTGCTAGGCCCCCCCCCCCCATATAGCTAATGAAGAAAATTTGTTTTGTATGACTTCATATTTATAATGGGTTTTGTATTTCTTGCCTTCTCAATGGATGAGGAGAGAGAGAGAGAGAGAGAGAGAGAGAGAGAGAGAGAGAGAGAGAATCTGGAATTGAAAATAAAATAAAATTTAAAAAAGAATGTATTAATGAAATAAATGAAAAAGCAAGAAATTAGTGTTGGCAACAATTGGGTTAGTGGGCCCCTTTTCCACAGGAGCTATACCCCAGGATGAGACTTATTTGGTGGAATGTTTGAAATGATATGAGCCTTATCACATATTTATTTATTGTGTGATTTCAAAATTGCCAAGGTTTGGATTTTTCTTTTTAAGCTTGACATAGTTAGAATTTTCAATGAAATTTGTAATGTTGTATTTTACAGGGTCAGTGGGGAATCACAGAAGCAGAGGAAGAAGAAGAACAAAAGAGGATTAGAGAATTTGAAGAATCTATACCAAAAATGTGTTCACAGTTGCGAATATTGACACATTTTTACCAGGTACGTAACAGAATAGTAGCAAATAATTATATTCATTTGTTGTCTTATAGTAAATATTTGAATTCATCTTTAAAATAAAGAATTATTTTTTAATCTGCCTTTTGAGAGGGTTGCTCATTGCAAATCTTTTTTTTTCTTGTTCCTTAACTTTTTTTTATTTAAATATTTTTTTAGAAAAATTTTCCATGGTTACGTGATTCATGTTTTTACTTTCCCCTTTATCCCCCCCATGCCATATCCAATGCACATTTCCACTGTTTTTTTTTTTCTTTTTTTTCTTAACTTCCTTAACTTCGGTGTATTGTCTCATAGGTGGAAGAGTGGTAAGGGTGGGCAATGGGGGTCAAGTGACTTGCCCAGGGTCACACAGCTGGGAAGTGGCTAAGGCCGGGTTTGAACCTAGGACCTCCTGTCTCTAGGCCTGACTCTCACTCCACTGAGCTACCCAGCTGCCCCTTTCCACTGGTTTTAACATGTGTCATCAATCAAGATTTATTTCCATATTATTGATAGTTGCATTGGTGTGGTGGTTTCAAGTCTACATCCCCAATCATGTCCTCATCAACCCATGTGTTCAAGTGGTTGTTTTTCTTCTGTGTTTCCAGTTCTCTAGTTCTTCCTCTGAATGTGGATCTTTTCTATAAATCCCTCAGAATTGTCCTGGGTCATTGCATTACTGCTAGTACAAAAGTCCATTCACATTCTATTTTACCACAGTATATCAGTCTCCGTGTACAATGTGCTCATTGTAAATCTTGTTTTTGACCTTTCAAGTCAGCCAACAGCCAACAACATTTGACCACAAAAAATACATTCCAGATACAAAAATGACAAGTGACCTTTATGCTAATTATATATTTTAACTAACTCTCCCTTTCCTAGTTTTCCTCATTTTGAATTTTTGTTAAAAAAAAATGTTAATGACCACATGTGATAATGAACATGTTGTTTAATATAAAATTATTTTAAATGCAGCCTATTTTTGTAAGAAATATCTATATGAGCAAGTTCAGTTAACAAATTATTTTTTAAATTTCAAAATGGATACTTGGTGGTTTACTCCATATTAGTAATTAAAATAAACAGCAGAGCTGCAAAGGAGTGAGTAATATGCAATTTTTAAAAGTCTGTGAATTCATTTTTTTTTTAAATTAAAACCCTTACCTTCTGTCTTGGAGTCAATGTTGTGTATTGGCTCCAAGGCAGAAGAGTGGTAAAGGTAGGCAATGGGTGTCAAGTGACTTGCCCAGGGTCACACAGCTGAGGAGTGTCTGAGGCCAGATTTGAACCTAGGACCTCCTGTCTCTAGGCCTGGCTTTCAATCCACTGAGCTACCCAGCTGCCCCATGTGAATTCATTTTTAAAGGGAACTGTGGTGGTCCTGTTTACCATTACACATTTTCATGATGAATTTAATAGATTTTTTTAAAAAAGTAATTTTAATCAGTATAATCCCAGTTGCACTCAAATTATAGTCTTAATCTTTTTTGTAAATCATTACCATTCGTAGTCTCTTTCCTTCACAGATAAAGTTCCTTTTTGTCCAGAGCTTGAAATAGTAATATGTCAGCAGCTATTTGCCATTCACTATTTCATAAATGAGTGCACACCCAGATTCCCATACCTGTGAAAATTATTCAGATTTACTTTTAATGAGCTTCACATATTATTTTATTTCAAATTCATCACTCAACAGGAAGTAACTCTCTACATTTTCAGCAACAATATTCCCCAGAAAAAATTTATTTTTGATTCTTCCCTTTTCCCTTCCTCATTATATATATGATATGTCTGACTATATTTATATATATGGCAATCACTGACTTGAAAATAATTTACTTGTATTATAATTTGTATGCTTGGAGCACCTAATGTATTTTCCTGTAGGAACAAGTCTGTAAATATTTGTTACTTTCTACACCTGATCACAAAAATGTGTTTATCCCATAATAAGATCATAATAATACATTACTCTAGTGTAATAAAATAAAAGTAACTCTAAAACCCTAGGGTTTTTTGAAGTATGGTTCTCTAGTACTATAAAACTCAACTACCATATATATCTATCTATTGAAAAACACATTTGGAGTTTCATTTTAGAAGGCCAGAATACATTTTTTCCTTCACTCATGTAGGAGTTGTGGGGATCCTTTTTCCTCCACTCCAAGATGAGTTTCAGGAAGACTTGAAAGAAGATTTATTGCCACCTGCCAAATTCAAGTTTTTTAAATGTCACAACCTGACTGAAATCCTCCAGTTTAATCTTTTACTACTTTGTTTTATACAGCCTGTTTTCTAGGCTAGTGGTTTCTGATCTTTTTTGATTGTGCATTCCTTTCAGGGAAAAATTTCTGAGCACATATGCCCAAATATACTTATTTATTTATAAAGATAAAGTAATTGATCCTGAAGCCAAAAGACTGCTGCTGGTGTTTTATGAGTAGGGAATGACATAGCCAAGATATACATTTCAGGAAAATCACATTGGGAGCTAAGTAGAGGATGGATTAAAGTGGGAAGAGACCTCAGACAGGGATTATTATAAGGTTATTACAGTAGTCCAAGTGTGAGGGGTGACAAGGGCCTGAATGAGGGTCCTAGCTCTGCTGTGTGAGTAAAGGAAAGGGAACAGATGCCAGAGATGTGAAAGTAGAAAAAAACACAAAACATAAAGATTTGGCAACTCGTAGATTTGTAGGGTAGAAGGGTAGGAAATTGATACAAGTAGACATATTTGTTCAGAACATAGAGTATGATAGGGTCTGAGGAGCACAGTAAATCTGAAAAGGTCAGTTGGAGCCAGATTGTGGGAGCTTCAAAATGCCCAACAGAAGCTCATGTTTTTTTCCCGGAGGCAACACCGAAGTTTCTTCAGCAGTGTAGAGCCATGCTTTAGACACCACATGTCATCTGTGCTTTTAGGAATATAAGTTTGGCAGTTATGTGGAGTCTGGATTGGAAAGAAGAGAGATGAGGCAGAGACCAGTTAAGAGGCCAACTATACTTGGGTAGTTTGGGGTTGAATGGAGAGAAAGAGCTGGATCTGATAATGCTGTGGCACTAGAATGGACAAAAGTGATAAGTTTTAGGATATAGGTTATAAGAAGAATGGAGAGCATAGAAAGACTGATTGTCTGCTACTTGCCCCTCAATGCCTCCTTTTATAGATTATACAGAGTGGGAAAGTACTCAATAAATATTTGTTAAATGAATAAATGAATTGAATATATCTGTGTGTGCATAGTGATGATATATATATATATATATATATATATTTCTTCTGATTAGTTTTACCTACTCACTTCAATTAACTTTATAAATGTCATAAAATGCTATTTTTACCTTTAGTACTTATTTTTCATACCAGAAGTATGGAGGATAAGGATGTCACATTTTGAAGAGTGCTAAGATTGATAGAAACTGGGGGGCAGCTGGGTAGCTCAGTGGATTGAGAGCCAGGCCTAGAGACAGAAGGTCCTAGGTTCAAATCCGGCCTCAGACACTTCCCAGCTGTGTGACCCTGGGCAAGTCACTTGACCCCCCATTGCCCACCCTTACTACTCTTCCACCTAGGAGCCAATATACAGAAGTTAAGGGTTTGGAAAAAAAGATTGAAAGAGACTATAGTAGTAGATCCATTCTTTTTTCCAGGTGACATTTATCCTTAGGGACAGAGAAACATATTAGGGCAACAAAGCATGCCCTTGACCAGTGGTTCCCAAACTTTTTTTGCCTACCGCCGCCTTTCCAGAAAAAATATTATTTTGCGCCCCTGGAAATTAATTTTAAAAAATTTTAATAGCAATTAATTGGAAAGATAAATGCACCTGTGGCCATCACTGCTCCCCTGGATCGCTGCAGCACTCAGCAGGGGGCGGTAGCGCCCACTTTGGGAATCACTGGACTAGACAAATGGATGTCTATTAGTTTATTAGACTTGATGCTACTTGAGAATCTTTTCATTCTATAAAAAAGTAATAATGATGATGCAAATCTTATTAATTTAAATAACCTCATATCTAGTTAACTCTAGTCTCTTAAATGTTTAGTGCTTTCTTTTCCTCTTTTTCAGGGATTCATTTTTAGCTCTAAATTGACACAGTACTTAGCATATACTAAGTAAATATTTGTTGAATAGAAATATATGATTGATTAAAAGTGAATGTACTTGTAATTTGAAGTTAATTGTTTGGCGTACATTTATATTAGTTTCTTTGATCATTTGAGATACTCGGTTCATAGATTTATAATCAGTGGAGGAATAAATAAAATTTAAAGTTTTCCTCCCAACACTTCATTGTAGCATAAAGGTGATCTTGGGTTCTCAGAAATGATTTTGGCAAAGTACTTGTTTTGGCAACTTCTACTATGTTGGAAATATTTTCAATACAGGCCCAGTGAAAATCCACCCATCTTTTGTCTATAGGCTTGTCTAGCCAATTTTGGAGACGCTTACCAACAGATTGGCTGAAAGGTGATGGATTTTTTAACCACATTAATTCTGGAAAAGTAAATCAAATTTGTGAGATACCTTGGTGGAAGGAAAACTCATCCTTTAAAAAAATCATACACCCTTGAAATATTGAAGTAAATATGGTAGCTTCTTAAGTATTAATACAGGGAATATTTTATATCATCCAATTATATGCAATGAATAATTTCAGATAACCTCTAATGAGTTTCTTTTAGGAAAAAATTGCAGAATATTCAGAATATTCAGCTGGGTAGCTCAGTGGATTGAGAGCCAGGCCTAGAGACAGGAGGTCC
Source organism: Gracilinanus agilis (assembly GCF_016433145.1). Classification (NCBI taxonomy): domain Eukaryota; kingdom Metazoa; phylum Chordata; class Mammalia; order Didelphimorphia; family Didelphidae; genus Gracilinanus; species Gracilinanus agilis. The sequence goes on from NC_058132.1 coordinate 506,644,490, forward strand.
TAGGTTCAAATCCGGCCTCAGACACTTCCCAGCTGTGTGACCCTGGGCAAGTCACTTGACCCCCATTGCCTACCCTTACCACTCTTCCATCTATAAGTCAATACACAGAAGTTAAGGGTTTAAAAAAAAAAGAATATTCAGAATTTTTTACATTTACTTTAAAAGACCCCCCCTAAGTTTTATCATGTTTGCTTCATTACTTTCCTTGTTGTTACTTTTGTTGAATTTAAGGTCAGGATAAAGGAACAAAAAAAAGTTGGTTAAGTTTTTGAAATGCTGCTTTCTGTAATTATTAATTTTCAGGATGAAAAAAGCTATTATTTATTTTAGTTTGATTTGATCTGGAATTGAAGCCCCAAAAAAGATCACAACTTTCAGACATAAGTTTTGAGGACTGTTAAGAGATTTTTCCCCCCCCGTTTATCTTGTTTGTTTTACTGAATCTAATTTACTCTCCCTTACTTTCCCTCTAGGGTATTGTACAGCAGTTTTTGGTTTTACTGACAACAAGTTCTGATGAGAGTCTTCGGTTTCTTAGCTTTAGATTGGACTTCAATGAACATTATAAAGCAAGAGAGCCAAGGCTTCGAATGTCTTTGGGCACTAGAGGGCGACGTAGTTCCCACATGTGAACAAATTCCAAAACCATCTATTGAATCTATGAAGGATATTAAATTTTTGGTTGGACATAAAGATCCACACTTTAGTATGAAAACCAAATGGCTTGCAACTGTCTGCTCATAAGTACTTCAGACATGTGAATGTGTGGCACCATGGTAGAAATATAAAAAACAAATATTGTTTATACATTGGAGTTGAATATATTTGTTATAATACTATATTAAATAGATTGGTTTGCACTATTCCAATTTATTTTTTGAAACTTCATATTTAAAGAATGTCATATTTTGTTGGAGCTTTCTAAGCTTTATACTTTTTATTTATATTTATCATTTGAAAAATCACAATTTCTCTTAGAGAAAACAGGAGGTGGAATATTAAGTTGAAACGTGATGTCATTCACTCTTTTTTTAAACATTTTCTTAGGAAGCATCTTCTTAAACATCTTTTGTTAATAACAAATCAATCAGATCCTGAAATAATTGTCCTTACCAAGAAAATACATGAAAAGTTTTATTATACTGATTTTAATGTTGTAATGTATTTGCCTGTGTGAGAACCTTTGTATCTTGATACATTAACTTTACATACATTTGTTTTCTTTTATGCTTCAAGGATTACATTTTTATAATTTGGTTTACTATTTCAGATAATTTCTAAAAGTCATATGCAAAAATATAGAAAAAACTAATAGAATTGACATGAAACAAAACACTTAGATCTCAAAATTGTCAGATGAAGGTATGTGTAAATATAGATAGGTGCAATCAAAACATTTTGTGTTCAAAATTCTGATGTGTATTAGAAATCAATTCATATAATGAAGATATCCTTTTGGCCTGGCTATTTTTTCATTGTAAATATTTATATATTACTGTTAGAGGGAATTTTTTTTTTTGTAAAAAATGTCATATCAAGTCATTTAAGTCTCCATTTATTATGTTCCATACATAAAATATAGAAAAATTAAAACACAATTATCTTTCAAATATGTTGTCTATTTCTTGACTAGGTTGAAAAAAATCATACTTTATGTAGAAAAGAGCAGAGAGCGATTTAATGTGTTACTGTATATGTTATTATTATTATTATTTGTTCTCTAAAGTGAGGAAATGAGATCTTATGGAATTTAATATGCAGAAAGAAGAATGAAATCCAACAGAGTTTCTCCTTTGGAATCCATTTTCTTTGTTCTTGTGTATTCCAAATTTTCTTGTACTTAGAAATTTGAATTAGAGAAATGAAGCTTTACAACTTTCTGGCAAAAGAGAACTGACTTTTCAGTGAAGTTTAGAATTCTTAATAGTATAAATAGGAAGTCATGATAATTCTAACTTGATACTAGTTAAAAATTGTATAGAGAATGAGTTCTTTAACCCACCAAAATATGGATAACTTATAAATATGATTATCATACATTATTATTGCCCCTTCTAAATCTTGTTCATTTTTTTCATACTCCAAAACTGGATTAATTCAGCCATATACCTCATTCCCTAATACTCCCATTGCTGTAGAATATTGCAGTAGAAATCATTCAGTGGCACTGAGTCCATTATAAATTTGTTGTCCAATTTCAATTGGGATTTCACAACTTCACATAAATTCTTTTATTCTTTCCTTATTGACACTATCATGCTCTTCACAGAAGTTATTACAAACTTCTTTTCTGCTACCTTCCTTCTTAGAAGATTTTGCTTCATACTTTGGTAAAAAAAAAAAAAAAAAAAAAAAAAAAATTGAGACCATCCATCAAGAAAGCTCCCTTACCACTCTTCATATCATCTCAGCATCTTCTCTTATTTTCTCCTCTTTTTGGTCCTCTATAAGAGAATCTCTTTATTAACACTAACCCCAGCTCCTATACTTGTATCCTTGTTCTATGCCCTCCTGCTTTTGTCTTCAATTATTTATAAAATAAATTTTTTTTATTTTAATAAACTTCCACATAAGGTTTCTAAAGTCATATGATCTCCCTCCCTTCTTCCTTCTTCCCTCCTGGAGCTGACAAGCAATTCAATCTGGGTTATACATGTATCATCACACAAAACACATTATACCACATTTTCATTTTTTGTAATTGAATAATCTTATAAAACCAAAATCCCAAAACATATATCCAAATAAACAAATGATAAATTGTATGTTTTCATCTGCATTTCTATTCCAACAGTTCTTTCTCTGGAGGTAGATAGCATTCTTTTTTCATAAGTCCTCAGAATTCTTCTGGATCTCATTTTATTGCTGTTAGTAGCAAAGGTTATCACATTTGATTTTTCCATAATATCACAATTACTGTGTTTAATGATCTCCTGATTCTGCTTATTTCACTCTGCATCAGTTCATGCAGGTCTTTCCAGCTCTTTCTGAACTCATCTTGTTCATCATTCCTTGTAGTACAATAGTATTCCATCACCATCATACACTTTGTTCAGCCATTTCCCCAATTGAGGGACATCCCTTTTGTTTCCTTTTTTTTTTGCCACTTCAAAAAGAATAGCTATTAATATTTTTGTACAAACAGCACACTCCCCCCCCCTTTTTTTTGTCTTTGTGATACAGTCTCAGGAGTGTCTCTTTCTCTGTGTATTGGTGTATTCCAGAACTCTGCTCTGATCTCTTGTTTTCTTCACTCACTTCTCCAAATAATTTCACTACTTTTCATAGATTCATTTATCTTCTGTATGTAGATAGCACCCAGATCTACATATCCATTCCTCATCTTTCTGCATTTCATTCCCATATTGCCAACCACTTATTGGATATCTCCCTTTATCTTGAACTCCTGTGCATCTCAAAATATGTATATCCCAAACCAAATTTGTCATCTTTCCACTAGAAGCATCCTAACTTTCTCAGTTTCTATCAAGTACAAAAATCATTCTTCAAGTAACCTGTAGTTGCAAACCTTGACTCATCCTTGACTCTTCACTCTCTTCTACTTTATACATTAAACCAGTTGCAAAACCTGCTGAATTTTGCCTCCATGTTTCTTGAATCTGTTTCCTTCTCTCTATTCACACTACATTCTAAATTCAGGGTCTCCTTGCCTCTCATCTAGATTATAACAATAGCTTTTTAATTAGTCTCCTTGCAGCCAAGATCTTCCCTCTCCATTCTTTTTCCTTCCAGTGTAAAATTTCTAAGCACACATCTGACCGTGTGATTCTCCTATTCAAGAGGCTTCAGTGGCTCCTCATTGCCCTTCATATAAAATATAAATATGTTCTTTGTTATTCAATAATAGTAATCTAGATCCAACCATTCTTTCCAGAATGATTACACGTTACTTTCTTTCATACATTTTATACTCTAGTCAAATGTTCTTGCTGTTCCCTATATGGCATTCCATTTCTTATCTCCATAGCTTTGGACTGATATAACTACTCCCTGAAATTTACTCCTTCTTTCTGAATTCTGTTTCTTGGAACCCCTTGTTCCTTTCATGCTTGGGTCTTGTTAGACCTCCCTCCCACCACCCTCACCTCCACTAAAAACAAAACAAAAATACCCTCTATTTTTTAGGTATCTTTTATTTATCTGTGACTATTGTGTTCCTCCAAAACAGTGGTTCCCAAATTTTTTTGACCTATCACCCCCTTTCCAGAAAAAATATTACTTAGAGCCCCCTGTCACATACTATCACCACCCCCTTACAGTTATTCACTGCCCCCAAATGCACCCCTGGCCAACATCACCCTCCTGGATCGCTGCAGCACCCACCAGGGGGTGGTGGCACCCACTTTGGGAATCAGTGCTCCAAAAGAATGTAAATTCCCTGAAGGTGAGAATTGTCTTACTTTTGCCTTTATATCCCCAGCACCTAGCCACAATGGCTGCTACTAGGAGACACTTAATAAATGCATTAATTGATGTTAGTTAAGACTTAAGGCATTTATGCTTTTGTAAAAAAAAAGTTTTTTAAATTTAAATTTGTTTATTTGTTACATTAAAATACCCAATTAACTCTCTCCCTTATTGCCCTTCCCTCATCAGAGAAAGCATCATTTGACAAAAAGATATATGTATAGTAAAAACTATGTCTTCTTTCTATTTATCATTTCTTCCTCTGGAGGCAGACATAACATAAGTTATTCAAACAATGTTTCTGCCGTTGTATATAATGTTTTCTTGGCTTTACTCATTTCACTCTTAATTTCATGTAGATCTTTCTATGTTTTTCCAAAATTAACTTTCTTGTTATTTCTAATGACACATTAGTATTCCATCACAATCAAATGCCACAACTTACTTAGCCATTCCCCAATTGATGGGCATCCCTTCAATGTCTAGTTCTTTGCTACTACAAAGAGAGCTGCTATAAACATTTTACAACATATCATTTCTTTTCTCTTTTATTTGATCACCTTAGGAAATAAACTTAATGATGGTATTTCTGAGTCAAAAGGTATACACAGATTTGTATTTCTGAGCTTAAATCCAGATTGCTCTCCAAAATGGTTCATTCAGTTCACAGTTCCACCAACAGTGTATTAATAGTCCCATTTCCCCCCATCCCCTCTAACATTTGTCATTTTGCCTTTTTATCATTTTAGCCAATCTGATAGGTATGAGATGATCTCAGAGTTGTGATTTGCATTTTTCCAGTTAATAATGATTTAGAGCATTTTTTCATATAATTATATGTAGCTTTGATTTCTTTATCTAAAAACTATCTTTTGACCATTTATCTATTGGAGAATGGCTCATATTCTTATGTATTTGACAAAGTTCTCTCTATATTTTAGAGATGATACCTTTATCCAAGAAACTGTCTAAAGATTTCTTCCCAATTTACTGCTTTCCTTCTAATCTAATATATTATCTATTAGATTTTTGAATGGGATATGACTTTGTGATGCAAGTGAAAAATCAGAAAGAGAGGACAATGTATATATGTGCTTCTATCTGTCTGGTGATTTTAACCTTTATAAATATATATGTGTGGGTGAATGTGTATATATATGCATTTGTACATACACATACACACACATAAGTGTATGTTTAAAGGTTAAAACTACCAAAGATTTGGGAGGAAGAAAATATCCTATTGTTCAAAACAAGATACTAAAGTTAGCAGAAAGGGCGAATACTAAAACATCAAAAAGATTACATACTTCTCTAAATAAATATTAATGAAAAATGAAATCAAACCAATAACAGGTGAAATACAGTACCCTGCGGAATCCCAGGAAAGCATGGAAAAAGCATAGAGAAAAAATGAAAAAATTAGAAGGGGGAGAAAATGACAACTTATGACCTTCACAACAAAAGTAACTAGCAGCCTCAAAATTTTGAATCCACAATATTATATCTTCAAAAAAGCAAATAAGAGAATCAGAGATTCAATATGTAAATATAATGGGATTGAAAAAAACAATAAAGTATGTAATCTCTATAGAAACAAGTCAGAATGTGCAAATATAATTTATATGTTTCTGGAACATATAAAATGAAACATCATATTATGGGGTGCAATGAAAAAAAGGTCTGCCAAATTTCTGAATACAGAAAACAAAACAGCAATCCTGATTGCTTGTATAACTTGCTATTGAATTGAATTGTTGATTTTAATCATTATGTATCTTGGAGTTTTTTTCTCAAGAGCTTTGAAATTCCTTCAATTGGTATTTCATTTTCTATATTCAGAAGTTCTAGATAATTCTCTTCTATTATTAAGGTACTAAGGGTTTTTGTTCTGTCGTATTCTTCTGGAAGACCCCTGATCATTAAGTTTTCTGTATATATCTTGTCTTTGAGATAGATATGTTTTGTTTGCATGTTTTTTTAAATGTTTTATCTTTTTTCTTTTAATGTTACAGCTTTTTGCTTCTCCTGGATTATCCTTCATTTCTGTGTACTTGCATTCCTAAACTATTTAATTCTCTCCTGTTTCTTTGGTGAGGTTTGTCATTACAGATTTCAGTTTTTCTATTCTGCCTAACATTTTTATTGTTTAGGACATAAATTCTGGTTCCATAATTCTTATTTCTCTCTTAACCACTCAGGAACATGTTGTAGTTCCATGTTCTTCTTAAATTACACTGAATCCTCTATCTTATCAAGTGTTGGATCATTGTTCTATTTCACAATAGTTTTTCATAGATGCCTCAACTCATTTACTAGGTCGAGAGTCTATATTTCCATCTTTTGTTACTTTTTTCCTGGTGATTTATCTCCTTATGTTAAAGGCTTTTGAATTTTCTTTTTCCTGAAACACTTGGCAATTTCAGTTTTTTCCCTCATATTTCCACTTATTCACTTTTTTACTCCCTCGTATCTGCTTATGATTTCCTTAGGTAGTGGATCTAAAAGTGTCTCAGCCTTCTCCCACACTAGGTAATCCTAATTTTCATCTCAAGTAACTTTTGGGTAGTTCAAATGCTGTAGATGGATACTATACTCTTTCCCTTGGCTTAGGGGTCTTCTGCACAGCCCCACCCTTCAATGCATACACAGTGTCTTATTCTGATGTCCTATCCACTCTTTCTGTTCCTTTGCATTTTGGCCCATCATTGGCAGGTTGTAGCTTGCAACACTGGTCCCCCTCAGCAGACTTTTGACTCAAAGGGTCTTTGGCTGCTTGGCTGTATGTCCTGGGCATGGCAAATTTCCATAGTTTTGATCCAGTCTTCACAACATTGGAAAGATGGAGAGAGAGAGAACTGTGGTGTGAAGGTAAGTTTTGTTATAAGTCTCCATCATGTCCTTGGATCTGCTAGTGTAGCCTTGTTGCCAGTATTGTGGGAGGTAGGAAAAGGATGCTGAGTGAGCTCAGGGCCAGTGAGCATCAGTTTATAGATTTGAGAGGTTTAAAAAAATTTTTAAAGATTCTGTTAAATTCTGTTTTGGGGAGGTTTAAGAGGTCATGGGGATCAAAGAAAATTTCAAGTCTTCCTTCTTGTTGCTCATATGACCTGGAAGACAAAAAAGCAATCTAAAGAATCAACAGATCATGTCCAAGATAAAAAACAAACTATGCTTCAGAGTTTAACATACATAGTGATTAAATTGAGCCATTCTAATGACAAAACAAAAATTTTCTTTAAGTGTCTAGGAGAAAGACATTCAAACACAACAGAAAGGAAATTCTAATAACATAAGACTATTCCATATAAAATGTACTATTTGTTACAAACTACAGAAGGGAAAAAGAATAATATAACATATAACATAACATATTGCAAGCATATAGACTTATAGAAAGCAAAAGAACTTAAGATGCAATCAAAAACAATGTTTCCTGCAAAGCTAAACCCAATCATCAATGGGGAAAAAAAAGGATATTCAATAAAAGAGAGGCGTTTGAGACTTTCTAACAAAAACAACTAGCTATGTGACCCTCTGAAGGTCACAACCTCTATCTGCTTCCTTTTCCTCAATTGTATAATGGGAATAATACTAGCACCTAACCTTTCAGTGCTATTATGTGCAACAAATGAAATAAATTTGTAAAGCACTTAGGACAGTACGTAGGACATACTTTTCCTCCACTCCTTTTCCTCCTTTTTCTTTCCCTCCTTTCCTTTTTTTCCTCTCTATTTCCCTCCCTTTTCCCTTCCTTCATCAATTCCATGGATGAAAGAAAAGATCCTCGAAGGGAATTCTCAGAAAGGAGAAATTGGTAAGGCGGGTAATGAAAGATACAAATCTCAACTCAATGGGGGGGAGGACAACCCACAGAAACCCACTCCTATGGCAGAATGAGTATCTGGGGGTAGTTAATATACAGAGAGAGCACTTCCTCAGAGAGAGCATTGTTCTCCAGGGACAATATCTTGTCTCAGAAGAGAAAACAGATGTCTTGGAGGCACCTGGAGCCCAGATGTCTGAAAGACCATGAATTTAAAGGTAAGAGTTAGTAGTGGATGGGACAGAGAAAGATCCTGGGAATGACAGAGTATAATTCAACAGCAAATCCCCATTGCCTTTCTCATTCATGGATACTTCCAAGAGGGATACACAATAGAAAATGCTCAAAAAACAGTAGCATAGAAATTATCTAGAAGAAATTATTCAAATTCGGTGTTTTAAAAGTTTCAGTTCTATAATGAATGCAAGTAGATTTAATAAGAATAAGTATGTGGATTATAAATTAAAGGATAAAAGTTCAGAATAATAAGGGAAGAGAATAAAGAATAGAAGATAAATCCTTTTTTAAAAAAAACCTTAACAAAAGTTGGCATAAAGGAGAGGAGAGATTTGAAACTAATTGCTTAAATAAGGAGAAGAATAAAGAAAGGGAGAACTAGATAACAAAATGAAATAAATGAAAAATCAAAGAAATAAAACTAAAACTAGGGAAATGGTTAACAAATGGGAGATGTGGAGGGGGAAAGACTGACAAAAGAGTTGCATCGAAGTAATTGAAAAACTACTCTACTCATTGGTGCTGGCTTTGGCAGCACATATAACTTAAAAAACCTATTCATTGACTTAAAAGAGGAAGAGGAACAAAATACTAAAAACAATATTAAACAAATCTAATTCACAACAAATATGAATGAATTAAATAATCTAAAATTAACAAAAGAGAATGAGAAATTAGATCAGAAAATAAAATTCTATACCAGTCTGTTGCTTACAAGACTTACATCTTAAAAGCAAAAACATACACAGCATAAAAATGAGAGCTAAGGACAAAATTTGCTATGGACTATATGAATTAAAAGAAGTAGGAGTTGTTATTATGTTGTCAGACACAGTAAAAATAAATATTCATGGGGAAGCTAGGTGGCTTAGTGGAGATGGGAAGTCCTGGGTTCAAATATGACCTCAGACACTCCCTAGTTATGTGATTAGTCACTTTATCCCAATTGCCTAGCTCTTGCCATTGTTCAGCCTTGAAACCAACACTTAGAATTAATTTTAACAAAGAAGTTAAGGACTTACAAAAATATTCATAAAATAAAGAGATAAAAAGGAAATAACATTATGATGAAAGGAATTATAGACAATAAAATAATATATTAAACTTATATATCCAAATATGGTAACATCGAAATTCATAAAGAAAAAAATCAACTGAATTGCAGAAAGACATAGATAGTAATACAAGAATGCTAGGGGTATAGTATAATATTCTTTTTTTTTAGAGTTGGAAAAGTCCAACAAATATCAACAAAAAAAGTGATAACAAAAGGAGACCATGTGTTAGGATACAGAGAAATTTCAAATAAATGTAAAAAAACAGACCTTTATAGACCACAACATAATAAGAATAGTAATTAAGGAACACAAAATGCAGAGAAATAAATGGAAACACTAATAAAATCCTAAATATTGAGAGATCCAAAAAACACATCACAGAAATAATAACTATATGAAAAAATAGTAATGAGGCAAGATACAAATACATTTCTATTACATAGCTAAATAGTCCTCAGAAGAAAAAAAATATGTATCTAAAACTTTACATTAATAAAATAGTAAAAAAGAATTAATGGACTGAATAGGTACTTAAATTATAAATGCAGCAAATAAACTCAAAATAAGTACAAAAGAGATCTTGAATATTAGAAAAATTAGAAACCAGAATTCTATAGAACTTAAAAACAAAAAAAGCTTTTTATTTGAAAAACCTAACATAAATTGCCAGCTAATCTAATTTTAATCAGAAGAGGCCAGAAACTAAACAAAATTTTAAAATGAGCAAACAAGCCACAAAAATCCAGAAGAAATAAAAAAAAAACTTATCAGATCAAACTATACATAATTATACATCCAAAAAAACTGTGAACCCAAAAGAAAACATTACTTTCAATAGTATAAAATACCCAAACTAACAGACCATCAAATAGAGATTTAAAATAACCCCATTTCAGGAAATCAACTAAAACTAACAATATAGGAACTATCAAAGCAAGAAACACTTCTTAGTCCAATTGTATTTAGAGAATACTATTAAATCATGATGGCAGCTAGGTGGAGTAGTGGATAGAGACTGTGCTGGGAGTCAGGAAGTCTCATCTTCCTAAGTTCAAATCTGACCTCAGACATCTATTGGCTATATGACCCTTGGTAAGTTCACTCATCCAAAAAATGACCTGGAGAAGTAAATGACAAACCACTCTACTGCCTTTGCCACAAAAACCCCAAATGAAATCACAGAGAGTTGGAAATGGCTAAACAACTATCAAACTTTTTCTTTAAAATCATCTTTTGATTACCCACAAAACACAAATTATAGTCCAGAACAGAGAAAGAAAGCATCCTACCACATTCCTTTTATGAAACAAATACCAACCCAATACCCATACCAGGGAAAGATAAAGCAAAGGAAAAGAACTATAGATTGATAATCTTAATGAATATTGATTCAAAATTTAAAATAAAACCCTGGCATAGAATTTAGCAATTTATCCAGAAAACATTACCAATGATCAATGAACTGTTAAATTTATACCACCAAAAAGGTCTAGAGATAAAAAGAGTTTTGCCTAAAATCACAAATCTGGTTATTTGTGAAGTACTCAGAATTAAAAGCCAGTTTTCTGGAATTCTATCCACTACTCTTTCACTCTCTCTATATTGAATTTGTATTCACACCAAGATTGATCCTTCCATTACCACTAACTCTTGACAAACTATGATTAATGTCTGAAATTGGTGTGGTACTTTGGGAACCTTTGCCTGCCCAAATCTGACTTAAAAGAGGTGGAATCAAGACACTCTCACACAAGGCTGTCTGGGTAGGAGCTGGGAAGAGAGAAGGATTTTTGAAGACATTTCAGTTAAAAAATATCACCAATTTAAAAAAAAAAAAGGGGGGGGGCAGCTGGGTAGCTCAGTGGAGTGAGAGTCAGGCCTTGAGACAGGAGGTCCTAGGTTCAAACCCGGCCTCAGCCACTTCCCAGCTGTGTGACCCTGGGCAAGTCACTTGACCCCCATTGCCCACCCTTACCACTCTTCCACCTATGAGACAATACACCGAAATACAAGGGTAAAAAAAAATATCACCAATTCATCTTCTTATGAATGTTTAAGATTTATCTAGCATGATAATACCTATATATTTGGGTGGAAAAACAGAGAAATTTCATCTTACTTGTCACTTAAAAAAAAAAAAAAAACAACCAAAAAATGAACAATGAGACAGCAAGGTAGCTCAGTGGATTGAGAGCCAGGTCCAGAGATGGGAGGTACTGGGTTTGAATCTGGTCTCAGACACTTCCTACCTTTGTGACCCTGGGCAAGTCACTTAACCCCCACTGTCTATCTAGCCTTACCACTCTTCTGCCTTGGAACCAATATGTGTACCAATTCTAGGACAGAGGGAAAAGGGTTTTGTTTTGTTTTTTTCTTTAAAGAAGTGTAACAGTCTAGAGTGCCTTGAATCATTATGTCTTTGAACCACATTTTTCCTGTGACATTTATTCCTCCAATTCATTCTGTATCTGCTTAAGCTATTCTGCTATTTTTTCCTCCTTGGGGAATTTGTGTTTTCAGCTCATCATCTACCTGCTGTTCCAAAACACCACAAGCTTTTTGCTAATTGTCCTCAGAAGAATACAGTCAGTTTAAGGATAGTTAAAGATCTATTGAATGTTTTAGGAGAGTCTACCTTGTGTTTTTCATTGTAGGTCAGTGAATTTATGCCTGATATGATCTGGAAAGAATAAAATCCATCTTGACTTAAACAAGTATTTTCAGGAATCTCCTATCCCATCCTTTCCTCAATCCCCAACACTTTTCAAAGACACAAAGCACATGCAAAAACGTGACTTTTTGCTCTTCACATTGCCACCACAGATCTGTTGGATGGGGAACTAATCAACTACACATTCTGAAGCTTGGGGACCTTTCTGAGGCATGGGTACCATTCTGGAACCAGCAGATTACATTATGCTTAGAGTTGTAATTCATTTTTTCGTTAGCTTGCTCCATAACCAAAGGAGAGTTTGGATGTTTGTGGGACTAACAGGACATATGTGCCTAAGGCTGACCCTGATGGCCAACAGTTATTCTGCTGTGGGGGGAAAAAGCACTGATCTGGAAGCCAGGAGAGATGAACTGAAGATTTAACTCTGCTACTAACTGTTCATAGGACTTTAGACAATGCTCTTGTTTTCTCTTGTCTTCAGTTTCCTCAACTTAAAATAATGTGAGACTGGCTAAATGCCCCTACAGATGCCAAGAATGGAAAGATGAAAAGGATAGCAGGGGTGATTGCTATAATTCTGAAAGTGAAAGACCACTTTTGACCTGAATTATTCAATTATTTTCTACTGCAGAAGATGAATGATGAATGAAAGGTAACACATTTATTAAATTCTTCCTAGGAATCAGGCATTGTACTGCAAAGAAAAGCAAAAACATTCACTGCCCTCAAAGAGTCATCCATTCTGATGGCAAGATAACATAGATAGGTTGGTAGAGCATTATTCAGTCCAGTCATTTTTCAGACATGTCTGACTCTTGTGACCCCATTTGGGATTTTCTTGGCAGAGATACTAGAGTAGCTTGCCATTTTCTTCTCCAGATCACTTTACAGATGATGGAAACTAAGGCAAAAAGAGTTAGGTTACTTGCCCAGGTCCACACAGCTAACAATTGTCTGAGACTGGATTTAAACTCAGAAAGATGAGTCTTCTTGACTTCTAGCCTAGTGTTCTATCCACTGAGCCACCTAGCTGGCCAGAGCATTATTAAATTTTTGTTATATTCTAGCCACTGTGTTGGTGATTCAAATACAAGTGAGCAGTATAGCCCTGCAAATGGGGATGCACTTCTAAGGTGAGAGTGCTTTCATATCTGCAGGTTCAGCTTCTGCCAGCAGTATGACAAAGCTTCATTTTGAAAAGTCTAAACTTATTTCCAAAAGCTAAGCTGGTGAAAATGCCTTGAATGTTTGTGGAGGGTGGGTGTGACAGGAGAAAAAGAGGGAGAAGCATGAATTACACAACGATCCAGCCACTCTCCTAAAACGTATCTCTGCTTTCTAGAAAATTGAGTAAAATGGGATGGAAATTTAGCTAAGTGATTATGATATTGTTCTGTGGACGTATTGCCAGGTGTCTCTTAAAGAAGAAAAATAAATCTGTATGTCTATGCCTTTAACTGATTTAGGTTTTAATAAAAATGCAGCAAAAGGCTATTGTAAGACTGCTTAACTAGAGCTAAGATTAGCATGTTCCGACAAGGAGCTGGAGTTGGCTACTTCCCATCAAAAGGTCTCCTCTCACTTATGAGACCCTGTCAACTCTTGTTTATGCTGAACCAAGGAAAATGCCTAGAAAAGGAAATTCTTTAGCATCCATTATCAAGGCACAGATTTAGTTCATTCCATGAGAGTCTAGGCAGTGGGGGAAAAAGAGTAGGGGGTGATTTAAAAGTTTGGGTGGACTTCAGTGGAGAAAGGGAAGGTCCTTACTGCTGAGGTGTGTGGTACAAATGATGTTTATTGGAGAAGGCTATATGGAATGTTTACAGAGGACAAGCACCTCTGGTGCGAGGGCTTGCTAAGCCCTTTTCCCAGCTGCTCATCCACTTTTGGTGCCCACCTTTCACCCAACCTGTGGCTCCAAGAAGCTGTAAAATGCTCAGTCGCCACACTCTGGGGCAATCATCTTAGCAGACAGGCTAAACCAGGTTAAGGATAACTGACAGACCTCAAACCCATCAGTGACTTAGGAAGATATATCTACCCCATGCATGTGATGACTTCCTCTGGTAGAATGGGTGGATGGGAACAATTTGCTTCAGGAGCTATGGAGGCTGAAACACTGTGGAGAGCTTAGAGTTTGGTAGGATATCAAAGATGCCAGAGTGAGGTGGAGAACTTTATGCAACTCTGTCTCACTTAAATCCAATTCATGCTCAAAACAAGACATCACCCAGCAATGTTATCTATCCTCTTTGAAAATGAAGGACAAATAACTTTGGAGTGGCAGCTGAATGCTGGAGAAAGGCATTAAAAAAAATCCAACAAAACAACTGTTGACTCCTTCTGGGGAAAGGATGTCCATAAGAATTAGCAGCAGTAGGAATATGTAGAATGAACATGAACACTTTTATTTTTTTTAGCATTGTAGAGAAATGAATTAGATGTTCCACAAAGGAGCGTTTTCTAGAAAACAGAAACTTTAAGTGCATGCATTTCTTTTTCATTTAAAATCTTAATTTTAAATTTAGATTTTGATGGAGATCTTTCTAAAATTTATTACATGCTTCCTTACCTTAAATGGATGATCTAGTACATCATGTAACGTCTTTGTGACTCAAAGCTTTCCTTATAAGCAGTTACAGTAAGATAATGTACATAAAATGCTTTGTAACTATGAGAAGTTACATAAAAATGAGTTATTATTCTTCAAGAGAGGCTGATAATCACAGAATCTCAGAGTTGTAAACTCAGGGTCCAGCATTTAGCACAGTACCTGACACATAGTAGGCACTTAATACATGTTTATTTTATTTTATTTTATTTTTATTTAAATTTTTATTTTGAATATTTTCCCTTAGTTACATATTTCATGTTCTTTCCCTCTCCCCCAAGCCCCCCAGCCCCCCTTAGCCAATGCACAATTCCACTGGGTTTTACATGTTAATACATGTTTACTGACTGATTCATTAACCCAGAGGCATATAGTGCAACTCATACCTAAACAAGTATCTCTTCTAAAACCAATCAAACAATAAAGGTATATTAAGAACCTACTATATGCCAGGCACTGTACTTAGTACACTAATAAAATGAAGACTAATGAATACTTGGAAAGAGCTTACATTAATGAGGGAGCCAACAAGGATATTCTATCTATCTATCTATCTATCTATCTATCTATCTATCTATCTATCTATCTATCTATCTATCCATCTATCTATCTATCTATCTATCTATCTATCTATCTATCTAGAGTTGTTTGTACTACATATATTTTTATTGTTTGTTCTCTCTATATACATATATATATCTCCTTGATGTGGTACTAATATATATATATATATATATATATATATATACATATATATCTCCTTTTTTGTACTATGTATATATGTATAAAATTTTCTAATTGTTTGTACTAAACCAACACACATTGGGGTCACATCAGAAAATGTAAATCTTATTGTGCACTTCTAATCATTCACCTCTCTGTGACTGTTCATCCTTCATTTTTCATTTTCAGAGGACAAATGACATCATAGGGTAATGTTTTGACTTGTGCATTAATTGGATTTAAGTGAGGCAGAGTTGCAGAAAGTCATCAACCTTACTCTCTCTTCCAGAGTCAAAGAAATCCAGCGGCAAGACAAAAGTCAGGATGAGCAGCAATGACCTGGCGATGTAGTGGATGACTTTGACATCTTTGATACCTGACCAAGCTCTAAGTGTTCCATGGTGCCTGCATCAGCCACCTTTATGGCCCCTGGAACAAATTGTTCTCATCTGCCTGTTCTGCTGGGGTAAGTCTTCACATGCTTGAGGTAGGAATCCTCAAAATCATTGACAGATTTGAGACTTGTTGGTTGCCTTCAACCTAATTTTGCCCATCTTCTGGGATGTGGCTGTTAAGTATGCTACAGCTTCTGGGAGCCACAGGTGAGAGTTGGGTGAAGGGGGTTACCAAAGGTGCACAAGCAGGTCATTGCTGGTCATCCTGACTTTTGTCTTGCCACTGGGCTTTTTTGACTCAGCAAAACAGCACAAAAAGAGTAATTAACTTGCAACAGTACGCTTTTGTGGTTTACTAATTATGAAAGAAAATGACATCTCTGAGCTTTAATTTAACCAGCTGACATTGTATAAAATTTTCTTTAACAGATCATGTCTTTTCTTAAACCTGTCCTCATTTATTTAGCTAAAACCAGTGTGTATATTGTTCTTTTAGTTCTGATATCTTTTTTTTTTAAACCCTTAACTTCCATCTTGGAATCAATACTTTGTATTGGCTTCAAGGCAGAAGAGTGGTAAGAGCTAGGCAATGGGGATCAAGTGACTTGCCCAGGGTCACACAGCTAGGAAGTGTCTGAGACCAGATTTGAACCTAGGACCTCCCGTCTCTAGGCCTGGTTCTCAATCCATTGAGCTACCCAGCTGCCCTATAATTCTGATATCTTGATTCTTCATCATGCCTTTCTTTATTATTTTCTATTCTTTATGTTTGTCATTCCTTATGGTGAAATTAGACAAGTGATCTCCAGCCTTGGATTCAGGAAGGCATGAGTTCAAGTTCTACTGGACTTGACTTTTAGTGTTTGTTATGACACCTGGCAAATTTCTAAGCTCTCAGTGCTTCTTGAACCTCTACAATTGACAGGAAAGAATCAATCTGCATCTGTACAAAGAATTTCTATTTTTGCCTTAGAGAAGTAAAATCACATTCCTGCATCTCCCTTCAAGAGGTCCAGCAATGCTATTTTATGTGCATGTTTTACAATTTACTTGATCATTCCCCAATCACTAAACACATAGTTTACTTCTAGTTGGCTGCTGGGAATATTTCTGTCCTGGCAAATTTTTCTGCCTTCCAATATTCCTAAAGATAAAAACTTAATAGTAGGATGGATGGGTTAAAGGGCACAACTGGTTTTTTTTTAAATCATATATTACCATATTGTTTTCCAAAAAGGTTGGATCAATACATAGTTCTACCAGCAGTGGATTAGCATGTTGGAAAAAATTCTTCTGGGTTTTTGTTAAATGTGTTCTATTCCCTTACCATCCTGGTTGTTTTCTGCTGGACATATCCCAGCTTGTCAACATAATTATGGAATCATTTGTTCTACCAGAATTTTGTTTTTAAAAGATTTCTATATCTTTTGATTCAATTTCTCTTTAAGAACCTGAGCCCTAGAGAAGGGGTTGATTTAATGGATTGGTCTAATGCACACCACTGGAAAGATCTTCAAAGAAAAGTTGAAAAGTGTCAGTATTAAGAAAGGATTGAAGTGAAATGGAAAGAACAATGCTTGCCTCAGTTCCTTCGTTTGTAAAATGAGTTGGAGAAGGTGTTATGAAAATCTTGGGAGTTGTGATGGAACTAATTAGAGATGGTTAAGATAGTAATTAGGGGATATAAGATTCTAATGGGTCACCTAGATAGAGTAGTGATCCCAAAAGGTCAACCCCAAATATAGTTGGTACTGTAGGAGAAAGTGTGGAATCTCCTCACTCCAGTCCCAAGATATCAAAACAGTTGAACAGGACAATCTGAACTTAAGGAATCCGCTGACTAGGGAACACAACTGACCCTTGTTCTTAACTGAAGCCCTAATAAATTGATGAAGATGGCTATATTTCCTTAACTGACAAGCTAATAGACCTGGATATTAGGTCTATCAAGATTAATTAGTTAATCAACTTGTTCTGACTGTGGATTAAACCTTAAATCTTGATTGAAGGAAATACTGAAAGTAAAACTCTTTCCCTGACTGTCACAGGCCTCTTACAACTGAAGCCTCCCACTGGAACTTTGAGAATCACAGGCAAGTGAAGCTGGCTTCTTGAAAAATGATTTAATTGCTGTAGAGTATAGGGAAAGGGAAACTGGGTAGAAGATGGAAAGTGGGAAATGGCATATACTATGTTAATCTAAGTTGATAGCTAGATGTTGGATCTTTAGATGATGATTATTAATCAAGGATCTTTGTATGGCTGACAACCTGGCCAGGCCTGAGTGGCCTGGCCCTAGGTCAAGATTGGACCCTGCTGCTGATGGATTTTCTTTGTGTAGATCTTCTTATTGGTATTAAGTCAGAGAACTGAGGTTGATGGTTACAGTTGGATGAGTCTAAAGTTGAAGTTGGTTTGTGAATAATGAGAGAATTAGCTCTGCCTAAGTCCCTCTTCCTCCTTTGCCCAATATCTCCAGACTGAGACCAAGAATAGTTCAGATCTGCTCCTTATATAGGCAATTTCCAACTGTCCCTGGATCATGCCAGGCTCAGGCCACCTCAGTTCATTCTGCATTCTAAGCAGGTAACTGACTATCACTCTTGACCCAATATGGCTGCCATTAAATTTCTTTACAAAAGAAATGGCAAGTCACTCTAATATCTTTATGAAGAAAACCCCAAATGAGTTTATAGTCAGATTTAACTAAAAACAACTAAATTTCCTGTCTTCAGGACCACTCTATCCACAAAGCTATTTAAAAGCTTTACCTCTTTGGGCTCAAGTTTTCTTTTCTTTACCAAATGAACAGGTTAAACTGGATGATCTTTAGTCCAAGGTCTCTCCTATCCCTAAATATAATTTCATAAGGAAAGTGTCAGTAGGCAAGGGATTTTTTTTTCTCTTTTGGTTTCATAGAGAGATGCTTGAGGAGAATTGTAAGACACAGAAATATTATTATCCTTTGCTATAGAAGTTCTGAGACAAAGTTGAAGTTGACTTACAGTGGCATCCTCAGTACCCAGATCCTTGATCATTCAAATTCTGAATTTTCTCAGGTTAGGGAGGTAGGAGCAGAATAGTTATGGAAAAACAGAAGAGGAACATAAGT
Source organism: Gracilinanus agilis (assembly GCF_016433145.1). Taxonomy (NCBI): domain Eukaryota; kingdom Metazoa; phylum Chordata; class Mammalia; order Didelphimorphia; family Didelphidae; genus Gracilinanus; species Gracilinanus agilis. The sequence continues at coordinate 506,663,557 of NC_058132.1, forward strand.
GATGTACTCTAGATTATTCCTTCAGAGCTGAGAAAACTAAGTTCATTCTTGTTAAACTTATCTGAAGACCATAGGCTTCCATGTTTGAGACTTAACATCTGAACTGACAATCCATAGCATGCATTACATCTTTGCCCCCAATAGCTGATATAATACCGTGCACTATTCAAAGTCTTCTGTCTGTCTCCAGTTGTCCTGGGTTGTGTTGTTATCTATAATACCAGTAGACTTCACCTGTGGAATGGAGGTGGCCTGGATAAAAGGGACCCCTTTGATCTTTGCACCACTGGCCACTATTGACCTTGCCATGTCATTGCTAGGCTAGGAGCACTTTGGCCAGAGGTGAGGTCTCTTAGCACACTGTATCAAGAAAATGTCCATTTAAATGATGCTTCCTGACCCCATTACATTAGTTGCTTCATGTATCCTTTTAATGCCATGTTGCCCACTTCATTTTCCTAATGCATTTAATACAAAAGGAATGAATTTTTCATCCTGAGTCCTAGAGATGCTAGTAGGTAGAACCATCTTTTAAATGTTTTGTTACACATGAGAGCTTTAGCTTATAGTATTGATTGCTTCCAGTCAGGATCCAAGAAAGGGTTTTCAGATAGTATTTAGATCATCCACTTCTTGCTTAATCCTCTCTCTGGAATTCAGATCACAGTGAAAAGACTGAAGATTATCTCAGCAACTCCATCAGACCTTTCTAGGAGTTATTTACCAGAGTCTCAGAGTCCATCCAGTGGGTTGATCAGTGAAAAGTAAAGGTGGGAGGGATAAGGGCAAACTAAGTGCCATTTATCTTCCCAATTCTCCAGATAACATTCAAAGCAGAGTGTAGTATTGCTCCCCGCATCTATCTACAGTTTAATTTATAATCAATGAATTTTTAAAAATTTCTTAAAGCAGCTATCTATTTCTGCAGACTTCCTAAACTAGATTTTATCTTATGGGGAGTGTTTCAAGATACAATAATTAATCATAACTTTGGAAGTCTGATGAAATATGCCTCCCATCTTTTAGTAGAGAGGTGAATGTGTAGCCCTAAAAAGGGCTCAGTAAGCCCTCTTGCCAGAGATGCTAGTTTTCTCTGAACACTTCATATATTCTAATTGACCTTTGGTGTCCACCTTGCACCCAATTCTTACCTGTGGCTCCAAGAAGCTACAGCATGATCAACAGCCACCTCCTCTTAAAATTGTCTAGGCAGATGGTCTAAACCCGTCTGAGGGTAACCAAAAGATCTAAAACCCATTGGTGAGTTAGGGCAATGTCTTCCCTAAGCAAGTGAAGGTGAAATGGGCAGATGAGAATAATTTTTTCCAAGGCCAGGAAGGTGACTGAAGCAGGCACTGTGGAGCACTTAAGAGCTTGGTCAGACACATTCATCCTCTCCATCCTGAGTCATCACTAGTTGTCCTGACTTTTGATTTGCCACTGGGCTTTTATGTCTCTGGAAGAGACATTGAGACTGATGACTTTGTTTACCTCTGCCTCCCTTAAATCCAATCCACACACAAGTCAAGACATCACCCCATGAGGTCACTGATCTTCAAAAATAAAGGATAAACAACAATAACAACAGAGAGGTGAATGACCGGAGGCACATCGTAAAGCACATTTTCATTTTTCATTTTAATTTTAAATAGTTTCCCATAGTTACATGCTTCATATTCTTTCCCTCCCCTCCCCCCAAACTTTCCTAACCTCTCTTAGCCAATGCACAATTCCACTGGGTTTTACATGTATCATTGATCAAGACCTAATTCCATATTATTGATAGTTGGACTAGAGTTATCATTTAGTGTCTATATCCCCAATAATATCCCCATCAGCCCATGTGATCAAGCCAATGTTTTTCTTCTGTGTTTCTCCTCCCACAGTTCTTCCTCTGAATGTGGCTAGTTTCCTTTCTTATAAGTCCCTCAGCCTTGCTCTGGATTCTTGCATTGCTGCTGGTAGAGAAGTCCGTTATGTTCGATTGTACCACAGTGTATCAGTCTCTGTGTACAATGTTCTCCTGGATCTGCCCCTTTTACTCTGCATCAATTCCTGGAGGTCTTTCCACTTCACATGGAATTCCTCCAGTTCTTTATTCCTTTGAGCACAATAGTATTCCATCACCAGCATATACCATAATTTGTTCAGCCATTCCCCAATCAAAGGACATTCTCTCATTTTCCAATTTTTTGCCATCACAATGAATACAGTAAAGCACATTTTCAGACATGGCCAATGTGTTGGTTTATTAGAACTATAATTTCATTGTCATAAAGAACTCTCTGGTAAGGAATCTTCTACAACTAGTGTTAGTCATCAACTTCTCTACAAAAGAGTCATAGTGTATTGCTTAGATAATTCTAAAGTGATTTGTCTGGCGTCACATAGCCAATATGTGTCAGAAACTGTCTTTAAATACAAATTTTCCTGATTCCAAGGCCAATTCTCTCTCCATTATGCCATATTTATTCTTTGTTTTGTTTTACTATATTTACCTGTAGTATTTTTATATTTTATATTTTTATTATAGCATAATAATATTATATATTCATATGCTTTATAGACAAACATATGAATTGTGTGCTATAAATTAATATGTATAAATATAAGATTTATATTGTATTTATATAGTAATTATAAAGGAAAATATTTAACATGTATTAATATATTAAATTTTTTATAAAATTTGTGAGGAAGAGAGGATAAATTAGTGGTTGGTGACAGAAATGCAAAAGGAAGAAAAAAGAAAAGAAAAGGAAGAAGTATTAATAAGCTAAAAATAATGTGAAGAAATAAAAAATAAGTTCAGGGGACATTAACAAAGCAATATTACTGTACCTTGTTAAATGTATTACATATATTTTAAAATAAACTATGTAACAGAAAATCATTGTATCATAAGTGACCTCATTTCTGTTATTTTTACATAAGATGTTTGTGGTTGTTAGTTATTAAGTTTATGATAAAAAAATTAAAAATTTAAAGTATTTGATGGAAAATGTGAATGGAAAGGAGAGGAACTGTCATAGGATCATAAAATGTCAAAGTGCAGAACAAACTTTCATGATCATCTGGAACAATATCCTGGTATTTGCTCAAGATCATGCTGTCACTTTTCTGCAGAGCTAAGACTAGATAGAGCCCAGTATTTTATTTGACCTCATGGCTTGTGTTAAAACAAAGACTTGGGTTTGGGGATTCATAGAAAATTGGTACTCTGAAAGTAAGAATAAACCAGAACTTTGTAATCTGTAAGCAGGTAAAAAAAATTCTTTTTAAAACAAGCACATATTATATGGTAATACAGAGGCAGACAGAGGTTTGTCCCAAGGATACAAGAAACTCATCAAGTACATGTTCAAAGTTAGGGTTCAGGAAGAAAAGTTTTAAAAATGGGTATGGTTGAGAACAGGTAATCCATGGTGGATGTAGGAGGGGGAAGTCCTTATCAGATCCAGATGTGGACCGATTAAGAATTTGGAGAAAATCCTGGGATCACTTTTCATTACCAAGCAAAGGTTGGTGGAGTCTCTTTATCTGGACCAGAAATGGAATGAGTGTTTAAGCTGGCTATCAGAGGCAGGAGAAGAGGAGTCATCCAGGAATTTTGTCTAATCAGAAATTGAGTTAAATAAATGCTTAACATGGAGTTAAAATCCATCAGAACAGTGGGGGAAAGTACAAAACTATTCGTCATTGTCTATATGCCTTATGGGCATTAGGATCCCTTAGCTTACATGACTCCCCATCAAAGTCCCACCATTATTACTATAACATAAAACAATAGAAAAATCACATACCTGGATGATTAACTTATAGTTTAGGGAATGTTTTTTTTTCTTTATACTAGAAAGAAAGCAGCAGTAAATTGAATGATTTTCCCAACCTACCTGTCTGAACAGATGCTCTCAAAATTAGGGGGCTGTGAGGAAAAAAACTTACATGGAGAGAGGAACTCTAGAATGTGCATCTCAACATTCCCAAAGCCCATGTCCCTGACAGTCTCTATAGAGAACAACCCCCTCCTATATACCCCCAGTTCTTCACATTACGTCTAGATTGGAAAGAAGCTAGATTTGAACACAGTCTGAGGTGATGTGTGCAGGGATATGTCTTCCAGATCACTAAAGCTAAATGAAAATCCTATCATATCTAGCTTCCATTTATGTGATGGCATCCATCCAGAAGAGACTCAGAAATGAAGGAGTTGTGCTAGATTGACAGTCAGCTAGGGGGTACAGTGGATAGTACAAGACTTAACAGGTAGGAAGACCCACATTTGAATCTTGTCTCAAATACTTAGCAGCTGTGTGACCATAGGCAAGTCACTGACCTACTCTGTGCCTCAGTCTCCTCATCTATAAAATGGAGATAATAATGCCACCTTCTTTGCAGGGTTGTTGTGAGGATCAAATGAGATGACAAATGGAAAGTGCTTTTGTAAACCTCAATATACTATATAAATGCTAGTTACTACTATTATTATTATCCCTAGGGTAGGGGTTTTTAACCTTGTTTTTATTTTTTAAATATTTTGATTGTTTTAACATAATTGGTTTCCTTTCTAATTCTGTGTATTTTATGTACTTAAAACATTTTTTTCTGAGAAAAGTAAGTTTCACCAGATTGTCAAAGAGGTTCACGACATCAAAAAAGATTAAGAACTCCTGATTTAAAGTCACTTCTAGCTCTTCAGACCTTGTCCAGTTATGGCCACTCTCAATATAATTTTCTTTCATGGATTCTTTTGAAGACTAGCCATCTGCTCCCCTGGCTTGTATTTCAGGTTGGATAAAAAATATTCTAATCTCTTTAGTATGATGGCTATCCAACAGAGCTGCCAGTCCTACATTGTTAAGGTTTGGATATCTATCCCAGGGTAGGTGAGGGAAGAGGCTGAAACTGGATCCTGTGGGAATGAAGGTAAATATTATTATTATTATTTAAACCTTTATCTTCCATCTTAGACTCAACTATCTTAGATGATAGAACTGAGTAATGGTATTAAAGCAGAAGAGTGCTAAGGGCTAGGTGAAAGATGACTTGCTCCACATCACAGAGCTAAGAAGTGTAAGAGGTCAAATGAACCCACAACCTTCCATCTCCAGAACTAGCTTTCTATCCACTAAGCCACCTAACTGCCCTGAGAGTTAAGGTAATTATAAAGATGAACTACCAGAGAGCAAAGAACTTCTTTTTGGTTTAGCTGGATTTACTTACAATTTTGCTTAGAGACAGAGGGATAGAATAGATGACCTCTTGCCATCTTCCAGGCTAATCTCTTTAATATCTCTTCCTCTTCTCCGTACTCATCCAATGTTATACTTATTTCTGATTATTCCTCCTATTCTTCTGGTCCACCCTGATTGGAAAATCCTCTGTTCCTCCTGCCCATCCAAACTACCTTCCTTTCAACAACCAGCTCTTGTTCCACGTTGGCCAGGAAGCCTACACTGATCACTTCCTTTTCTGAATCTTACAGGCAAAGTGGCAGGGAATTTTGTTCACTATGAAACAGGAATTTTGGAGGGCACAGAAGAATGGATGGGCAAGTAGGGTTGGAATTAGAGAAAAGGAGGTGGAGGTTAGAAATAGTTTTCTCCTCTTTAGCTAATTGAGGGAGAAGGAAAGAAGTTGATGGCGGGACATCAAAAGGGACGTTAGTGGTATTAGATAAAAAATAAAGTTGACAATCTCCAAGGAGTGTTTTTGTTGGACAAATGTCAGAACCTCAGGATTTTGGTCACTGGCTACATAGTGGTGGTGGGCAGTGCTATAGTTGAGTGAGGATGCTGGGTCTGAATCAATTCCATTCCAGTGTTACAGTTCCTCTGGGGTAGTTGGGGGAGGATTGGAATAGGTGTAGTGGACTCAAACTCATAATGTTTAATTATATGATGTGGTATAAAGTTAGACAGCAAATTAAACTTCAGAAGTATAACACATCTTCCATCATGACTTCACTGAACTTGAAGCAAAGACTGATTTCTACCCTGTCATTGCTGAAAGGGGAGACATTTTAAAATAAGGAGACTATCCATCTGAATTTTTTTTTCCGTGTTCAAAGCCCACTTTATGGAAGCTTTTTAAATATTAAGCTGCATTAACAATCCTAAGAATATCTTTACCACTTTGACAAAAATACTGATAATTCCCCACTAAAATGCTGGACATTTAGATACCTAATGAGGATTACAATGATTAAAATAGGCTTATAAAAGAGTTAAATTCAGACTGTTTCCAACTACTCTCATTATCATTGGCTCCCATTGAAGCTTCTGGTCTTTGGCAGAACATTGGATTGTAAAGTCAGCCCTTCCACAGCTGGGAGAGAACTGACACCAGGGACTAGGTCAGCAGTACTGTATTTTAAAAGCTGCTATATACTCTATATCAGTTTAAGCATCTGCAAAATAGTTGTTTTGTTTTTTTAATTCAAAAGTTTGATAGTCTTTATAAAACCTACAATCCTATGTTGCAGAATTCCTCTGTCGGTGTAGGCTGAACTTGGTAGGTAAATCCTAGGAAGCTGCCTGTGATACTAAAGGAAATTAAGTGACTTGATCAGGGTCACACTATTGAAAGTCAGAGACAGAATTTGAGCCCAGGTTTCACTTCCACAATCTCCCTCATTATTCAGCAACTTCTCCTTTGAGTTTATTTACCATTTATCACCTCAGTACATTCTTTCTCCTTTCTCTAATCCCTTTGCCAAGATAATTCCAAACAGAAAGAGTTGGGCACAATTGGAAAAATGACTGAACAACACACATACATATACATACATTTTGGGGATGAGATAGCTGGTGAAGTGGAAAGAGCACTGAGCTTACGCTTTATGAGTTCAAACCTGCCCTTAAACACTTCCTACCTATGTGACTCTGGGCAAGTCACTCAACTCTGTTTGCCTCAGTCTCCTCATCTGTAAAATGAGCTGGAGAAGGAAATGGCAAAGAACTCCAGGATCCTTGCCAAGAAAACCCCAAATGGGGTTATGATCAATTAGATACTACTGAACAACAACAACAAACCACCACCATCAAACCTGAACCCAGGTCTTCCCAATTCTGAGGCTGACTACCCACTATGCTATCCTACTTCTCAGGAGGATAATAGCTGTCATTTATACAGAGTTTATTTCCCCCCTTATCTTCCCTCTTAGAGTTGCATGCCCAATTCATTAATCTCTGCCCTCCTTAATTTGTTAATATATGCATTCAAGGATATAAATTTCCCTCTGAGTACTGCCTTGGCCGCATCCCACAGAGTTTGGTAGGATGTCTCATCATTGTCATTTTCTTCAATGAAATTGTTGATTGTTTCTATGATTCCTTCTTTGATAAATTGGTTTTGAAGAATCATATTATTTAATTTCCAATTAGTTTTTGATTTTCCTGTCCAGGTGCCCTTACTAATTATTATTTTTATTGCATTATGATCTGAGAAGGTTACATTTATTATTTCTGCTCTTTTGCATTTGTTTGCAATGATTCTATGCCCTATAACATAGTCAATCTTTGTGAATGTGCCATGTGCAGCTGAAAAGAAGGTGTATTCTTTTTGTCCCTATTTATTTTTCTCCACATATCAATTAAATCTAATTTTTCTAGGACTTCATTCACCTCTCTTACCTCTTTCTTATTTATTTTTTGGTTTGATTTATCTAGATCTGAAAGAGGAATATTTAGATCTCCCACTATTATGGTTTTACTATCTATTTCCTTCTTGAGCTCTGCCAGTTTCTCCTTTATGAATTTGGATGCTATGCCACTTGGTGCATATATATTGAGCAGTGTTATTTCCTCATTGTTTATACTGCCTTTAATCAGGATGTAATGACCTTCCCTGTCTTTTTTAATCATATCTATTTTTACTTTGGCTTTGTCAGAAATCATAATAGCCACTCCTGCCTTCTTTTTCTCATTTGACACCCAAAAGATTTTGCTCAAGCCCTGAACCTTAAACTTGTGTGTGTCCACCCGTCTCATATGTTTTTCTTGTAGACAACATATGGTAGGATTTTGGTTTCTAATCCACTCTGCTATTTGCTTCCGTTTTATGGGCGAGTTCATCCCATTCACATTCAGAGTTATAATCATCAGTTGTGCATTTGCTGACATTTTCGTATCCTCCCCTATTCCTACCCCCTTTTTCTTATACTATTTCCTTTTAAACCAGTGGTTTGCTATTAAGCAGCTATCCCTTATTCCCTCCCTTGATTAACTTCCCTTTCTACCCTCTCCCTTATTTTTCCCTTCCTCTATTTGTTTTTAAAGGCCTTATGAATTCCCTTCCCCCTTCTTCTCCCCTCCCTTTTTTTGACCTCCCCACTCCCCTGTTCTTCTTGGTTTATCCCTTCTGACTTTCTCAGAAGGGCTAGATAAGAGTTTTATGTCCCAATGGATAGTATAGCTACTCTTCCCTCTCCAGGTTGATTACACTGAGAGTAAGGTTTGATTATTACCTCTTAATGCTCTCTTCCTCTCCTTCTTATAATAGTATTTGTCCCCTCTCCTTCCCATGCCCTCTTTGTGTGTAATAGAATATCCTATTTTTCTTATTCACTTAAGTTTCTCTTGGTGTCCCCTACTATTCACCCCCTCTTTCCCATCCCCCATGTCATCTTAGATTATTTAGTGTTCCACCCTCACCCTGTGAATTATTCTTCTGATTACTATAATAGTGAATACTATAATAGTGAATAGAGTTCACTACAGAGAATTATACATAACATTTCTCTACATAGGAATACAGATAATTAGATCTTATTGAGGCCCTTAAAAAGGCAAATTTAAAAATTATAAGTTTTCTTTCTTTCCCCTCTGTTTCTTATTTACCTTTTCACGTTTCTCTTGATTTTTGTGGTTGGATATCAAACTTTCCATTTAGCCATGGTCTTTTCTGTGCAAATACTTGGAATTCTTCAATTTTGTTGAAAGCCCATACTTTCCCCTGGAAATATATAGTCAATTTTGATGGGTAGTTGATCCGTGGTTGCAGGCCCAGCTCTCTTGCCTTTCTGAATATTGTATTCCAAGCCTTATGGTCTTTTAGCGTGGAGGCTGCCAGATCCTGTGTGATCCTGATTGGTGTTCCTTGATATTTAAATTGTCTCTTTCTGGCTTCTTGTAAGATTTTTTCTTTTGCTTGAAAGCTCTTGAATTTCGCAATTATATTCCTGGGCATTTTCTTATCTGGATCGAATGTAGTGGGTGTTCTATGGATCCTTTCAATGTCTATATTGCCCTCTTGTTGTAGGACTTCAGGGCAATTTTGCTGAATAATTTCTTTTAGTATGGAGTCCAGGTTTCTATTAATTTCTGTTTTTTCTGGAAGACCAATTATTCTCAAATTGTCTCTTCTAGACCTGTTTTCTTGGTCTGTCACTCTCTCATTGAGATATTTCATGTTTCCTTCTATTTTTTCAGTCTTTTGACTTTGTTTTATTTGTTCTTGTTGTCTTGAGAGATCATTAGCTTCTAATTGCTCAATTCTAGCCTTTAGGGATTGGTTTTCAGCTATAATCTTTTGGTTTTCGGCTATGATCTTTTGGTTTTCGGCTATAATCTTCTGGTTTTCCTTTTTGCTCTGGTCATTTCTGGTGTTCAATTTGCTTATCAATTCATTTGATTTCTGAGCCTCACTTTCCAATTGCAAGATTCTACCTTTTAAACTGTTATTTTCTTGCCAGATCTCTTTCATTTTCCTCAAAATCTCAGTTTTGAACTCTTCCATAGCTTGTGACCCATTTTCCTTTTTTGAGGTGGTTCCGGATGCTTGTTTGTTCTCCTCCTCTGTTTGCTCGGTTGTCTGGATTTTCTCTGTGTAAAAGTTGTCGAGTGTTAAAGACTTCTTTTTCTTGTTCTTAATCTTTCTCTTCTGAACTTCCTGAGTCTGGGTAGCCATCATTAACCCAGCAGCTTCTCAGGTTTATCCTTGCGCTCAGGGTCTGTCTGTGGTCTTTTGGCTCCTGAGGTCTGAGTTCTGGTTTTTTCCAAGGTCAAGCCCCCTGGTGGACCCCCTTGCTTGATCCTCTGCAGGAGGTTCCTTTACAAGTCTCAGGGCGCTGCTTCCATAGTCGTATACCCGTCTGCACTGGTTCCCCACTCAGGGTTTCAGAGCTTTAGCTCCTGGCTGTGTCTGCCTCCACCCAAGCCTCCACCCGCGCCTGCGCTCTGACCCGCACTCAGAGTTCGTGTGCGTTCTTTAGCTTTTTGGGGTCCCAAATCTTGCTGCTCTCAGGAACAGGCCCTGGAGCTGCCAATGACTCGATGGGTGCCCCAAACTTGCTCTATTTCTTTTTAGCTGGCTTCGGCACTATAGGTGGTGTGTGTGGAGGGTGTGGGGGTGGGGTGGTTGCTCAACCCGCGATTTAGTGAGAGCTGTTTCACCCCTTCATAGCATGGAAATGCCTGATTCCATGTACCTTCCACGCTGTGCCCTGTCGTGAGGTTCCTTCATTTGTCTGGACTTGTTTTTATGTCCCCTTGAGGGGTCTTGTGTGTTTTGGTCAGGAGAGGTTAAGAGCTACTTTTTACTCTGCCGCCATCTTAACCCGGAAGCATCCATCTGAATTTGTTGAGGCATACATTCTTCATTTTTCGTGTTTAGTTTAACCATTGAAAAAAATTGGTAAATATACAACTGTTTGGCAACTTTGGTGGCACCTTCAACAGTTCATCTGGAATGGAAAGATGGAAAGTAGAAATTACCAAATGAAAAATATTAGTGGTGTTCACCCTTTATCGTGATACAATGAAGAGAATGTGCTGTTCAGTGGATAGAGTTCTGGAATTGAAATTGGGAAGACTTGAGTTCAGATATACTTAAGAGATTTACTGTGTGATCTTAAAGATATTATTGAGCCTCTTTCAGCCTCATTTTCCTCATCTGTAAAATATAAATAGTAATAGCAATTATTCTAAAGTGGTTCTGAGGATCAAAAAAGAGAATATTTGCAAAATGCCTTTCTTCTTAGTGAGGAGAGATGGAAATGTGAGAAGGAGAAAATTTGGAACTCAAAGTTTCAAAAAATGATTTTTAATATTTGTATATATTATTGAGAAATATTTAACTAAAGAAATAAAAATAAGGGAATATTTGTAAAGCATTTTGCAATCTTTGTAGAGCTATGTAAATGTTAGTGATTTGTATTTTGTTTATATTTTCCTATTTATTATTGTATTATTCAATAAGATAGCAAATTCCTTAAAAATAGGGACTTTTTAAAATTATAAGTTAACACTGTGCAGGGCACACAGCTTGATAAGTAGGTTTATACTTGACTCTATACCTTGGGTTATTTTTTTATGTAGGGATAGAAATTTCTCATATGTGGGAACAAAAAAGGCTATTGCTATTTTAGTAGAGGGAAATAAAGGTGAGAAATCTGTGTCTTAAGAAAAAGAAAGGCCCGTGAATAGGATAGGCTATCAGAAAAAAGGGAATTCTTGGCTATATATATGAGAAATGGATGAATGCTAATGGGCTGATAAATATTTGAAAGTATAAGCATATTGCATAAACTCACACATTATTAAAGCTGGAAAAGATTCTAGTCTTAAACTCTCATTCTGCTAAGAGGGATATTGAGTCTCAGAGGGAAAATGACTTATTTATGAACTCACAAAGTAAAAAATTAAATAACTGGGCTGTGTCTATGGAGCTCCCATTTAACAAAAAAGGAAAAATAGTAAGTGTTCATTACATACCAAAGGGCAATTAGCTATAATACCTTAGAAGGATGAAGTCAATCTGTTTTAGAATTGGAAGCAGGAAGAGTCTCATCTGCTCTGGGTTTATCTGTTCTCTATATTATATAGACCAACTACTCTGGATCATTGCAGGCCAGACCATTTGTCCATTCATCCATCCATCCATCCATCCACCAACCAACCATCCATCCATTTAACAAGTGTTTATTAAGCACATACCAGATGCCAAGTACTGTGTTAGGTTCTGTGGTTATAGAAAAAAACAATAACAACCCATCTTCAAGGAGTTAACATTTTCCATTCATTTTGGGGAAATTCTATATGATTTTTTGTTAAACTGAACTGACAGTATCAGTTTTTGAGACAGTATCTAAAAATATAGACAGCTTTTTTATGAAGGTAGAGCCTTGGCTTAAGAATACTTGTACCTTAGCTTAAGACTATTTGCACTAAGCTTGCATACTTCCATAGGCTATTGTTAGGTCTTAGTACGATCAGAATAACAAAAACTATTGGTCTTGACGGTCCTAACAGCTATAATTAGAACTTGAAATAAAAACATGGTTCCTATGAACCACTTGTCCATTTGTTCATTATTACTTTTGATGCAGATCCAGAAAGGTGGGAAATTCTCTCTCAATTCACATTTCATACTTATCTTTATACTTAAGACAAGTTGAATGGAGAAGTACGTGCATAAGATACATTTAAGTCCTGATTTTAAACTTCCTGGAGTCAGTTGGTGTCACAGTTGAAAACAGATGGAAGACAGGAGGTTCTTTAAAAGTCCAAGTAGTGGCAAGTACAAGCTAGCTGGAGACTCTCATAAATCTGACATGTTTGCTGACCATTTCATCTTGAGCACATCCTGGATGAATATTTAATAGCTGGCAGTATCTCTTTACTCTCTATCAGCATCTGGGCTGACTCAATCTTGATATCCTATGTAAACTGGGCGCTCATGGAGAATTATTCCTTTAAAAAACCCTAGCACTTCCGTAGCTAATATGTTTTTTCATAACAATCTGCAAATATTTTTATTAATTTCCTTTAGAGAGGCAACAGCCAAACCTGCCTCATTTCCAAAAGAGGATATGGCTTTTGGCTGTCCCACTGCAGATGCTTTATCAACTATGTCATTAGCTTGCCTGCTTTATCTCCATGTTCATGTTTAATATTTGGCACTATTACTGTATAATATCTTTTATGCCAGGATTTCCAGGGGCTTTGAAAATGTCCATTAATTAAGGCCTCAACCCTCACTGAGAGATGAGATATTACTTGCCAGTTAACCAATAGAGAAATTGAAGTTCACATTTACTAGCTTACCTCTCTGTGAACCAGCAATTTTTTAATATTTTTCATTAGTGTTTTCATGAGCAACTCCCCAGTTTTGTCTTATATTCTCCTGTTGTTGTCCAGGTGGTCACCTATGACTACAGTTCACTCCCTTCTCATTGTTACCTGTTGAAATCTTCTTTTTTAGGTTCTGGCGTAATTCACAAGCCATCTTTTCCATGAAGTCTTTTCTCCTAACTCCTGCTTGAAAGTGAACATATTTTCTCAAGGGTCTTTGGATCTTGCCTTTGTCCCTCTCCCATTCAGCCTTGTATTATATTTATTTCTGTATATCCTATTGTTTGAATCTTATTAGAATGACTCCAAAGGAAAGGCAGATAACTGGTTCAGGGAAAGAGCAGCATTCAACATTTTTTGTTCCATGAATGTAGGGAATCCCTGGTGAGGAAACCCTCTACCAATGCAGACTGGCAAGTGCTTTTCAATTTGTAATCTTAGAGAATTGCCTACTTTGTATTGAAAGCTTAATAAATTTGCCTTGGATAACTCAGTCTGGGTCTGAGCATGATATTGTGAGAAGAGAAACTAGTTCTGGATTCAGAGGACTTGTGTTCAAAATGAATCATGGATGCTTACTATCCATGGGACCTTGGGCAAGCAATTCAGTCTCCTTGGTTTCAGAATCTAAACTTTAAAATGAGAGAATTGGGTAAGATGGTTTATCGGCTCTTAGATCCGAGATATAGGCTTTTGGAGTGATGAGCTCAATCTTTCCTTATTCTATCTTCAATGTATATAGCTGTCTGAAACAACTAATTGCCCCATTATAAAAAAGCATCGGGACATTCTTTTGGTGTTCGTGATTTTTGTTTGACATGGTGATGCTTGATCTAGCCCCTGAAAGGTATTTTAGAGGAAGCCTGAGGTACTATATGGAGTGAAGTAGAATAGGGATATATATGTAAGAGAGAATGGAATGTGGAGAAGATATTGAGATTATGTGATCCAGAGAAAAATATTTTGCGTAAGGCATGATGGCTATTTGGATGCAAATCAGGGGCTCTTTGAGGCTCAAATGAAATATAGATGTAAAGTGTTTTGCAAAATTGAAAGCACTGCTTTATAAATGAGAGTTCTTCTTCTTATTATTTATATTATTTTGTTTCTAGTTAGTCTCTATTCACCATGGTTCCAGCCTGGTGAGAACTTAATTTCTTGTGTGTTCTTAGGCGGCTAGGTGGTGCAGTGGATAGAATATTGTGCCTAAGTTAGGAAGAACCAAGTTCAAATCCAGCTTCAGACACTTACTAATCATGGCACCAGAAGTCAGTCACTTAACATCTGTTTACCTCATTTTCCTCAACTGTAAAATAGAGATAATAACAATACCTACCTCTCAGGAGGATAAAATGGGATAATATTTGTAAAACACTTAACACAGTGCTTGGCACGTAATAGATGCTATATAAATGCTTATTCCCTCCCTTTGCTTCTTCTGGGCTCCTTCTTGATCTCAAGCAATGCTTATAGAGTAATATAGGGGTGTGCTGGTAAAGATTTAACAATCTGGTTCTTTGGGGGGAAAATAAAGTTATATGCACACACAATTTAAAAAAGTATTAGTTTAACAAATGCTTGCACTTTCTATTCCTTTTTTAAATTACATGTAGAAACAATTTTCTATCAACTGCTTTCTGACCTTTTCTGATCCAAATTCTCTCCTTGCCTCCCTCCCCTTCTCACCCTTCCCCAGGCAGTAGACAAGTTGACAACATTGGTTATTCCAGTGTTTTCATGCAATACAAAGTTCCTTATTCCTCATGTTGTCAAAGAAGACATCACACATGTAAGAAAAACTAGGAAATTAGGCAAGAAATGGTATGTTTTAATCTGCATTCATACTCTGGCAGTTCCCTTTGTGGCTTTGGATAGCATTTTTCATGATGAGACCCTTGGGGTTGTCTTGGGTCCTTGCATTGCTGATAATAGTTTAGTCCTTCCCAGTTGAACATTAAACAATATTTCTGTTTCTATATACAATGTATTCCCTGTTCTGCTCATTTCACTTTGCATCAGTTCATACTTGCCAAATTTTTCTGAAATCGTAGTTCATTTTTTCTTATGTAACGATGGTATTCCATTACAACCATATACCACAACTCATTCAGTCATTTCCCAATGATGAACTTCCCTTCATTTTCCAGTTTTTTGTCACTACAAAGAGAACTGTTATAACTACTTTAGTATATATTGATATTATTGTTGTTTCTAGTTAGTGCTTTTGCCTTCTCTATGATCTCTTTGGGCTATGGACCTAGTAGCAGTATTTTTGTTGGGACAAAGGGCATACACAGTTTTATAGCCTTTGGGGCATAGCTCCAAATTGCTCCCCAGAATAGTCTCTGTTTACAGCTCCACCAACAAAGTATTAGTGTTCTACTTTTCCCACATGATCTCCACTATTTATCATTTCTGTTTTTTTCTTAACCAATCTGGTAGATGTGAGGTAGTATCTCAGAGTTGTTTTAATTTGCATTTCTATGCACATACATTTTAAAAGTCTTATCTGCATTATTAATACTTTTCTAAGTATAGACTCAATGAAACAATGAGGAAAGCTCTGATTTGTAGTAAGTAGTTGCTTATTTCTAGAGTAAAAAAATATTTTATTTTCCTTTTTTAAAATTTTTATTTTGAATATTTTCCCATAGTTACATGTTTCATGTTCTTTCCCTCTCCCGCAAACCCCCCTAAACTCCCTTTGCCAATGCATAATTCCTGGGTTTTACATGTATCATTGAGTAAGACCTAATTCCATATTATTGATAGTTGGACTACAGTTATTATTTAGTGTCTACATCCCCAATAATATCCCCATCAGCCCATGTGTTCAAGCAGTTGTTTTTCGTCTATGTTTCTCCTTCCACAGTTCTTCCTCTGGATGTGGCTAGTTTTCTTTTTCATAAGTCCCTCAGAATTGTCCTGGATCATTGCATTGCTGCTAGTAGAGAAGTTCGTTATGTTCGATTTTATCACAGTGTATCAGTCTCTGTGTACAATGTTCTCCTGGTTCTGCTCTTTTCATAGAATGAAAATTTTAAAGTGACTCCTAACTCATTAGAGCTAACTCAGTACATCTCCAGTGAAGACCCACTAAGACCTTAATTTTAAGAATGGATTATTAAGGAGCAATTCTGAGAGAGGAAAGAGATTCTTTGTTTAAAGGAAGTGGTGAATGTGTCAGGACAGACTGGGTCAGGCTAGAGGTAGGCATTCCCTAGCTAATGTCACTGGCCAGAGAGGTGATCCTAATGTTGGTCTCCATAAAACATTTTCCAAACTTGGGGATGATGATCTGGCAGCTGTGCTGATCTGAATAGTAGAATTCTGGGTTCCCCAGGCCTGCAGACTGGAACTTTAAATCTGGCCTCAGATTTTTCCTTATTGTGTTACCCTGGGCAAGTCACTTAACCCCAATTGCGTAGCCCTTACCACTCTTCTGCTTTGGAATCAATATTTAAAACAAAATGTAAGGGATTTCTTTTCTTTTCTTCTCTCTTTTTTTCTTTTCTTTTCTTTCCTTTCTTTTCCTTTTCTTTTTTTTCAAGAAGCCACCAATGAACCCAGCAAAGGATATAATTAGGTGGTGAGGCACTTGTGAGAAACTCTGAACCATATTCTCTCATTAGAATATAAGCTACTTGAGGGCAACGAGCATTTTTTTATCTCACATCTCTAGCATATAGTATAGTTCCTGGCTCATAGTTATTTAACTGTTGTTGAATAATCATTAAAAAGTAGTCCAGCAAGGAATGGATCCCACGTCTTTTACTCTTTTACTTTTATAGTTTGCTTTCTCCCACCCATGCTGTCTCATCCTACTTTGGTCATTAAAAATCAATTTAACTTAAACTAAATCCAACCAAACATTTGTTAAACAATTACTGATTTTCTTTTAGTAAAAAAGAAAAACCAAACTTTAATTTTTAATCATACCACTAGGAACATATGACATAGCCTTGAAACGCTGAACAGGAAGGCTATGTTAATTGCATTCAGTAAGAAGTTGGTACAAAGAGAACAGGATTTTTTTTCTAATACAATGCCTGGCACTAATGTGTTGCTAAAATTTTAAATGACAATGATAACTAGGTAATTGGTGCCAGCTGCCTCCTGTACTTGGAAAGGAAAAAAGTTCTTCCTTTCTCCCTTGTTGTGGAAAATTGTGTGTCTATTACTCTTGTGCTCTTGGTATTTCTTAGGTATAAGTCTCTTCTTGACTTCATGATAAACTCTTTGAGGGCTGGAATTTTAGAATTTTTTGTTATTTCCTTTTCTATTGTTTTTTGTATTTTCGTCAGGACCCTGCTTAGCATTGAATTTATTTATTTTATTTTTTACCAATTACATGTAATAATGAATTTCCACACAAGTTTTCTTAAGTTGTATGATCGAACTTATCTCCCTTCCTCTCTTCCCTTCCTCCTCCGGGCATAGCACTGAATTTAAACTTTGATTGGTTTCTGTTTCTAATGGAATGAGGCCCTTTGACTGAATTTCTCATTGTCAGTTGTTTTTACTCTTATAGAATGTTGGCCAACCAATGAACATTTACTAAACCCATACCACAAGCCAGGTACTGAGGAAAGTGTAGTGCTTGTGGGTGGGATGATCTGGGAAAGAATTGAAGGTAAGAGCTGTTGGAGGTCATAGTGAGGATAAAGAACAGGATTTGGGGCTTCAAGACAGAGGGAGAGGTAGAATGACAGCAACAACATGAACAGATAAAGGAATTTCAGAGTTCATAAATATGGCACTGTGGGTGATAAGATCAAGGGTAGGACTATATCTGTGTGTAGATGTGGTGGGGCGGAGGACATGGGAAGCGAGGAAGTTAAAGAAATGGGACGGTAGGATGTTTGAAGTCCTCAAATATTAGGGCAGGAATTGGGAGATCAGGAGGGAAAAAATGATCCAGGCACTGAACTCAGTGAGGAAAGAAAGAATGGAAAACATCCTGGATGTTGTTAGGTAACAGATACCAGAATCTTCAATGGGGAGTAAATATGGACTGAGCAAACTTCAAAGGAGATGTTATTGAGTGATGGTGGTAGAAGGAGAATCTGCAAGTGGCAGTGGACAACAAGGAGCATTATAACTTTCCTACCACAATCAGCAACTATGAGTGAAAGTGCAATCAGTGCCTAAAAGAGATGCCAAAAAAGCTGTCTTCAAGAGGAAGATGGGGTTCGGTGAATGTAAAATGATAAAGAATGTGAAAGGAAAAAGTTTAAGATAAAAGCAAGTTTACTACCAATGGAGTAGACATTTTAGTGAGCACATTGGAAGGATTGGGTAGCTTTGGGTAGGATGTAGAGGAGTTGATTTAGAAATATTATAGTAACTTGAGGATTTACATGTTTAGAAGAAAAGGTGGAAGTCAATGGGTTAGGTTGTTGTCTTTTGTTTGCAAAGAGGACCAAAATGGCATTACCTAGTTGACATCTTTTGACTTGCACATTAATTGGACTTAAGTGAGGCAGAGTTGCATAAAATCATTGGCCTCACTTTCTCTTCCAGAGTCAGTGAAGTCCAGTGTCAAGATTGGAATTGGTTAGAACCAGCTACTGCTCAAGAAAATCCAAGCATTCTCTAGAAAGATTATGGAAGATAGAATGTTCTGAGATGGTTGCTGGAATATTTTCCTTCAAAAAGTTGGAAATCATTTTTTTGTGAAAAGTGACTTTTACCTTAGAGCTTGTCACATAAAGTCACATTATTACCCGCCCTCCTTCAAGGACATAAGTTTTTTTTCCCTATACCCTTGAATACAATTCACCTCAGTGATCCAAGCCCACTGTCTGACCCCTATTTTTACATTCTAGAATTCTCTCCCTATTGTTCTCATGCCTCTGCAAACTTGCTCTAACCCTCTCTTCCTTATAACAAAATGCATGTTTTCTTTCCCACAAGCTCCCTCGTCTTCTCATGTTCTCTCCAGAGATTCTCCCCTAAAACTTCCTACTATTGGGGGAAAAATTTCACTCTTCAGCCTTGATCTTGCTGGGAAGAAATGCAACTCCCAGAGTCTTTATAGATAGCCCAAGTCCTGCCTGAGAGCTATTTCATAGACCATAGACGTATAGTTGCAAAGGATGGAAAAGGTGCTCTATAAAAATGCCTATTATCTAGGAATGGATTCAATTATGGTAGGAGAGACCCAGCTTGTCTTTTTCTCAGATTGTAACTAGAAGCAAGACTGATTCTTCTATTGTAGCAACTACTGATGTTTCCTTGACTCAAGTTTTCTTGAGATTTTTCTGTTGAGGACACACATGAGCCCAGTTCATGAGTAAGGTGTACCAGGACAACCTGGGGCAAGCTTTGCTATTGGCTCTTCGCTTGGGGGAAGTCTTTTGGAAAAAGAAGGGAAGGGCAAATAGTAATGTTTGCCCCAGAGGGTGCTGGAATGCTCTTGGCTCATTCTCCATACCCACCTATGCCCAAGACTTCATAAGGGAAGCAGGAGGGGGAAAGGCAAAGCAGCTCTATCCTCACTCTTAGGCTTATAAAAACGATGTTGATTCATGTGTTGTAAACTGTCATTATCCCATCAAAAGACAATTTAATCATAAAAAAGAGGGTGGGTGCCCAATATGAAAAATAATTTTTATTTTGGGGCTAGATTACAAAAGTAAAGTATAACTTCCAGAATTCTATGGGGCTCTACCATGATTTCAGGTGGAAAAAGGACTAGCTTACAGTACACACTGACAAATGAGAATTTGAACTCTTGGACTGTTCAGTTCTAGTCCGAGTGGGAAGGCCAGCTAGGAGAGCTAATGTTTCCTTGTAATGTTAACCTCTTTTCTTGCGAATTTTCTACCAGTTCTGAGTTCTCTGTTGTATATGAAGATGGGTATATGTCAGACTGAGTCTCTTCAGCATAATTTAGTGAGTCGAGGGAAGCATTATTCTGAGACTTCCTGGCTAGATCATTTAGCTCAGATTGTAAAAAACTCAGCTTGTTCGGATCTTGCTGAGACCCACCGGCATTATTAGGATCATTTTTCTTCATACATTCCATATTCAAATGAGGATCTTGAACATCACACATTTGATAACAATTTGTTTGAGGTAGGAATACATTCTGGATAGCATCAGAGTCACTTAATTCTGAAGAAGAAATCAATTCTCTGGGTCTTCTTAAGTTACTATAACTTGGAATTATTAATCCATTCAGTGGCATTATCTGTCCCTTCCCAAAATCCCCAGCAAAAAAAGTTCTATTGTTGAAGTTAGAATTCTGGATGAATAATTTTCCTTTGTTCTCACTTTCTCTAAGATGCCCTGGTGACTGCAAATATCGGAGATTTGGGTTATCTGGTCTCAACCTAACAGTGTCTTCTCTCTTTTCTGAGAATATGTCCTTAATGGAGGCAGATTTTTTCTTCATATCTTCAGTGATGTAAATGTTATATGTGTTGTTTACTGGAGGTTCCCTATAAGAAAATACATAGAAATGTATAATTGTTTTCTCCAATCTAAGTAAAATACACATTCCCACAGTGTCTGACTTTCAGGTCAGGGATAAAACCTTGTAAACTCAGATAAGACCCTAGTCCTCAGTTGGATGTATTTGGGGGGAAAGAGGTAGCATTCATCTTTCCTCAAAGTGGTAGCAGAGAAATTCTTTGAGTCCCCATTATCAGCCCCACTCCATGTGTCTCTGATGAAGAACAGAGGAGCTGTCCATCCCTGCCATTCTCCCAAAGAATAAACCAAAGGAATAGGTCCTTTTAGGGGCTATATGGAAAGATGACAGTCATTTCTGGGAAAAATTACAAATGAGACAATATTTCTTTACTGTGCTCCCATCTTTCCTATTGCCTTTTTAGTTTAGGACCATGAGATGTGTAGACAATAAAGATCCAGGGCTGGAGTCAGGAAGACCTGAGTTCTAATCCTGCCTTGAGTACTTACTAGCTGTGTGACCTTGGGCAATTAACTTGATCTCTGCCTCATTTGAAAATGGGACTAATAATAACACCCACTTCCTAAGTTTGCTATGAGAATCAAATGAAATATTTGTAAAGAATTTTAGCATAGTGCCTGGCACATAATAGGTACTATATAAATGTTAATCATTATTATTATGACTTTTTACACCCTCCTTTTTTCTCAGACAATGCCTCCTACAATGAGCATGAAATGTAATTATTACACTTGTTTGGAGGAGCATAATGTAGTGCTGAGCTTGGAATGAGGAGACCTAGGTTGGAATATCAACTCTGATGCTTCTTAGCTTTGCGACTCTGGACAAGTCACTTGACTTTATGGATTTCATTTTTCTCTTCTGTAAAATTGGGGAAATAATACTTCTAGAATCTCCTTCATAGAACATTTGTAAAGAAAATATATTATAAACCTTGAAACATTGTATGGTTTAGTAGGTAGGACACTGAACTTGAAATCAGGAAGATTTAGCTTCAGATCCTTCCTCAGAAACTTACTGTGCTTTTTGGACAAGTTACTTTCCCCTCATCTGTAAAACGATTACTTGTCTTTGATGACTCATAAGGTCCCTCCCAGCTCTCAATTTATTATCCCATGAACTTTAAAGTAGTACAAAAATGCCAACGATTAGTCCCACCAACATGGTAGTGACAGATGGTTTATTCCTTCCAGTACTGTTGGCATTTGAAAAGAGGACAAATAGAAAAGAGTAATTAGATTCTAATGGTGCACTTTTGGGTCCTGTAGCACTCGGCTCTGAGAAACACTTCGGGGGGGGGGGCAGAAGCCTCACTAACAACCTTCAAATCGTATAATGCAGGTGACCCCTTACTCTTCCTGTCTGTGAAGGACATTGTGATCATGGACCATATGTGAAAGAGAACAAATCTGAGAGGAGACAAAGACAAAAAGTGACATTAAACCCCCAAATCCGTTCTCAGGCAGAGAGGGGAAAAGAAGGCAAATTATCAGACCAGTGGGATACAAACACTACTGCTACTTAGTGGCTGCCAGGGATTGGTTCGCATGCTGACACTCAAGCATAGCCTCTTTCTCCTCATTTCCTTCCTCTCCTCCTCAACCTGGTAAAACCTAGAATATTTCTAACCCTACTTGTTGAGTCCCTGCTCTAACGCTATCTAGCTTGGGTATGTTTTTCACTTCTCTCAGTGACTTCCTTTGCCAATGGTCATTCTTTCCCAGATTATTGGACCACAGGATTTACAGCTGGAAGGGAGATCTCACAGGTTATCCAATCCAACACTCCTGCTGATTTTACAGAAGAAGAAACAGGCTCATAAAACTGAAGTGTTCTTGCCCAAAGTCACAGAGGCAGAAATTAGAAAACCTAGAATTTGAACCCAGATCTTCTTATTTCAAATCCTGTTCTTTCCCCACCATTTTCCCCCAGAGGACCATGTTCGAGAAGACATTACTTTGGGTCTACTCTGAATGGACTTTTAGGAAGAGGAATGGTCTTAATGATGAGGTAGATCAGAATTTTGAACTGTTCAAAATGAAAATTGATGAGAAAAGCAGTTTGTCTTGGGAGCAAGGCTTGGTATAATCACACACTTCTCTAACCATTAGTATGTAGGAAATGAGATGGGACCTGTGCAAGACCTCACCTTGGCCGGCTCTTCATACACAGTGAAGCAAAAATATACAGTAACAAAACTATGATAAACAGTAGGCCTGTCACCGTCAGACAGGTTACAATAACATTCTTCAGGAGTGAACGTAGAGAAGTAGCCGGTTTAGGTGAATGAAAATCTAAAAAAGAAGACAAGAGACTTTAAAGAAAAAGGTAAGTGATTCCCATTTGTTTCTTCCCTATTAAAATGCCTCAAAAATTGCTGTCATTTCTGGAGTCTCCTGATTATCACACACACACACACACACACACACACACACACACACACACACACACACACACCATAAACAAAACTGAAAAAAACCCAAATGAATAAAAGAAATACTTGATGGAATATTGGAAAAATCAGCCTAGCTCTCTTTTTATATTATCTTTTCCCACTGGAATGTAAGCTCCTGAACTATAAATTTGATCCAACAATTTATAGAGTAATTTGAAATTATGCTCAAAGAGTTATAAAACTGTGCATCCTTAGAACCAGCAACATCACTCTTGGACCTGTTTCCTAACGTGATCAGGGAAAGAGGAAAAGAACCTATATATTCTAAAATATTTATAGAAGCTCTCTTTGTAGTGGCAAAGAACTGAAAATGAGGGGATGCTCATCAATTGAAGAATGGCTGAACAAGTTGTGGTGAAATACAACTGCACCATTAAGGGAGGACGAACATAGAAAAACATGGAAAGAGTTCCATGAAAAAAGTAAAGTGAGTAGAACCAAGAGAACATTATACACAGTTAGAGGTAATAATGTTTGAAGAATGACTTGTGAATGTCCACTTCTAGAGAAAAAACTGATAAATAGAAACATAAAAGACATAGTTTATACAAACATATATTTTTTCCTGTGAAATAATGCCTTCTCTAGTGTGGGGAAGAAAGAAAGGAAGGGAAATACCTGATTAATTTTCTTATTAAGTATTTTATTTTTCCAATTACATGTAATAGCAGTTTTCACTATACATTTATTTTCTGGAATTATAAGATCCAAATTGTCTACCTCTGTCTGTTCCCTCCCTGTTCCTGGAGGTAGTAAGCAATTTGTTATGGATTTTATGTGTTTTATCATGCAAAAAAAATTTCCATATTGGATATCTGGTGATTTTAATGCTTGAAACAAATAAATTAATAATCTTTTAAAATGATGAAAGTTCCTTGAGTCTGGGAAAGACTATCTTTCTTGTATTTGTATCACTAGTGCTTAGAAAAGTTGCTGATACATAGTAAATGAAAAGTACTAGAATGATTGACTGATTGCTCATTAAGAAGACCCAGATTAGCTGGTGTGAGCTTCCAAATATAGCCATTTTAAATTCCTCGAAACTTTGCAACATCATCCCTCCTGTCCACTCTTTTCCTCTGGCATCATAAAAATGTGTACCATGATTCACTAAGGTTGAGCCCTCTGTTTGTGCCCTGGATCCCATTCCCTCTCACCTCCTCCAGTAGTCATCTTTTTCAGTATTCATCTCCCCACCTTACTCACAATCTTCTGTCCACTGGCTTCTTTCTTTCTACCTGCAAACATGCTCAAATCTTTCAGGCTTAAAAATCTCTTAAGTCAATAACCTCTCAATTTCCCTGACACTCAGTTTCTGTCTCATTTGTTCCATTAAATTGCTCTCTTCCTTTCCACTGCCAAATTCTTGAAAAAGCTGTCAGTGTTGAATGCTTCTACTTCCTCATTATCTAAGGGATATCCTCATCCCTTCAATTGAAACTAATCTTAAATGTCTCTAAATAACCTTCTCCTCACCATTTTTCAGTCCTAATACTCCTTTGGGCAGTTAGGTGGTATAGTAGACAGAGCTCCAACCCTGGAGTTCAAATCTAGCCTCAGACACTTACTAGTTATATGATCCTTGGCAAATCACTTAATCCTGTTAGCTTTAATCCACTGGAGAAGAAAATGGTAAACTACTCCAGTATCTTTGCCAAGAAAATCCCAAATGGAGTCATAAAGAATCAAACATGACTGAATAGAAGTCCCCTTGACTTTATTTTTTTAAACCCTTACCTTCTGTCTTAGAATCGATACTGTGTGTTGGTTCTAATACGGAAAAGTGGTAAGGGCTAGGCAATTGGAGTTCAGTGACTTGCCCAAGGTTAAACAGCTGGAAAGTGTCTGAGGTCAGATTTGAACCCAGGACTTCCCATCTTTAAGCTTGGTTCTCAATCCACTGAGCCACCCAGTTGCACCCCTTCCCCTTGACTTTTGCTGATGTGTTTGCAGCAGTTTTTTGACCCCCTCATACTGTATATTATCTCTTCCCTTGATTTCAGGAAGAATACACTCTTAGTTTTGCTCTTACCTTTTCAATGGGTCTTCCATTTCTTTCACTGATTCTTCATCTCTTTTCTAACTTTTTAATATGGGTTCCCTTAAGGTTCTGTTCTTGGCCCTCTTTTCTTCTCTCTTTACACTCTCTCCTTTGTTAACCTCATTCACTCTCATGGTTTATCACCTTCATGCAGATACCTCCAAATCTGTCTCGTCTCCTAAAGTCTCTTCTGATTTCCAGATGCTCTTGCAATATCCTCTTCCAAACCATGTATGTTCCTAGTACTTAATATCATGTTCTGTTTACAGCAGGTCTTTAATATAGATATTTGTTAAATCAATGAGTAAATTTGACTTATTTTAGAGCAGAGAAGATGAAAGGGATGCTTTAAAAGGGAAAAGTTGGGGGCAGCTGGGTAGCTCAGTGGATTGAGAGCCAGGCCTAGAGATGGAAGATCCTGGGTTCAAGTCTGACCTCAGACACTTCCCAGCTGTGTGACCCTGGGCAAGTCAATTGACCCCATTGCCTACCGTTACCACTCTTCTGCCTTGGAGCCAATACACAGAATTGACTCCAAGATGGAAGGTAAGGGTTTAAAAAAAAAAAAGGGAAAGGTTAATGAAGGCTTGGACCTTGGTCTTAGTTGCTCATAGATTATCCTTTTGCTTTGTCACTTTGCTGCTCTATCCCTCCCAGGGCCTTTCAAATATCTCAGTCCAGACATTCATTTCCTAGATGTCTTCTCTTCCCTTTCCCACCCCATAAGATGACTCGGCAACACTATTTTCCTTGAGTTGTGAGTCCCTAAGTCAACCTGCTTACACGTCTAGTTATTTTAGGAAAGACTTCATTATCAAAGCCTGAAGAGCCAGTAACCAGCCTCTCTCAAACACCTTCCCTTCCCTATCTACTAACACATATCCTCTGCTTGAGTCCAGGGCTTTGGGTGAACAGCAATTTAGAAATTATTTCCTTTACTGATTCTGAAACCTAAATGATGCAGCTGGGTTACTAAATCAACTTCTGTAAATAAATAAACCATTTCTTGTTAGTATTGTCTTTAGTTGCTATTTCTCATGTCTCACTTCATTAAAGCTTTTTATTGTAATCTTCAGAGTTCAACGAGGACAACAAAATCTGCCCTGTTAATTTTGTAATTGAGGTCTAGGCAAACAAATTGCTGGAGCCATAGAAAAATGTTTGCTCTCTTTCAGCTGAATACACACAATACATCTTAGCTGAATAAGACCCAACTGAAAGGCATAAATCAAGGGTTTAAAAATAGGGTGTGCAGAACAAAATCGCACTAAGTCAATGTACTAGCCAAGGACCATAGGACAAGAAGACAGTGAGAGAATCTATTCCCTGAGGGCACACGGAAAACTCAAATGACCGCCCTCATGTTCTATTGCATTGACATTTCATTTCTAAAGCTCTTCACCCCACGATGCAGCCATGACCACCTCTTACTTTGGGCAATGTGAGCTGGGAGGTTCAAGGTGTGTGGGGATAGGGGATAGTGAGGGAGAGATGCTACTACTAACAATCATGACTGACATTTATACAGCACTTTAAAGCTTCAGGCAAGAATAACATGAGCTAGTACAGATGTTGCTGGCCCTATTTTACAGATGAGGAAACTGAGTTTAGGTGGAGAATCCTGGGAGTGTGTTATGCA
The DNA here is from genome assembly GCF_016433145.1 of Gracilinanus agilis. Classification (NCBI taxonomy): domain Eukaryota; kingdom Metazoa; phylum Chordata; class Mammalia; order Didelphimorphia; family Didelphidae; genus Gracilinanus; species Gracilinanus agilis. Next base: position 506,690,203 of record NC_058132.1, read on the forward strand.
CTTTTTAAAGAGGGAGGTAGCTTCTTCTTTCTGCCCTTCTTTTCCTTCTGTGACTCTTAGCTTATCAAATGAGATCATACGCTTCTGCTGTCAAGTCTTTTTCTGCCTTCTTCCTACTGGTCACCCTGGACCCCCAATTGCTTGGAAGTTGTCATGGAGAGATGAAGAATCAGACATGACTGAACAACAATCCCCCTTGACTTTTGCTGATGCTTTTGAGGCAGTTTTTTGACCCCCTCGTACTGTATATTTTCTCTTTCCTTGTCTTTAGAAACATCACACTCTTAGTTTTGCTTTTACCATTCCAATGGGTCCTCCATTTCCTTCACTGGTTTCTCATCTCTTTTCCAACTCATTAATATGGGTGCCCCTTAAGGTTTTGTCCTTGGCCTTCTTTTCTTCTCTCTTTGCACTTTTTCCTTTGGCAACCTCAATCACTCTATTTTCCCACCTTTATGCAGCTGACTCCAAAATCTATGTCTCCTCCCCTAACTTCTCTTGGGAGTAGTGAGAAGAAGTCCAGTGAGCTTCACTCCTCAAACTCCTCCAAACAGAACTAGAAAATGTACTAAACTGAGTTCTCACTAGGAATTCCAAGAAAAAATTCACAGTGGGTCCTTTTTTTTTTTCCAGTCCAGTTTGATATGGCGAGGCAGACAGACCTATGGACACTGGGGATGGGATCTGGCCTGGGGCATATTGGCTGGAACATTCTAATGTAGTGAGTCTAGTCAGGCAGAAGGTCTAGGAGTGGTTCTATTATTTCTTGGTGATCTCAAAAGAAGAATGGAAAGAGGGGAAGAGGAATCAGTAGAGGAGGAAGGGATGATGAAGATTAGGGAAAACTATTGCACATAATTGGAGCAAGCAATTAGAAGTCTATACAAGCAAGAAGGAAAGGGTGGGAGAAGCCACTAACACTTGAACCTCACATTTGTACTAGGCAAATAAGGGAAGAATACACACGTATGGCTATAGAAATGTTTTATTCAATAAGAAAACAGGAGAGAGAAGGGAAAAGGAGAGGGGGAAATTAATGGGAGAGCGATTTAAGGGAGAGATTAGTCCTAAGCAAAACAAATTCTAAGGACATATAAAAATGTTTATAGCTCTTCTTGTAATGGTAAGGAATCAGAAAATGATGGGTTGCCCATCAATTGGGGAATGGTCAAGCAAAATATGCCTATCAATATCATAGAATCCCATTGTGATATAAGAAATGATGAAGGGAACAGATTCAGAACTAGGACATGTATGAAGTGATGTAAGAAATGATGTAGATGGTTTCAGAACAATCTGAGAAGACATGTGTGAAATGATGAAAAATGAAGTGAATAGAACTAGGAAAACAATTTATACACTAACAACAGGATTGTAAAACTAATTGGCTGAAAGAATTACGTGAAGGGAATTTACACCCCTCTCCTCGGGTTGGCATGATTCTAATAAACTTTATTAATTTTATGGCCAGTCTCTTAATTTCAACTCTTTACAGAATTAAAAACTCTGGTCAGCATTATAATGAATCATTATTCCAGAGCACCAGTGATGAAGTGTGTGATTCATCTCATAAGAGAGGTGAAGGACTCCATGCAAAATGAGACAACATTTTTTGGACACAATTTGTTTTCTTTGACTGTAAATGTTTGTTACTGAAATTTCGTTTATTTTTCATTCTCATTGGGATGGGGAGAGAGAAAGAAAAGAAGATGGCTTTTTGCTCATTGAATAAAGTACTATTTTAATTATTTTAAATTGCCATGGAAATGTCATAACTCCTCCTATAGGAACCTGGCACAAGTTAGCAGCCTCAGTAGGCTTTTAGGCCATTTTTCTTCTCCTTGCACTTCTACGAATAATGACATATTTCTGTAAATTAGACATTTGTTGGTTTTGGTTCTCCTATTAGATTTTAAGCTTCTTGAGAGAAGAGAGATCCCTGCCCTTGCTTAATATTGACCCCAGGGTACTTACTCTCCATGTACCCTGTGGGTGCTCAATAAATACTTGAATGAACGATTCACTGATGGCCGTGTTCAGACTCTTTGGGAAAAAGCTTCATTGAGGTGAGGCTGGAGTCATTCTGATTTGCTAAGCTCTGGTCTGATTTCCAGGAAGGCCCTGGCTCTGTGCATATGTGCTAATTTGCATGGCTAGATTATAGGAGCAAAATTAAGCTGGCCTAGAATCATAGTTCTGAGCATCGGGGCTCTCCTAAACCCTTGGCACAGCTGACATAGTAATTAACTTTCCTGGAGTTCTAATACTATCTGCTTAGTGCATTGGTTTCTTAAAGGGTTGTCAGAATTGCCTTTTATAAAGCCCTATTATCAGTGATTTAGAATTGAGCTGTGAAAGTGCACTCTGGTTTGAAATACATCATGTAGGATCTTAGCCTGGGAACACATTTTTCTCACAAATATTTTTAAGCCTATTTGACCATTTTAAAAGTCATATCTTTTTAAAAAAAATGTTTTCTGGGGCCTGTCACTTTTTTTTGCCCTCTCATAAACTCAAAATCAATTTTTCTCCTTTAAATAAAATGATGCAGCCATTTAGTCTGTCATGTGGAACAAACCTTCTTTGGGGCTTACAGAAAATATTAAGGATAGAGGAGTTAATGTTTGAAAATTGGCCACTGTGCACGCACAGAAACTGTTTTTCTAACCTTTTTAATGCCTACATTAGTGTTAGAATAGAGGCTGATTTTGTTCAATCCTTTTCAAAGGAAGGTATCTCAAAGCACAGAACAAAGCCAGGGTTTTGAATGCAACTTGTACACTGACTGCGGAGGCAAATGGGGTGACCATTATGAGCGGAAGCATAGCTCACATAGACAGGATGGCTTGGCATCCTATAGTCAAGCCATGACCATTGACCTCACCAGCTCATTTGAGGCAGCTAGGTGGTACAGTGGATGGAGTACCCAGCCTAGAGTCAGGAAGACTCATCTTCATGAGTTCAAATCTGGTTTTAGACACTAGCTATGTGACCCTGGGCATGTCACTTAACTCTTTTTGCCTCAGTTCCTCAACTGTGAAATAGCTAGAGAAGGAAATGGCAAATTACTCAAGTGGTTTTGCCAACAAAACTCCAAATGGGATCATGATCAGAAAGAGTCAGACGTGATTGAAAATGACTCAACAACAAAAAAGTTCCCTCTATCATCTATTTTTCTTTATATCTACCTCTCAAACTATGGATTACACAAGAGGCGCCATCAAATGCACAATAATTTATTCTAGAATATATAATAGTCTCAGAGGGAAGGATCTGAGATTGAGGAGGAATGAGATAGGCTTATTAAAATATGATTATTTGATACTTAAAAGAATCCAAGGAAGTTGGGGGGTACACATGAGGAAGGAAAGCATCCTAGGCATGAAGGACAGACGGAGAAAATGCTTGGAATCAGGAGATCCAGTGTCATCTGAACAAAAAAAAAATCAATGTCACTGATTGTTGGGCAAGTAACAGGGAATATGGAGTAAGAAAGCTGGAAAGGTAGGGAGGGGCCATTTAAAAAGATTTTAAAATAGAGGATTTAATATTTGATCTTGGAAGTAAATGGAGTCACTGGAGTTTATCAGTAGGGGAATATTGTCAAACCTGAGCTTTAGGAATACAAATTCATCAGCTGAGTAGAAAATGGACCACAGCGGGGAGAGATGAGGCAGGGAGCCTTAACAGCAGGCTATTGCAATGGTCCATCTGGGAGGTGATAAGGACTTATACCAGTGTGGTTGTAGTATCACAGGAAAGAAGGGATTATATATTATAGATTTTACAAAGGTAGAAATAGCTGTGTTTTGCAAACTCTAGAAATGCGAGATACTGTTTGTTAATATGATTATTTTTTATTAGAACACTAGCATGGTAGAGGGAATAAGGAACCGACCTCGGAACCAGGGAGACCTAAATTTGTCTTGTGTATGATACGTATGGCTTCTGTGATCTTGAATAAGTCACTTAACCTCTTGATACTCTGATCTAGACCATTCTTTAATTCAATACACGGCAGAAAAGTGACAAGTCTGGGGCATCTAGGTGGCTTTAGTGGAGAGAAAGCCAGTCCTGGGATCTGGCCTCAGATATTTTCTAACTCTGTGACCCTGGGTAAGTCACTTAACCCCCACTTTAGTTGTTACTGCACTTCTGCCTTGAAAATGATACTTGGTGTTAATTCTAAGACAGAAGGTAAGGGTTTAAAAAAATAAAGAAGAAAAGGGACCATTCTGTATTCTCATCCATGGAGTTAACTAAACCAATAAAACCAGAGTCTAGTCTCAGTTGCTTTAAGACTATTATGGTTACCAATAATTACAACAATAATCTTTTTTTTTTTTTTTTTTTTTTTTTTTTTTTTTTTTTTAACCCTTGTACTTTGGTGTATTGTCTCATAGGTGGAAGACTGGTAAGGGTGGGCAATGGGGGTCAAGTGACTTGACCAGGGTCACACAGCTGGGAAGTGGCTGAGGCTGGGTTTGAACCTAGGACCTCCTGTCTCTAGGCCTGACTCTCACTCCACTGAGCTACCCAGCTGCCCCCAATTACAACAATAATCTTATCAGTGATAGTAATACTATTATAAATATCTTATGAACCAACAACTGTCTTTTGGAAAGAGATGAATTCAGATCTTTCTTGCATCTTCTAGATACATTTATATCTACATAAAGTGTTCCTGGAAATAGAGCTCGCTTACTGGAACTATGATAACTCTACTTACAGAGGAAACATTTTTAAACCTTTACCTGCTATCTTAGAATTGATCTTAAGTATTGATTCTAAGGCAGAAAAGCTGTAAGGACTAGATAATTGGGATTAATTGACTTGCCCAGGGTCACACAGCTAGGAAGTGTCTGAGGCCAGATTTGAACCTAAGTTGTACTGATTCCAGGTCTAGTGCTCTATCCACTGTGCTCCTTAGCTGCCCCTTGGGGAAAACTCTTTTTAAAAGATGATCCTATGTCAAGGGACTTATGAGAAAGAATATTATCCACACCAAGAGGAAGAACTGTGGGAGTAGAAACACAGAAGAAAAACAAATGACTTGTCATTTGTTTATATGGATATATGATTGCGGGTTTTGATTTTAAAAGATTGCTGTATTGTAAAAATAAATAATATGGAAATAGGTATTAGTAATAACATTTGTATAACCCAGTGGAAGTGTTTATTGGATCCAGGAGAGGGGGAGGGAATAGGGGAGGGAAAGAAAATAAAATATGTAAACATGGAAAAATATTTTTTAAATTAAAAAAAAGATATGATCCTAATTTGTGAATGATAAGTATACCCAGTTCAATAGCAAATGTCTACCTGAACTAGCTTTTCTTGTGCATGAACATCCTGCCCCCCGCTCCCGATTCTTCAGAGTTTGACTCCAGAAGCTCCTTGCTGCTTTAGGCTTGATAAAGTGAAGTTAACAGACAAGTAGAAGGTGTAGTTAAACTAGAATATCAGAGCCATCCTCTAGCTTGGGAAGTCTCTTAGGTAGGGCCAGGGTCCATAGGGCATTCTTGTTTACAAAGAATACCAAAAGTTCATGAGTAGCTAGATGTAAGTGAGGAATTTCTAGCATTGGTTCAAGGTTGCACACTTATATGCATGTAAGTTAGTCCAGTTTGCAGTTATTTTGCTAAAAATTCCATCAAAGAAAGCTAACATATGGGATTCCTAAATCATCTCTGGTTGATACAACAGCCCTTCAGCCCACCAAAAAACACTAACCCATCAGAGGAGGTCCATTTCTTGATTCATTTGAAGTCTGAGAAATCTGGTTAAGAACACTGAGGTGACATATATAATTGCCACTCTCTTCCTCATCATTTAACTCTTTTATTCCATCTATGCAAGAGAGAAAGCTCAGAAAATTACTACTTTCTGATTTCTCAGTTCTTTTCCCTAGTGGAAATAGCTTCCTCCAGAATACAAGTGACAAATCATTCTGATTTCTTACAAAAAAAAAACCAACCAAAAAAAAAACTGGAATTCATTTGCATTGCTCTACATCAGTCCTCCCTCTCACTTCTATTCCTACCCCTTATTCAATTCAACATTAATTAAGTAGCACTGGGGATACCAAGACAGAAATTCATATGTTAGAAAAAAAAGGACTTTATGGAGTAAAAAAATCCTTACCTGTCTATCTATGATCTCCATGTATGATATTCAGTAGAAACTTAATTAATAAAAATTTTCCTCCTTCTCAATGAGTTAGAATTCAGCTTCCTTATTCCTTTAGTCTTCCTTTCCCCCTTTTCTTTTCCTCGGCTTCTGGAGCCCTACCCATAGAGGCAAAAGGCTTCAGGGACCAGGTAATCTGACAATATGGAAACAAGGTAGGCAACGCCATTCCCGTCCCCTCCAACCCTCTTTTTGGGGAAATGTAATACAGTTTTGTAATGCAATTAATTTAAAATAAATTTGACTCAATGGCACTGAATTTATTAGCTTAAAGACCACTGAAGTGTGAGCATCAGTTTTCAAGAGAATTTAAAGAATAATCTATGCTCAACTGGTGAATGTGGATGATTAAGTAAATGAGAAAGACCACCTTATCCTCACTACTGGGAGAACAGCTCAACAAAAGTTTTAGTGATGGTGAACCTGCAGCATTTATATGTGAGTGAAAGCATGTTCTAGATGTTTAAGTTATTGTGTTTATCAGCAATGCTTTTCTAAAATGTGAAATCTATGTGGTAGATGACATGTAAAGAGCTTCTTTCCCCTCTCCAGGCTTTTATCATATTCTCAATAGCTATGCATCTTTCCTCACACTCAAACAGTCCAGTGGGATTTCACTGATTTAGGAGATCCCTAAACTGAGGCAGATTGCAACCAACCCACGCCTGTTTGCCTTGTGAACCCCATGAAACAAACAAATAAATTTCCTCATGAGAGACAAAAACAGCTTCTGTAGATTTTCGGCTTAGAATCAAGACTATGCAACTATAAAACTGGTCTCCTCTTTCTATTCCCTGGCAGGGTGTGGGATTATCTAGTCCATCCTCTCTGTCTTTTGATAGGGTTACTCCTGAATCAACCTCAGTGGATGAGAATTTATTATGTGTTGGAACATGTCTAGGGAAGGAATGTATTCATGTATTCTTGACCTTAGTAGTTTATTCCAGGATCCAATAATTCTCCTTGGGAGGAAGTTCAGTTCGATTCAGTTCAACAACCAAGTCTTTAGTAAGTGTGTATTAAATGTTAAGCACTAGGGATATAAAATGAAAAATGACATGGCCCTTGCCTTTAAAGGAGCTTAGCAAACATGTACACAAATTGAATAATTCCCCTAATATATAAGGGGCAGAGATGTAGTGTATAGAATGTCAACCTTGAGGTCAGTAGGATTTGGGTTCAAGTTTCACCTCTACCAATATTTGTTGAATTACCCTGAGGAAATCACTTTCCTTTTCAGTGTCCTTTGTCAAGTCTCTAAATCAATAAGTTACTGAGCAGTTGTGACTGTATGTTGGTAAAGGGAGTTTCTTTACTCAGAGATTCCTATACCAAAGAAATCACAGGTCTAGTTCTCTTTCCTCTCTACCCTTAATTCACGGACACATATTGTACATATACACAAGTGTATATACCCATGTATGTATGTATTATGCATCCATGTAAACATGTATACTTTTTCATTATTCTTTTTGCCTCGGTCTTCCAACTTTCAGTGGTCCTGGCAAGTTGGATCCCTAAAGGAGCCACTATTACACTTCTGGCTTCAGGGGTAACTTTGTGGGTAGCACTAATTGATTTCTCCTATCAGTGTGCTTCCATTAACCATTAACATTAGCTCATAGATTCAGTCCCCTCTTGGATCCCTGCCTTGCTGTGGTGGAGGGGCTTATTTAACTCAATGAAACTATGAGATGTGCTGCATAGAGTTACGCAAGATGGACAAATTATATTGAAGAGTTCTGACAAAAAAAGATCTAGAGAAGAAAATGGCAAACCATTCCAGTATCTTTGCCAAGAAGACCTCATGAATGGAACAAAAGATATGACATCAGCAGAAGATGAGCCCCTCAGGTCAGAAGGTATCTATTATGTTACTGGGGAAGAGCAGAGGACAACCACAAGTAACTCCAGTATTAGTGAGGAGGCTGGATCAAAGCCAAAAAGAAGGTTCCAAAATGAAGGAAGATGTTGATGCCTCTGGTAGCAAAAGCTAAGTCCGATACTGTAAAGATTAATATTGTATATGAACCTGGAATGTAACATCTTTTAACAAAGATAACCTAGTCAAACAGGAGATGGAAAGATTAAGCATCAACATATTGGGTGTCAGTTAATGTAAATGGATGGGAATGGGTGAATTTAATTCAGGTGATCATTACATATACTATTATTGGGAAGAATCCCTTAGAAGAAATGGAGTAGTCCTCATAGTCAATAAAAGAGTGAAAAAAGTACTTGGGTATAATCTCAAAAATGACAGAATGATATCTATTCATGTCCAAGATAAATCACTCAACATCACAGTACTATGTCTTTGCTCTAACCAATGATGCCAATGAGGCCAAGGTTGATCAGTTCTATGAATATCTATAGCATCTTCTAGAAACAACAGCAAAAAAAGATGTCATATTCTTCATAGGTGATTGAAATGCCTAAGTAGAAAATCAAAGGACAATTGGAATAACAGAGTAATTTGACTTACAGTACAAAATGAAGTGGGGCAGAGATGAATAGAGTTTTGTCAAGATAACTCACTGGTCATAGTAAACACTCCTTTTCAAAAACCCAAAAGGTGAATCTACATATGGGCATCACCAGATGGTCAATATCGAAATCAGATTGATTACATACTTTGCAACAAAAGGTAGAGAAACTATACATTCAGTTAAAATAAGACTAGGAGCTAACTGTTACTCAGATTATGATCATATTATTGTAAAATTTAGACTTAAATTGTAGAAAGTAGGGAAAATCATCAGACTTATTGGTATAACCTAAATAATAATCTTTATGAATGTGAAGTAGAAGTAAAATGAATAAATTTAAGGGATAGAATGCCTGCAGAACTGTGGACAGAGGTTTTCATACTGTATAGGAGGCAGCAACAAAAAACATCCCCCCAAAAAAGAAGAGTAAGGGTTGTCCAATGAGGCTTTAAAAATATCTGAGGAAAGAAGGAAAGTAGAAGGCAAAAGGGAAAGGGAAAGATAACCCAACTGAAGGCAGAATTCCAGACACAAGGAGAGATGAGATTTTCTTAAATAAATGATGCAAAGAAATAGAAGAAAACAATACAAAGGAAAAGATAATTAGAGATATCAAATGGGAATGATAAAAGATGAAAGTGGTGGAGACTTAATTGAAGCATAAGAGATTAAGAAGAGGAAGCCATAATATACAGAACTATACAAGAAAGATCTTTACATTACTGAGAACCCTGATAATGTGGTTACTGATCTAGAGCCAGACAACCTGGAGAATGAGGCCAAGGGAGTCTTATCATTGCTATCATAAAGGTAGTGAAGGTGAGTAAAAGATGATATTATTAAAATACTGCACTCAATATGCTAGCAAATTTGGAAAATTAAAAAATGGCTACTGAATTGGAAAAGATCAGTTTACATCCCAATCCTAAAGAAGGGCAATGCCAAAGAATGTTCAGATAATCAAACACTTTTACTCATTTCACATGACAGCAAGATTACGCTTAAGATGCTGCAAGTTAGACTTTAGTAATATTTATCAAAACCAAGAATTACCAGAAGAGCAAGCTGGTTTTTGTAGAGGCAGAGGAACTAGAGACCAAATTGCCAACATTTGCTGGATCATGGAAGAAGCAAGGGAGTTTCAGAAAAAAAATGTACTTCTTCATTGACTACACTAAAGCCTCTGACTGCATAGATCACAGTAAAATATGACAAATGCAGAAAATGATTTGAGTACCAAATCATCTTACTTGTCTCCTGAGGAACCTGCATGTGAGTCAAGAACCAAATGTGGAATGACCATTTGGTTTAATATTGAGAAAGGAGTAGAACACAGCTTATGTCATCACCTTATTTAATTTTTATGCAGAATATATATGTTCAGTGCTAGTCTGGATGAATCAAAAGCCAAAATAGGTTGCTGGAAGAGGTAACAATTTCAGATGTTCAAACAATACTACACTGATGGGCAAAAGAAATCTTTTGGTGAAGCTGAATGAGGAAAATGTACAATCTGGCCTGAAGCTTAAATTAAAAAAAAAAAACCACCACCACCACCACCACCACCACCAACAACAACAACAATAACAACTAAGATCATGGCAACTGGTCCCATCACTTCTTGGCAATAGAGAAAAGAAATGAAAGCAGTGTCAGATTTTATATTCTTGGGCTTGAAGATCAATGCAGATGGTGACTACAGCCCCATAAAATTAAAAGATGATTGTTCCTTTAGAGGAAAACTATGGAAAATCTGGACAGCATACTAAAAAGCAGAGACATTACTTTGTCAACAAAGATCTGTATAGTTAAAGCTATGGTTTTTCCTTTAGCAATGTATGACTATGAGTGTTGACCTATAAAGAAAGCTGAGTTCTGCAGAATTGATATTTTCATAATTGTGGTACTGGAAAAGACTTTTGAGAGTCCTTTTGACAACAAGGAGACCAAATCAGTTAATACTTAAAGAAATTAAATCAGACTATTCATTGAAAGTTCAAATACTGAAGCTAAAGATTAAATCCTTTAGCAATATAATGAGAAGACAGGACTCAATGGAAAAGATCCTGATTCTGGGAAAGATTGAAGGCAAAAAGAAAAGAGGATGGCAGAGGATGAGATGCATGGCTAAATGTCATGGAAATGATGAATATGAGCTTGGACAGACTTTGGGAAATAGAGGAATATAAAGGCTTGGTGTGCTGTGGTCACAAAGAGGGGGATATGACTGAACTACTCAACAACAAAACAAGTAGATTCAATTAGCTCTTTTTTTTTAAACCCTTACCTTCTGTCTTGGAGTCAATACTGTGTATTGACTCCAAGGCAGAAAAGTGGTAAAGGTAGGCAATGGGGGTGAAGTGACTTGCCCAGGGTCACACAGCTGGGAAGTGTCTGAGGTCAGATTTGAACCTAGGACCTCCCATCTCTAGGCCTGGCTCTCAATCCACCGAGCTACCCAGCTGCCTCCCAATTAACTCTATTTTTTAAAAAAAAACCCTTGTCTTCTGTTTTAGAGTCAGTACTATGTGTTGTTTCCAAAGCAGAAGAGCTGTAGAGTTAGGCAATTGGGGATTAAGTAACTTGTCCAGGGTTACAGAGTGAATTAGTTCTTTTTTTTAAAGATTGAAATAGGATCAAAAGAACAGTAGTTAACCAAACATTCTTCCCCCAAACCCAGGGCACACTCTCCCCTAAATATACATAGTCATAGTGAGGTTGGGTAGAGTGGACACAAATGTAAAGTACATTTGTTGTGAAGCTCATGTCTAAGGAATACACGTGGCCAAGGCAACTCATGACTCCAGAGCTATAGGAAGGGCCCTGACATTTTTTTCTTTTTCTGAAGAGTCCTCACAAAATTTCCTTTGGGTTGGAGCAGTGGTTTTGATGTTGGATATGTTGTTCTCCTGCTCAATGGGGCTTGCTCTGCCTGACCACTGGATTGGCTCCTGAGAGTGTGGCATTGGTGCTGGACAAATTGGTCTGATGAACCACTGGACACAATCTTTAATGGACAGCTGCAGTCTCCACTACCTCCATCCTTAGGCTCTGAGGGGAATGACTGGATTATTTTAGGTGAGATGTTGTAATGTTCTTTTCACCTGGAATGCTATGGCGCTCTTTCAGAAAAGAGCCCCTTAGCCCAAGCTTAGCAGAAGCTCTTAGAGAGGCTCCCTCTGAGCGTTGGTTTTGAAGTTTATGATGTTCCACAGTAGGAGGTGGGAGAGATATAGCCTCTCCTCTTTAACAGTTTTTCATGGTTCAAAGTCAGATTTTCTCAATGAGATTTATTTCTCTAATTTAGATAGACTAAAAGGTCTTCACCTTTACATTTCTTTGTTTCTTTCTTTGCTCCTTAGGATTTTGAATTTTCCTGAAGTCTAAATGGGACCCATCTTTACTTATGAAGTTCATATGTATATATGAATTCATGTATGCATAAATTCATAAATATATGCAGAGTATATGCATATATATTGCAAACTGATTTCAATTCTGCCCAATAGTGATTCTTAAAATGTGATTGAGAGACCTCTGGAGGTCCTAAATCATTTTCAAACTTTTCATAAGAGGGTCTTCAATAAAATTTAAGAATATTAAGGTTTCCTGAGACCAAAAAGTTTGAGAACAGCTTCTGTAAATCTCCATCTGGTCTTCTAAATGTATTTTGCATGTGAGTTATAACACATGAGCTCTAAAGTCTCTTCTAAGTCTGGCATTTTTTGATTGGTAACCAAGAGTTCCATAGCCAGATAAATATGCGTTTCCCCCACCTGGTGCTACCACATGCATTTTAAGGACTTCTTCCTTCCACTGTAAAAGCATATAACATCGGTTCTTTGGCCATGAAGGTGGCCCTTTCGGGAGCTCTAACTCCATTTTAAACCTCTATCCTTCTTCTTCCCCTCCCTGTCAATGGTAGTTATTGCAGTCTCAACAGTCCCCCTCTCCACCAAAGCATCATATGCCTCCGATAGCACAGAAAAAGGAAGCCACCTGAGTCAGGGAAATATCAAAAATATTCCATGCATTCAGAGCAGTTGCCTTCTCTCAGGATAACCCTCCCCAAAAAAGGTCAGAGTCCAATAGTCACAATGGAACAATCTAAGAACCATTAGCGCCACAGCATGAGATGTTCTCTAAATGCAAAATTATAGGGTAAGGAATGTTCAGTCAGTCCAGCAATCTGACTGGCTGATCAACTCTGAGTGCTTTATAATGACAACACTAAAGAGTCAAAAAGTGAGGTTGTTTATCTGTAAATGGAGGTCTCTCAACTCCACTCTCAGAGTATTTCTCTATTGCGTTACATAGATGAGGAACAGTTACTGAAAAGTTCAAATTTCAAGCTAGTCAGAGACTTCTATGTTACAGGGATCCGTGTGGCTACTGTAGCTGGTGGTCTGCTAATATGAAGGCTGGCTGCTAGGCGGATGCAGAAATTTTCTCAGAAATCACCTGGAAAGAGTGCTTCTAAGCCAAAAGAAGAGAGATAGGAGAGAATTCATTTTGATTATTTACTAGATTATTGGATTATGGGATCACAGAAGTCCACATCTAGAAGGGATGGTAGAGGTCATCTAGTCCAATTCATTATAATGCTTTGTGAATAAGGGAACTAAGGCCCAGAGAAAAGAGATAATTTGTCTTGAAGTCATAGAATCGTTTCGGGGTTTAGTTAAAACTAGAGCTTGGGTCTCCTACCTCTGAGTCCGGTACTCTATTTTCCTGGTCTAGATTTCTACAAATTGGGAACCAAGTCTTCCTCACTGATCCATTAGAAATATCAGAAAAAAAGGAATAATATCAGTTCTGCTATAATACTTGTTCTGAAAACACGAATTTGTTCCAATGCTAAACATATATTTGGAAATAATTTCAGCACAACCCTGGTTTTGAATGTGCTGAAATAGTGAGACCAGAAAACTGTACCAATTCACAATCACTCGCAAGCTGCAATCATACAGATCCCTACTTCCACAAGTCTATTTTCAGGTCTATTTAAAGGTAAAGTATTATATGTATATCTTCTGATGTAGTAGGAACTGTGGTTGGAAGAGAATTAGTTGGCTTCCCAACACTTCTGCTGTGGCCTGTGACTCCAGAGTGTATAGTTGAAGACTGTCCAAATTTTCTGAGACTTCTTATTGTTGTTCAGTTATATTCAGTTGTGTCCGACTCTTTATCACTCCATTTGGGATTTTCTTGGCAAAGATATTGGAGTGGTTCACTATTTCCTTTTCTGGTTCCTTTTAAAAATAAGGAAATGAAGGCCAATAGGGCTAACTGACTTGCTCTGGGTCATACAGCTAGCAAACTTCTGAAACCAAATTTGAACTCAGAGAGATGAATCTTCCTGACTTTAGGCCAGCACTCAATCTACTTTGCCACCTAGCTGCCCCTGAAAGCTAAACAAAGGAATTTCAAGTTTTCATTGGTAGATAGTAGAGCTAGTAAAGATTTTTGGACAGAGGAATATTGTGACCAGATCAGTGTAAAAGAAAGAATATTCTTTCATTCTAGAAATGGTATTAAAGATGGATTAGAGAAGGAAAAAAAAGTGAAGGTGGGATCATAATATTACCAGATGGACGGTAACAAGGTCTTATACTAGAGTTAAAAGGAAATATTTATGTTTGGACCTTCCAACTGAAAATAAAAAGGCAAAACTAAGGAGAGAGAACTAAAAAGTTTATTAAAAAACACTGAAGTAGAAACATGGAAGCTAATCACTGAGGATCACCTCTGGACATTCAAACCAGACAGCTCTTAAAGAAAAATTTTGTAATAAGAGAAAAACAATTCTGATAGGCACACATCTCTAAAGGGGGGTGGCCATTGCTTCTCAGCTCCTCCTCAATTGCCCCATCATAGAAAAATGAAATTAGAGAGAAGGGGTATGGGATGAAAGCTCATGTGTCTGTGTGTGAAATAGCAAGGAGGACAAGGGTAACAAAAAATCCATGATGTAGACCAGCTGACAACTCCCCCAAAACAGTCTCCTCCAACAGACTGATTAACAAATATGAAGATAAGCCAGAGGAGAAACAATTAGGATTGGTACAAACATTTCAATACTAGGATGATGTCAATAATAAAAAGGATGGAACAGATGCAGGAAATATTTTGGATGTGAAATCCACAGAACTGAGTAATTAATTGGTTTATGATAGTTATGGGAGAGGGAAGAATCAAAGGTAATTTCAGGGTTGTGAGCACGGGAGACTGGGGGAATGGCAGCACCTCTGACAAAAACACTAAAGCCAATGGGCTTAGGGGGGAAGCCAATAACCATAGTTTTGGAAATGTTGAGTTGAAGTCCCAGTGGGACATTTTAAGAATTTAAATATGCAAGTGTTTAATTCAGAAGATGGGTTTGGGCTAGAGACCAATGTGTGAGTTATCCGAATAGAGGTGATAGTTTAAGCTATGGTCATAGAATGTTATTGCCAAGTAAAGAGAAAAGAGAATTCTCTTCTGGGAATACTCACATCAAAATTTTGGCAAAAAAGATGAGAAAACAAAGATAAAGACAGCAGATATAGAGGAAGGAGGAGAACCAGGAAAGAGAAGTATCTCTGAAGCCAAAGGAATAAAAGAGCAAATTAATAATCTTTGATACTTCAGGAATGTTTTGTTAGCCATCAGCCAGTCTTCTTCTAGCTAGGGTCTATTTGTCTCACTGCAAGGGTCTGTAGAAATCCCATTTCTCTTGTCATTCCCAATTAACAGTGATTTGAATTGACTGGTTAATCGATCAGTTAATACATATTAAGTGCTTACTATATGTAAAGCAAAGGTAGTCTGGTGTTACAGTGCATAGAGTGCCAGTTCTGTAGTCAGAAGATTCATCTTCCTGAATTCAAATCTGGCTTGAGACACTTACTAGCTGTGTGACCTTGTGCAAGTCACTTAATCTTGTTTACCTCCGTTTTCTCATATGTAAAATGAACCAGAGAAAGAAATGGCAAACTATTCCAAGAATCTGTGCCAAGAAAACCCCAAATGGGGTCACAAAGAGTTGGACATGATTGAAAAATGATTGAACTGAACAAGAGAATAAGATTATCGAGAATTCAAAGGATTGCTGATATCGGGCTCTGGAGAATAGCCAAGAAAGTTAACCATAGTCTCTTGCCCTTCCATAACATACCTTCCTTCATATTTACTAAACATCTATATCATTACTGTGACATCTATTTTTCCTATTCTCATATTCCAGCATCCTTGTTATGGACTTTATTCACTCCCAACTTAGGCTCCTCCCTTATCAATTCTTTTAATCAATTATTCCCTGCCATGTTAGCAAGACTTGACCTATTTGCCTTAGATCAGTAACACAACTCTGGGCAACTAGAACATTCCATTTTCTGGCACCCAGTTATATGTTTCTGAACATTGCCAGAGAAAGTAATAAAACTGTATTTGGGTTGCTATGAAGTCATTTTTATCATCATAATCTATATTGTAGCACTTTAAATGCTAACTATAGTGGTTTTTATAACTTCATCTCCTACTTAATTTAGAAGTTCAAAGTGAGCTTTCTAAACTCTCCTCTTTTGGTCTTCAAAAAGAAAGAATCTCCATTCAGCCATTCATCCTTCCTGCTCATAAGATCATAGGATCATAAGAGTTAGAGTTGGACAAGATTTTAGAGATCATCTTGCCCAATCCTCTCAGTTTGCTACTCAGGAAATGATATAAGTTGCAGAAAAATTAAATGGCAAAGCTGAGATTATATTTGGAGATGCCATGAATCAAATCACATTCCCCTCCAAATGTAACAACTATTCAGAGAAAAAATCTGACCTGCTTCAGTTAGCCCTGTTCCTTTTCATCCCTGTTAAAAAAAAGAGATTTCATTGTTCTAGTCATTCGAGTAGAAATTTTACTTTCCTTCTTCAGGAAAATAGAAGTTTTGAGACCATATTATTAGTAGTCATTCTTTACATTATCATTAATATGATGCAAAGTTTATATTTACCTGATTTATTAAGATTTTGAAGGATTGATTCCATAACTGACATGTTGGACCTTGAGGTTGTTGATAAAGGAGTCTTTTCTGTGGGGGGAAAATAAGGGTAATTAGCAAACCTCAACAAATAATTACAGCTTAATTCCAAAATGCTTTCGCTTTCAACTTTAGAATGCTGTTAACTCTGCCAGGGCCTAGCTGCAGTGCCTCATTGTAAGGCTAAGAGATGGCTAAGGTCAGTCACCATCTTTTCATAATAGGAAGTCATTTCATGGTAGGAATAAATAACATCCTGAACTTTACACGGATTATTTAAACTGATTCCAAAGTAATTCTAAACTCAGGATATAGAATTGTTTTTGTTTTGTCAGAGAACTGTGGAGCCACTGTGGTCCTGTATCACACCAGGATGAGTGGAGTAGATAGGGCAGTGGAATATAATAGATAAAGTATAGGACTTGGAATGAAAAATTTTATAACCTTGGTCATATCATGCCATCTTTCCAAGTCTCAATTTCTTTATCTGTCATATGGGCACAATACCTGTCTAACACACTTCCTTATATGTATAAAAAGGAATAATGTATGTGAAAGCATTTTGTAAAGTGTGATGTACTATAAAATGTTACCAGTTTTGAATACTTTTGACTTGCTTTTTCTGTCTCCACATTCTGGGAGATTCTGTCATTAAACTAAGTATTTAATTATACAAGATCCTTGATTTCTAAAAGCCTTAGTGATGTGAGCTGAAGTGTCCCACTAAACCTTGCCAAGTAGCTGTAAACAAAAGAACATGTAAATAATAACTAATTGATTAGTATGGGGCCACCTCTCAGAAAATTCATATGAGTTGATTAGACTTACAATTATGAAAAAAACTCTTTACATCATATAACCTAAGTCCTTGGTTAAGGGAGTTCAGTTTCCCAGTCATTCTGGACTAGGTTCAAAGAATACTCAATTTCTGCACTCTCTGCTTTCCTTAGAATCTATACAGAAAAGAGCAAAAGTTGACCTAAAGTTGCCCATTTCATTAGCATTCTATTTACATTGTGGTTTGCAAACATAGCGAACCATCAGTAAGGTCCCACAGACCAAAGTGGACCATGGGCAAAGTGACATTATGTTCCTTGGAAATCACAGGGCAACAACCACCCAAATGACCCCTTCCTTAGTAACTAATCAAGATACAGAGCATTCCTGAAAACTTCTCAGGGCCACTCCATCACCATGACCTTTCCATTAACCAAGCCTTTCTATCACCAGGGCCATTTTGTCACCTTCTCCTCCTCCTCAATAAAGCTTGTTCCCTCACCATGGAGATTGCTTGAGTCATTAATTCTTTGGACAAAACCCTAATCTTTCCCCTCACATCATTAGGAGTAAGGAAATTGAGAGTAAGAAGGGAATGGAGCCTGACAGGTCTTCTGACTTGAGCCTCACTCTCCAGCAGACTTCAATTCAACAAGGCAGCCATGACAACTAATAAGTGGTGAGCTGGACATTGACTGGAAATACTTGCCCAATCCTACCCCATTGCCAGTTTCTCCCCACCCTAATATATGTTTATTGAGGGAGATGGTTTGCTATTATGTGGGACTGGGTAGATGGTCCCCTTTGATGTAACAAATTGGAATATTTTTTTCCTGATTTTCTGATTCCATAGACCCAGATCTGACTGAGTATGGTTAGGAATGTCTTGGGACTGAAGACAGCTCTTAGCCCCCAAACTGGGTAAAGGTGCTTCAGAATTCCAATCTCCTGTTCTAGACCCCTTTGTCTTCTTTGGGGTACCTTCTTCCCTCTTCAGCAGTCTATTGTTGGAACATTCTCTTCTCCCTTCTCCCTTTCCACTTAGCGAGGTATTCTTTCATTTCCTGAGTTGCTGTATAATATAGTAGCAAGGCTATGCACTGAGTAAATAGTTTAACCTGGGTTCAAGCATAGATACTATTTTTTATGGTCTGACAGATCTTAGTGGGGAAAGGAAAGGGGTGAGCATTTATATACCATCTACTATGTGTTAGGCATTGCTCTAAGCGCTTTCAAAAACCCTTACCTTCCATCTTAGAATCAATACTAAGTCTTGGTTGCAAGGTAATTAGGTTTAAGTAACTTACCCAGGGTCACACAGGAAGTGCCCAAGGCTAGATTTGAACATAAGTCCTCCTGTCTTTAGACCTGGTTCTCTACTCACTGAGCCCCCTTGCTGCCCCTATGCTATGCACTTTTGAAAATATTAAATCATTTGGGAGGTAGGCGCTATAACTATCCCCATTTACATTTGAGGAAACTGAGGTAATCAGAGGTTAAGTGACTTGCCAAGGGTCATACAGATAGTCTGACTCTGGATTTGAACTCAGATCTTCTTGACTCCAGGCCCAGCTCTCCATACTCTGTATCACCAGGGCATTTGACTTGTACTATTCATTAGACTTTTCTGCATGCTGACTTTTTAATTTATAAACTAGGAGTCACATTTCTATAATCTGCTTCCTAAGTTATGAGGTTCAAATGAAACAAGGTATGTAAAGCACTTCATGTTGGTCAGCTATCTGGATTAATGAGTGAACATTAATTCAGGCAAAGATGCAAATTACCGATAATAGTTTAAAGCTAGTTTTCCTCCCTTAAAAGTGTACATTTTCAAAGCTTTAACCTAAAGAGGTTGTGTAATAGCAAAATTTTAGGCATCTAAGAGGTGGAGGAGAATTTATAACTGTGACAGGGGCTAAAAGGAGCTTCCTCTTTCTCTGAAAATAATACTATTTAGGTATTTTTCCATTTCATTTATTAATAATAAGCATTCCAGAAAGATGATGATAATGCTGACAATGGTAATGATAACAACAATGAACATTTATATAGTGCTATCCGGTCTGTCGTGCAGCGAGGTGGTATAGTGGATAGAATGCCAAGTTTGAAGTCAGGAAGACTCCTCCCCGAGTTTAAATCAGGCTTCAGACAGTTAGTAGCTGTGTGACCCTAGGAAAGTCCCTTGACTCTGATTATCTCAGTTACCTCAACTGTAAAATGAGATAGAGTAGGAAATGATGAACCATTCCTGTGTCTCTGCCAAGAAAATCCCAAGTGGGGTCACCAAGAGTTGGGCATGACAGAAACAAGTGAACAACATAAATACTTTTGTGTGGTATCATATTTGATTCAATGCAAAACTCATCAAGAGTAGGGGCTGTTTCATTTTTGACACAGTTCTTAGCATAGTGCCTGGCACATAGTATATGCTTATAAAACCTATGTCATAGATCCAGAGGTGGAAGGACACTTTGAAACCATCCAGTCCAAGCTCATCATTTTACACACTAGGAAATCCCACTGTTTTCAGATGGGCCCCAAAGAGGTTCTGTGAATTACTTGCCTAAGGTCACACAGGTAAAAACCACAAGAGGCAGGATTTGAATCCAATCTTCTGTTTCCAAATCCAAGACCATGTGATCACTAAAAGTCTTATTTTTAATTCTCTGAAAGGATCTTCCAAAAAAATGAAAGCACATTTATCAAAAAGAAAAAGATGGGAGGGCAGCTGGGTAGCTCAGTGGATTGAGAGCCAGGTCTAGAGACGGGAGGTCCTAGGTTCAAATCTGGCCTCAGACACTTCCCAGCTGTGCGACCCTGGGCAAGTCACTTGACCCCCATTGCCTACCCTTACCACTCTTCTGCCTTGGAGCCAATTCACAGTATTGACTCCAAGATGGAAGGTAAGGGTTTAAAATAAAATTAAAAAAAAAAAAGATGGGTGAATTCCTGGATGAAAATTTTTGTCAGGAATAATCACTACAATTATAGGAAGATTCATATGAAAGTAAATTATAATGCTCTTTCCTGGTGACCAGCAACAGTAATGAAAAATCCCAACCCAGGACCTTATTCCGCCTAAACTGTAGAACACTTAGCACAGTTTCCACAGGTCTAAATGTAGCTCCATAGGATAGTACAATCACAGTCCTGAATATTTCATTGGATCCATGATCTCCCTTAGTCAAACTCAATATAGAAATGTTTATAGAATTGAATAGAATGAAACAGAAAGACTAAGAAGTGTAATAAGTGTCAGTGACTATCTTGGAAGCCAAGAAGTCCTGCCTCTGACACATACTAACTATGTGGGCAGGTTACTTAATAGCTTGGTGCTCCAAGCAACTTTCTTAGACTGAACATTAAACATGAATCTTAGATCAGTGGAGAGAGCACTAGACCTGGAGGCAGAGAACCTGGGTTCCTCCTTCCTAGCTAAATGACCCTGGACAAGTCCTGGACTTAATCCTGATTGCCTAGCCCTTGTTACTCTTCTATCTTAGAATACATACTAAGATACAGAGTAAGGATTTTTTAAAAAACAACAAAGCAAAACACGAATTGTAGATGTATGTTAGTGGGTGTATTTCATGGAAGGAATTTCAATGATGAAAGCATATTTCATTAAGAAAATATGATGGGAAGTCTTCATGCCAATAAAAACATAGGTTTGGACCCCTTTCTCCCACCAAAAAACCACCCAAGAATGATGATAAGAGCTGACATTTATATAACACTTCAGGTTTTCGAAGTGTTTTATATAACTCAATAATTAAATTTTCAATAACTATAATTATCTCATTTTGATGTTACAACAATCTTATCAGTGCGATGAATAGTCTTCCCATTTTGTTAATGGGGAAATAGGATCAGATAGGTCAAGGATCATGCCCACAATCACATAGCTAGTAAGTCAGAGGTAGAGAGTGAATAAAGGATTTCTTGACTCCAAGTCTAACAACCTGTCCTCTATACCTGTAATCTCCAAACTTTTTTCACAGGGTTCTCTGATCAGTAAAAAATACCAGTAAGTATATTTCAATATATCAGTGTATTTATGCACATATCCTATTGTATAATATATAAATTATATATGTATGTTCTATAATGCATACGTATAATATGTAGGTGTATAATTTTGTCATTGTTGAGTTGTTTTCAGTTGTCTAACTCTTTGTAACCCCATTTGGGGTTTTCTTGGCAGAGATACTGAAATGGTTTGCCATTTCCTTCTCCAACTCATTTTACAGATGAGGAAACTGAGGCAAACAGGTGTAGTGACTTGGTTAAGGTCACACAGCTAGTAAATATTTGGAGCCAGATTTGGACTCAAAATGATGACTTCAGGTCTGGCATTCTATCCACTGAGCCATCTAGCTGCCCTTGGTGTATCATATATAGGTTTTACACATACATACATACATACACACATATTATCTACATGTACTACTGTACATGTAGATAATATATAGATGAATAATATGTAGGTTATGCATATTTTACTTCTGTATATATTATACTTCTGCATATAGGTTTGTACATATACTACTTATATGTGTGCATAATATATGGGTTAAATATGTCATCATGGACATACAAAATAGAAAAATGAACTAAGAATTAAATAAACAATATTTTTAAAATAATGTTATTATATTTAATTAGTTATGCAAAAATATTTTTACTCTCACTAAATTTATTAATAATATCTTACAAAAATTGGTGTGACTGAATGTTTCATTATTTGTACAAATTGTGGTTTCACATTTTTTTCAATAAAGTGATTCGATGGCCTGGTTCTAAGTTCTGTTTATTCTGAATCTTGCTCTCAAATGGCAGTTCTGGGTGAAAAAGATATGTCACAAAACCACACAAACAGAAATGGAAGAGACCCACCATTGGCTGTCCTTATCAAATCATGATATTCATTTTCCAGTTTCATTCATCAATTATGAAAAAGCTTTTGGTGAAATGCAGCTAGTAAATCTCCATCTTCCTTGATGCCAATCAGTTCTTGAAAACTAATTGGAAGGGTATTGCATTTTTTGACTGTTAAACCAGGGGAAGAGAAGGGGAAGGGAAGCCACATTTATTACTTGCCTAATATGTATCAGACACTGCACCTGAGTACTTTACAGTTGTTATCCAATTACATCCTTATAGAGGCCCTGTGAGGAAAGTGCTATTGTTATGCTTATTTTATTTTATTATATTTTATTTTTTAGGTAGGATTGTCATTTTTATTTTATTTATTTTTTTTAAGAAAAATTTTCCATGGTTACATTATTCAAGTTTTTACTTTCCCCTTTACCCCCTCAAACTCCGCCCCCCCCCATAGCTAACTCTCATTTCCACTGGTTTTAATATGTATCATCAATCAAGACTTATTTACATATTATTGATAGTAGCATTGGTGTGGTCCTTTCAGGTCTACATCCCCAATCATGTCCTCATCAACCCAAGTGTTCAATCAGTTGTTTTTCTTCTGTGTTTCCTCTCCTGTAGTTCTTCCTCTGAATGTGGGTGTCATTCTTTTCCATAAATCCCTCAGAATTGTCCTGGGTCATTGTATTGCTGCTAGTACAGAAGTCTATTACATTCAATTTTACCACAGTGTATCAGTCTCTGTATACAACGTTCTTCTGACTCTGTTCCTTTCACTCTGCATCAATTCCTGGAGGTCTTTCCAATTCACATGGAATTTTTCCAGTTTATTATTCCTTTGAGCACAATAGTATTCCATCACCAACATATACCACAATTTGTTCAGCCATTCTCCAACTGAAGGGCATACCCTCGCTTTCCAGTTTTTTGCCACCACAAAGAGCACAGCTATAAATATTTTTGTACAAGTCTGTTTATCTATGATCTTTTTGGGGTACAAACCCAGCAATGGTATGGCTGGATCAAAGGGCAGGCATTCTTTTACCACTCTTTGGGCATAATTCCAAATTGCCATCCAAAATGGTGGGATCAGTTCACAACTCCACCAGCAGTGCATTAATGTCCCAATTTTGCCACATCCCCTCCAACATTCATTACTCTCCTCTTCTATCATTTTAGCCAATCTGCTAGGTGTGAGGTGATACCTCAGAGTTGTTTTGATTTGCATTTCTCTAATTTCTCATGTGCTTAATGATACTTTTGGTTTCTTTATCTGAAAATTGCCTATTCATTTCCCTTGCCCATTTATCAATTGGGGAATGGCTTGATTTTTCATAAAATTGATTTAGTTCCTTGTATATTTGAGTAATTAGACCTCTTTCAGAATTTTTTGTTATAAAGATTTTTTTCCCAGTTTGTTGTTTCCCTTCTAATTTTGGCTGAATTGTTTTTGTTTGCACAAAACCTTTTTAATTTAATATTATCAAAGTTATTTATTTTACATTTTGTAATTTTTTCTAATACTTGCTTGGTTTTAAAATCTTTCCTTTCCCCAAGATCTGACAAGTATACTATTTTGTGTTTGCTTAATTTACTTAGTTTCCTTCTTTATATTCAAGTCTTTCACCCATTCTGAATTCATCTTGGTGTAGAGTGTTACATGTTGATCTAAACCTAATCTCTCCCATATTGTTTTCCAATTTTCCCTGCAGCTTTTGTCAAATAGTGGATTTTTGTCCCAAAAGTTGGGCTCTTTGGGTT
The DNA here is from genome assembly GCF_016433145.1 of Gracilinanus agilis. Lineage (NCBI taxonomy): Eukaryota > Metazoa > Chordata > Mammalia > Didelphimorphia > Didelphidae > Gracilinanus > Gracilinanus agilis. Next base: position 506,714,320 of record NC_058132.1, read on the forward strand.
TATCATACAGTGTCTTGCTGATGTCATTTACCCCAAGTCTATTCCACTGACCCTCCCTTCTGTCTCTTAGCCAGTACCATATTGTTTTGATGACTGCTGCCTTATAGTATAGCTTAATATCTGGTACTGCTAGGCCACCTTCCTCCACATTTTCTTTCGTTATTTCCCTTGATATTCTTGATCTTTTGTTCTTCCAAATAAACTTTGTTATAGTTTTTTTCTAATTCAGTAAAAAAGTTTTTTGGTAGTTTGATAGGTATGGCACTAAATAGGTAAATTAATTTGGGTAGAATGTTCATTTTTATTCTGTTAGCTCATCCTACCCATGAGCAGTCAATATTTTTCCAATTGTTTAGATCTAGTTTTAATTGTTTGGAAAGTGTTTTGTAGTTGTGTTCGTATAATTGCTGTGTTTGTTTTGGTAGATAGATTCCTAAGTATTTTATATTGCCTAGGGTGATTTTAAATGGTGTTTCTCTTTCTACCTCTTGCTGCTGTGATGTGTTGGAAATATATAGAAATGCTGATGATTTATGTGCATTTATTTTGTATCCTGCAACTTTGCTAAAGTTGTTGATTATTTCTACTAGCTTTTTAATTGATTCTCTAGGATTTTTTAAGTAGACTATGATATCATCTGCAAAGAGTGATAGTTTAGTCTCCTCCTTGCCTATTTTAATACCTTCGATTTCTTTTTCTTCTCTAATTGCTACTGCTAGCGTCTCTAGTACAATGTTAAATAATAGAGGTGATAATGGGCATCCTTGTTTAACACCTGATCTTATTGGAAAGGCTTCTAATTCATCCTCATTGCATATGATGCTTGTTGATGGTTTAAGATATGTACTGTTTATTATTTTTAGGAAAGGACCTTCTATTCCTATACTTCCTAGTGTTTTCAGTAGGAATGGGTGTTGTATTTTGTCAAAGGCTTTTTCAGAATCTATTGAGATAATCATGTGGTTTTTGTTGGTTTGTTTGTTGATATGGTCAATTATGTGGATGGTTTTCCTATTGTTGAACCATCCTTGCATTCCTGGTATAAATCCCACCTGAACATGATGGATAACCCTCTTGATCACTTGCTGGAGTCTTTTTGCTAGTATTCTATTTAAGATTTTTGCATCTATGTTCATTAAGGAGATTGGTCTATAGTTTTCTTTCTCTATTTTTGATATACCTGGATTTGGGTTCAGTATCATATTTGTGTCACAAAAGGAATTTGATAGGACTCCTTTTTTGCTTATAATATCAAATAATTTGTATAGTATTGGGATTAATTGTTCTTTGAATGTTTGATAGAATTTACTTGTGAATCCATCAGGCCCTGGCAATTTTTTCTTAGGGAGTTCTTTGATGGCTTGTTTGATTTCTTTTTCTGATATTGGATTATTTAAGTGTTCTATTTTCTCTTCTGTTAATCTAGGCAATTTATATCTTTGTAAATATTCATCCATATCACCTAGATTGCTATATTTATTGCCATATAATTGGGCAAAATAGTTTTTAATGATTGCCTTAATTTTCTCTTCATTACAGGTGAGGTCTTCCTTTTCATCTTTGATACTGTTAAGTTGGTTTTCTTCTTTCCTTTTTTTTATTAGATTTCCTAGTACTTTGTCTATTTTATCTGTTTTTTCAAAATAACCAGCTTCTAGTCTTATTTATTAATTCAATAGTTCTTTTACTTTCGATTTTATTAATTTCTCCTTTGATTTTTAGGATTTCTAATTTAGTTTTCATCTGAGGATTTTTAATTTGTTCATTTTCTAGTTTTTTAAGTTGCATGCCAAATTCATTAACCTCTGCCCTCCCTAATTTGTTAATATATGCACTCAGTGATATAAATTTTCCCCTTAGAACTGCATTGGCTGCATCCCATAGGTTGGGGTAATATGTCTCATCATTGTCATTGTCTTCAATGAAATTATTGTTTCTATGATTTGTTCTTTCACTAAATTATTTGGAGAATCATATTATTTAATTTCCAATTAGTTTTTGGTTTGCCTCTCCATGTATTCTTACTAATAACTATTTTTATTGCTTTAGGATCTGAGGTTACATTTATTATTTCTGCTCTTTTACATTTGTTTGCCGTGTTTCTATGACACCCATTACATGGTCTATATTTGTGAATGTTCCATGTGCTGCTAAAAAGGTGTATTCCTTTTTGTCCCCATTTATTTTTCTCCATACATCTATTAACTAATTTTTCTAGGGTTTCATTCACCTCTCTTATCTCTTTCTTATTTATTTTTTGGTTTGATTTATCTAGATCTGATAGGGGAAGGTTGAGGTCCCCCACTAGTATGGTTTTGCTATCTATTTCATCCTTGAACTCCACTAGCTTCTCCTTTAGAAATTTGGAAGCTATTCCATTTGGTGCATACATATTGAGTACTGATATTTCTTCATTGTTTATACTGCCTTTTATTAGGATGTAGTTACCTTCCCTAACTCTTTTTAACCTTATCTATTTTTACTTTGGCTCTGTCAGAGATCATGATAGCAACCCCTGCCTTCTTTTTCTAATTTGAACCCCAATAGATTTTGCTCCATCCTCTCATTTTCACTCTATGTATGTCTGCCGACATGTCTCATGTGTGTTTCTTGTAGACAACATATGGTAGGATTTTGGTTTCTAATCCACTCTGCTATTTGCTTCTGTTTTATGGGCGAGTTCATCCTATACACATTCAGAGTTATAATTATCAACTGTGCATTCCCAGACATTTTTATTCTCTCTCCTAGTCCTGTCCTTTCTTCTTTCACTATTTCCTTCTATACCAGTGTTTTGTTTTTAATCAGTTCCTATAATCCCCTCCTTTTTTGTACTTCCCTTTCTCTCCCCTCCCTTCTTATTCCCCTCTTATTGTTCTTTAAAGCTATGCCGTGCTCCCCCCCAAGCCCTCTCCCTCCCTAGTATTGCTTCCCTCCCCACCAGTCCGTTTGTTACCCTTCTACTTCTCTATAGGGTGTGAATCAATTCTTTGCCCCAATGGATCCGATTATTCTTCTCTAAGTTGATTTCAATGCACTTAAGTATGGAATATTTCCTCTCGCTAACCTCTTTACCCTTACAGTGTATTGTTATCTTTCCCTCTTGGTCCCACGTGCTTCTTTATGGAATATAAATTCATTTCTTTTTATTATTGCAGGGTAAAGTATGGTCACTCAATAAAATCGAGGACTTCCAAACATTCATCAAGAAAAAAACTGGACTTAAATAGAGAGTTTGCTGCCCAAACCCAGAACTCAAGAGCATCAACATAAGGTAATTAAGAGAATGGGGGAGGAGAAAAAAAATTCTTTCCTTTAAGGGACACAGTAAATTCAATCAATTTGTATCCCAAGAAGAAAAGAAGATACTGGCAAATATTAAAAATTGTTATTACCAACAGGGTAACTACAAGAAGTTTACATAGAGGGAACAGGGACAAACTGTATAGGATGAAATGTCAAGGAATGTGTGTGTGTGTGTGTGTGTGTGTGTGTGTGTGTGTGTGTGTGTATGTATATATATATATATATATATACACAAAACTGGGGGTGGGGCAGAAGGTAATAATAAGAAAAATAGAAAAACAAACAAAAAGGAATAATGTTATGCTTATTTTACTCAAGGAAACTGATGCAGCAAGAGGTTAAATGACTTGCCCATGGTCACATAGCTATATGCGTTGGAAGCTGAATTTTAGCTCACATATTCCTGACTCCAGACCCAGCACTCTATCTTTTGTTTTGTCTACCTCCTCAAATGGGCCTAACACCCACTGAAACTCTTCACTTGGTAGATTATTATTTTTCCAACTATTTTAAGTGCAGATATGAAAGTTTTTCAAAGTGACACTTTGTTTGCAGCAACAAAAACTTACCTTTTAAATGTCTTGTTAGTGGTGATGACTTTACATTATCATTAGTTACTATTTCAAGGCATAATAGATACTTAGGGAGAGGTTCAATATTCAATAGCCTGTTCTAAGTTCTGTTTATCCTGATATTTGGTTTTATTGGCTGTTACGGGTGGTAATGATACCTCGCAAAGCTACATAGACAGAAATGAGAGAAATGAATCATTGGCAGCTTATTGCTGGATTTTATCATTTTGTCAATAAAACTATAATTATAATTTGGAGAGCATTGCTTAGAAAATGATTCAAGAAGGATGGAAACTTTATCAACATCTGTGATTTGCATTCTTAGTTTGATTGGAAGGATGGGGATACGTGTTTTAGTCCTTGGGAACCCTGAAGAACAAAATGTTAAGACAACTGGAGTCTGGGCTTGACTTCCAATGACTAAAATACTAGTTGAGTGACTTCTGAAACTCAGAAATAGTAAATGACTGGAACCATGGAGCAGATTAACTAATTGTTTACAATATCTATAAATCTGTAAAATAATAATAATAGCTAACATCTACACAGCTCTTACTATGTATCAGGCACTATGCTAAGTACTTTGCCATTATTTTCTTATAATAGCCCTGGCAGATAGGTGCCATTATTATCTCCATTTTACAGGTGAGGAAACTGAGGCAAATAAAACTTAATGAACTTGTCCATGGTCATGCAGTGGCTAGATTTGAACTCATGTCTTCCTGACTCCCAATGTTCTTTTCACTGTGAACTGCCTCAGTAAGGGTGTTGGACAAATGACCTCTAAGGTTTTCCATCCACCTCTGACATTCCTTGTCTATGGAAAATAAGGTTGTACTGTTAAGGGAGAAATCAGGGAAAGGTGCCTTACAGTAAATATGGGTCCAGGTGTGTGTGTGAGACAGGAATGACAGGAAGGGACCCAACAAGTAGGGAAACTGGGTGATAACGGCTTTTTGGATATCTGTAACAGAAATGGCTGTTGGCCTCCAACTGCCACCCAGCATCAACAAGACAGAGCCTATGGAATCTGATAAGTAAAAGCAAGAGTTTAATAACACATTTTAATCAGGGACAAACTAAGATAAAGGATGGGAATAGGGTTTTTCTACACTTACAGACTACAGGCAAACCACAGGATCAAGGGAAAGAGACTTAACTTCACTCTTCTAAGATCTAAGCAAGACAGGGCCCAAAGAAAGCAGTACTGGAGTCACAAGAGGTAAGTTCCTCCCAATCTGGTTCCAGCCAGGTTTGGTCAGCTTAGCTGAGGACCTGAGGATGGCTTTACTTGAGATCTCACAGCTAATACAGGGATGGTTTCAGGATGCTAGGAGACAACTCCACCAGAACAGATGATCCAAGTTATCCAGGTAGGGAGAGAAAGTTTGCAATGCTGTCCACCAGGTCACAAACCACTCCCTACTCCGTGCTGCTCTGTAGGTCTGACGTCCTCTGCTGTAAGCCTTCACCTCTCTCCAGGATCCCAGGGAATCTGGATACAACTCCCCTAGCTCTGAGATCTCCCAGGGAATCAGTTACTGCCTGTCCCAACCACCATGGAGTCCTTCTCAGAGAGTCCAAGCCACTTCCTCCTTCCCCATTCCATGTGGAATTCTCCAGTCCTTCCTGCTAGGTCCACCTAAACTATATATAAACTAATACCTAAGTAATCCTTACAATAGTACCTAGTGTCTTACAATCATTTTTTTCTAGTCGTAGTCAAACAAAGAGAATGTAGTAATTAGTAATCCCAACACCCAACTCTTTCCAAAAAGAGTAAGCTCAGAGGTAGATCTCCCCTAAGATAGTCATAGTAACTATACAGATAGATAGATAGTATAACATATAGTTCATATAAAAGGTTTCTTATTCACTTAAATCTAATTCATGCATATGTTAAGACATCATTTGTCTGTAATATCATTTGTCCACTAAAAAACAAAGGATGAACAACAACAAGAACACAATAACATATCTGAAAACAATGCTAAAGAGGTTGTGGGAAGACACTTTTGGTAGAGTTGTGAACTGGTTTAACCATTCGAATGCAAAAATATTAGGAATTGGGGGCAGCTGGGTAGCTCAGTGGAGTGAGAGTCAGGCCTAGAGACAGGAGGTCCTAGGTTCAAACCCGGCCTCAGCCACTTCCCAGCTGTGTGACCCTGGGCAAGTCACTGGGCAAGACCCCCATTGCCCAACCTTACCACTCTTCCACCTATGAGACAATACACCGAAGTACAAGGGTTTAAAAAATATTAGGAATTATTAATCATTCAATGGGGACAGGACATTGTATGCCTTGTCATATGTCATCACCAAAAGGGTCATTTTGGCTAGACTTGTTTTTCTTTGTTATAAAGGAGAGTTCAGTTTGTTGGAGAGTTTGCTATATCCAGATCTGACAGTTATATAAAAAGACATTGACCCAACTTTTTTTTCATATTTCAATGATTTTAATTTTTATTATTTTTAAAATTTGATTAATTTATTAGAATTTATTTCCAGATATCTCAACCTCTCTCTTCTTTCCCCACATCATAGAAAGTATCACCCCAAAAAAAGATTTATAGATTGTGTCTTTCGTGTTTCTATTTTTCAGTTCATTCTTTGGAGGTGGACATTTAAAAGTTACTCTTCAAATAGTAATTCTAAAGCTGTATATAATGTTTCTTGGTTCTACTTGTTTCACTCTTCATTACTCCATGCAGGTCTTTCTAAGGTTTTTTAAAAAATATATACTTGCTCATAGTTTCTTATGGCACAGCAATATTCCATCACAATCATATACCATAATTTGTCCATTCATTCCCCAATTGATGAACATCAAACTTATTTTTTGAAAATAAAAAAAAAAAGAAAAATGAGAAGTGGAGATCCCTTTCAGGGAAGCCTTCTAGAAGGATGTAGTATTTGAACTATTTTGTGAAGGAAGAGGAAGACTTTATCTAGCAAAGATATAAGAATTTATTTTAGGGTTGAGGAATATTGTAAACAGGTTTATAGTAGCCCAATTTGGCTGGAATTTAGGTGTATGAATGAGTGTATTTTGGAACATGGTTAGATAGATAGAAGCCAAATCAGAGAAGGCTAACATCTTTAATTGATAATATATCAGGATAAGGAGTTGGCATTTTATCCTCTAATCCAGTGATTCCCAAAGTGGGCGCCACTGCCCCCTAGTGGGTGCTGCAGCAATCCAGGGGAGCAGTGATGGCCACAGGTGTATCTATCTTTCCTATTAATTGCTATTAAAATTTAAAAAAATTAATTTCCAGGGGCACTAAGTAATATTTTTTCTGGAAAGGGGGCAGTAGGCCAAAAAAGTTTGGGAACCACTGTCTTAGAGGCAGCTAGGAGGTGCAGTAGATTGGACTTGTAGTCTAGAAAAACTGATTTCAAATTCAAATTCTGCCTCAGACATTTGTTAGCTGTATGACTTTGGGCAAGCCACTTAATTGTTCTATGTCTCAATTTCCTCCTCTATAAAATGGCAATATTATCACCTACTTCCCAAGACTGTTATGTGGATAAAATGGGATATTTGTAAAGTACTTTGCAAATCTTAAAAGCATTTTATGAATGCTAGTCTTTGTTAATATTATTTTATTTGGCTAGCATCATTACAGCAACCCAGTAGAGGTTGCAAAGGTAAATCCAGAGGCTAGGATACACTAACATCCTGGGAACTATAAAAGTCAACTTTAACCTGAATTGTTAAGTTTGCAAATTTAGGCTTTGTCTATCTCATGGAAGAAGGGAATTATCATGAAGGAAGGGTCCCATTGAAAACACTGACCATAACATCTTTTTTTTTTCTTTTTAATAAACCTTTACCTTCTGCCTTAGAATTAATATTAAATATCAGTTCCAAGGCAAAAGAGCTATAGAGGTTGGCAATTGGGGTTAAGTGATTTACCCAGGGTCCCACAGCTAGGAAGTGTCTGAGGCTAGATTTGAATCCAAGATCTCCTGTCTCTAAGCCTGGTTCTCTATCCACTGAGCCACCTAGCTTCCCGATAACATATTAAGATTAAAATTTTGAACCTTCTATCAGTGGTTCTTTGATTGCAACTCTTAGGAGCAAATTGAGGAGGGGGAATTAATCTTGGATTACTGAGAACCTGAAATTGGATAGGGTCTACCATTAATGTCTTTAATTATGCTCCAGAAAAGAGGTTTGGAGCAGGGAACGTGACATATTTATAAGTAGTTGGGCTTCAGCATTTTGAACACCTTGGACATTGATAATAGAATAGTCATCAAAGGATTCCCCCCATGATTTCTCATTTGGAAATTTTGTTGTCAACAGTGGTGATAATTAGTGACATACAAGATGTCCATTTCATTAATGTGCGTGCTCGTTTGACACTGACCACAAACTTTAGCTCAAATTGGCCAGTGAGTTTGTCTCTCTTTGGGAATGACCAAAAGATTTAGAGCTAGAAAGGATTTTAGAGGTGATCTAGTAAAACCCTCTTATTTGTCAAAAATGGAACTGAGATTTGACAAAGGGCAGTAACTTGCATATAGGTTAAAATCCTTTGCCAAAAAAGTCTCCAAACTAGAAAGCAGCAAGATCACTTTCTGCAGAAGAACACCTTTTATTGAGGATGATTTCACCTTTGGGAACATCCAAAAGTTCCAGTGAAATCAACCCAATATTAAGTTGGCTGAGGGCCTGCCCTAAATGGCTGAGAAATGGGAGTCACACATTTTTTGAGAAGAACTCAGCTCAGCAGGGTATTGTGAAGTCATTATACTTTCCAATTTCGCAGCACGGAAGGCAGGAAGTAGCTTGCTCCTAGTCTCTGCTGATAAAAATGATTTTCTACAGTGAATACTTGAAAGGAAAAACACTCCTCTCATTGTTCTCCTATGGCAATTTTTTTAGTCTCCATGGTCCGGGTGGAATCAGTTGTACCAAAGGTGAAATTGCTCAGGAATATGAAGAATTTTTCATCTCTAGGACCTTGGATGATTATTTAGTTTTTTTTTTTAAGTCAATCACTAAAAAACCAAAAAGTGTCACTCATTAGAAAGAAACAAGTAGTTATGCCTATGTGTGATCCTGAATATTTTTCTAAATCCCAAGGGTTGTCCATGTGGTTCTTAAAAGAATACTATATATATACATACACATATATATAAATTTAGTGTCTCTTGAAAGAAAAAAGAAAGTGTCTCTTGCTTAGCATTATTGACTCTTCTTTACAGATGTTCCAGTTTACAACATAGCTAGAATAATGATTATGGGCAAAAATAAAAGATTAAAAACTTGCTGTCCCTTAAAAAGATAATGGTTTTGTTGGGGGCAGGGAAATATTTATAAAGAGAAGAGGAATATGATAACAATAGCTATCATTTATATATCACTTTGTGCTATGTACAGAAATGTTTTGTTCAGTTATTTCAGTTGTGTCTAACTCTTTGTGGTCTCATTTGGGGATTCTTTTTTTGGCAAAAATACTGATAAGATTTGGCATGACCTTCTCTGGCTCATTTTTAAAGATGAGGAAACTGAGGCCAACAGGATTTAATGACTTTCCCAGGGTTACACAGCTAGCAGGGATCTGAATTCAGATTTGAACTTTGGAGTCTTCTTGACTTCAGACTTGGCAGTCTATCCATTGCATCACCTCGTTGCCCTCAGAGAATATAAAGGGGGCTTAGAAGATCAGAAAGGGAGTTGCAACAGCAGTTAAAATTCAAAGTTACCAAGTCACATCCTTGGGTTAGGGGTACATTAGGCCTGTGGCACCACAGATAGTATCAGGTACAATTTAGCCTTAGAAGATGATTCTCCCTTGGAAGATTGTTGTACCCGAGATCCTGGAGGAGGAGGAAATTCTGAAGGGACAAAAGGATATCTTTTCCTCCCCATTACTGCTTGGAAGGTCATATTGCAAGTCTTCTCCCTAGGCTCAAAGGGGAAGATGGACATTATGATGTATAGTTTTAAAGGAAGAAAGGTGGATTCAGTTAAAATCAGTAATGTCTTATTACATTATTGTAAATATAGCATTAATCTTATTAACATATTTTATTAGAATGATTATTTGAATCTAACTCCTTGGCATTTACTCAAGTCTATGACTATTCAAGTGTATTTAAGATTCCTTTTTAGGGGGCTATTCTAGTACTGTGTACATTGTGAAGAGGCAGAGTTTTATATTTTTTAGAATGTAATTCCCAGTGGCCTCCAAAACGAGTAATACCAGAATTAATCCTGTTAATATATCTTATTGGAGTGATTATTCAAATTTGACCCTTTGGAGTTTAGTGAAGTCTGTAATTATTCAAGTGTATTTTTGATTCACTTTTAAGGGTCTATTCTAGTACTGTTTATATTGTAAAGATGTAGGGTTTTGTAGTTTTAAAAATGTAATTCCCATAGTGGCCCTTCAAAATGAGTTAGTAGAGAACAATTTATTTTCTGGGGGAGGAAAGGGAGGAAGGTAGGAGATGATGAATGTTGTTATTAGTTAGATTATCTAGGAGATCAAAGGTCTCAGTTCTGAGAAGCTCCAATGAACTGTCAGATTCAGAAAAGTGATAAACGCCTCATAATTCTCCTGTGAATCATGGGGATTAAAATCTTCTTTTCACCATTAACACTTTCAGGTCTGAAAAGTACCCAATAGTATTGTACTGTTACTGAAAAGTAATAGTCTCATTGGGAGATTGCTTTTTAAAGGTTCATAGAATAAAGCTAGGCAGCCTATACCGTAAGGGCTTCACAGAAGAATCTCAAATATTAGGAAGGACGAGGAGGGAAATATGATTATTGGGATCTCTTTAGCACAATTCAACATGCATTATGTTTGCTGACCTAGCTACTTTCTTCCTAATCAGATGATCTGTAAAAAGGAAATGCCAGACTAGGGACAGGACTGGAGATTTAGAAGACTCACCTAAGCCCCCAAAATGGAGCTGATATGCTGCTGGGACAACAGCCAGGGTGGCCAAAGTGAATGGGTGGCTGACACAAAAATGGAATCCAATATGGCCTCACTGTATTTTCTAAAACTTAAAAATACTTGTGATAACTAGTTTTAAGACCGAAACCCACTATTTTTACAAAGTGAGCAATCTGGAACCACTCAGACTTGTCCCTATTTCATAGGGATAAAATGATCTTCAAGTCATTTAGTTTCATTCAACTTTATCTTAGAAGACAATTAGAGGAAGAGAGGAGAGCCAGAGAGCTCACTGAAAGAAAACTGAACAGCTCCTGTGTTGTTTTTGTTTTAGAGCAGTTGTTAAATTTCTTTTTGTGAAAGGACAGAATACAGTGGAAAGAGCACTGGATTTTAAAGTCTGAGTACTTGGATATGAGTTCTGGCTCTGCCACTCACTACCTGTGTGACTCTGAGCAAGTTGCTTCACTACTATGAACCCCATCTGTAAAATGAGGGGGTTAAATTAGAGGCTCTAATTTTAGGTTCAGCTTTAACTATTGAGCCTATGACTTTTTCTTTGGGATGGATAACTCTTAGCATATGACAATACTTATCTGCGTATGTGATGTATCTACCTTCCCTCCTTCCTTCTATTCTCCTAATAGCCTTTGAAGGCAGGGACTGTTCCTTTTTGCCTTTATATCTCCAATTACCTTCCATTGTGCCATGTATGTATATGTGTTAGGTACTGAATAAAAAGTGAATTGAATAGATTAGAATAGAATAGATAATAAAGGATGGGAATGATATAAGATGGGATGGAATGGGATGCATGGAATAGAACAGAATAGATTAGGTCAGTAGAGAATAGAATGGAATGGGACAAGGCAGGACAGGATAGAACATGGTGGGATGGTATGGGATAAAATGGGATAGGATAGGATAAAATAGGATAGTGTGGGATAGAATGGGATGAGATAGGAGAGGATGGAATAGAATAGAATAGAATAGAATAGAATAGAATAGAATAGAATAGAATAGAATAGAATAGAATAGAATAGAATAGAATAGAATAGAAAAGGTTAGGAGAGAATAGGATGGGATGGGATGAGGTACATGGGATAGGATAGAACATGATGGGATGGGATGAAATAAAATGGGATAGGATAGGATAAAATGGGATAGGATAGGATAAAATAGGATAGTGTGAGATAGAATGGGGTGAGATAGGAGAGGATGGAATAGAATAGAATAGAATAGAATAGAATAGAATAGAATAGAATAGAATAGAATAGAATAGAATAGAATAGGAGTCTAGTATAGCTTTTTAGAAAAAGCTAGAAATTCTGAAAGTTGCTAAGCATTTAGTAAGTATTTAATACTTGTGCTTTGTTGAATTACCAATTGACTAACTGACCAATGGAATCATTTGGGATCACTTTGTGGGGTTTTGCCTTAATGAATTTTATTTTGTTAGTGTTTCTCAGAGAGCGATGATCACACCAACTCTGACAGGATGTCAATTAATAGAGTCACAACTCTGTACAGAAATTATTATTTGCCAGGCAGTAATCTGCATTTTTGTACTTGTTTAGTAAGGAAAAAGAAAAAGCTACTTTTCCCCTGTGTATGCCACCTGGTGATCCCGTATTCTGGAAATTTACCTGCCATGATGGAACATAAGCTTCTTGAAAGCAAGGATTATTTTTTCTTTATCTTCCCAGTACTTCAAACCACCTCTGACATATAACTATCAAGAACACATGTTCTTAATAGATGCTGATTGATTGATTGATTGATTGGCCTACTTTATGGAGGCCATTCTACTTGACTCCCAAATTTTTAGTGAAGAAACAATGAAAACCAAGGGAATTCACATAGGGATGACAACATCTTCGGAGACAAAGGTTTAAAGAAGATATTACTTTCTATTTGTGAAAATAACACTGGGATTACTTTTTTGCTTATTTTTATGCATCCAGAACAACTCATTTGAAGCTAAAACACTGAATTGAGTGGGGAAAAAATTCCAACAACCTGTTTCTGGTTTGTGCTCCACAGAAAATAGCTGACAAAATTGAGTGCATGTCAATCTTTGCTCAGAAGAAAAAAAAAGCCTGAAATCTTCACCTTCCAGAAAGACAACAATCCCTTCAGACAAAGCTTCAGATGACTGATTTGATATTCTAATGAGGCGTTGGACACTGATTACTTTAAAACGGTTTCCTGATGGACCAGTGGGGCCTTTCTCTCAACTGCACACAGCAGTTTAAATCCCCCAGGAAACCCAGGTCACCACCCTCATCACTAGCCCATTCCATTTGCATGACAGGGACCAAAACTGTCTTGAGGGTAATAACACTAAAGGAAAAATAAAAGAAGTGATAGTGAAATTCCTCTTCTTCTGGCTCTTAGGATTTTTTTAAAAGGCAGAAAATGCAAAAATGAAGACAAAAGAAAATATCAGTGGGTAGAATCTCACTCAACATTTCTTGAAGCTGCCATATATATATATATGTATATATACATATATATATATTCATTCTTTCATGGCAGATGATCACGCTGGTTATTGTTTAGGGTCTAGATTGAGTTTTTGATTAGAAAAAAGTATATAACATAGTTCAATTCCTGAAGGGTTAGGCATGGGTTGTTGTTCAGTGATTTCAGACATGTCTGACTCTTTCTGATCCCATTTGGGGTTTTCTTGGCAATTTTATACTGGATTTATTTGCCCTTTCTTTTTCTAGCTCATTTTACAAATGAGTAACAAAACAGAGTAACAAAACAAATGAGGCAAACAGGGTTAAGTGACTTGTCCAGGGTTACACAGTTAGTAAATGTCAGAGGTCAAATTTTGAACTCAGGTCTTCCAGGCTCCAGGCATGGGTAGAGATAACTAAATAAGATGTTTGGGGGAAATGTCTTCCAAATAAAGAAAAAATTGCTGTTCAATCATTTGCAGTCATGTCTGATTCTTCTGACCACATTTGGAGTTTTCTAGTCAAAGATACAAGAGTGGATGGCCATTTCTTTTTTCCACCAGTTCAACTAGGTCCTCTCTTATTATCTCTCTACTTATCTTGGATATCAATACTGCCATTTTTTTTATAAGTAGATATCAATACTGCCATTTTTTTCTATCATTTCCAAGGTGATGGTCATACTCTTTTGGGGAGAAACCAGAAGCGCAGTAAAAGATGAGGATCTCAGCTTTCAATCTGTTTTCAGTTATCAGTGTTTCATCCACCTCAAGCCAAAAAAAAAGGAATATCCTTTATTTAACCCTCCTTTTTCATAGAGAAGAACAAAAAGGGGGGGAAATGCATTAAAATGGCACAAGGCTCAGTTTTTAAAGGCCTTTCAGGATCCTCATATTCAATGATTTATATTTTTTCTTTGAGTTAATATGTCCATAATGTGAGAAAGGTATATTTTATTACTAAATTAAAAAAATATTCTATTTTGTGTTGTAAAAATGGGTACAATGTTATGTCTTGAAGATGTTGGGAAAAACTATTTAACTAAGAATGTAAAATTCCATATTTGGCTTGGAGAGATTTGATTGTTAAAAATGAAAAAATGTTTAAGCTATAATTTTAAAATTAGGATGTATACATTTTAATATTAAATCATGTTGAGTGATAATATTTAAAACTAATAATTTAATTAAATTTAATTAATTTAATTAACAATCCAAAAATGAGAATTTAGAGCTTTGGATTAAAAGTAAAAACAGACCAAAACAAAACCTTTTAAGTTTAGCATCAAACTACCAAGGGTGGAAAGAGCTCCTTGCTTTAAAAAGATATAGATATATTGTTACAACATATAAATGTATAATATATAATATCATAATTTCATATATTAATTATAATTTTAGCCTTAGGAATTAAGCTTCCACCTGCGGCTTTTATTTCCAACATTTAAGACTTTGCAA
>NC_058132.1:506730928-506741649 GCF_016433145.1 Gracilinanus agilis
TGAGGCAAACAGGGTTAAGTGACTTGTCCAGGGTTACACAGTTAGTAAATGTCAGAGGTCAAATTTTGAACTCAGGTCTTCCAGGCTCCAGGCATGGGTAGAGATAACTAAATAAGATGTTTGGGGGAAATGTCTTCCAAATAAAGAAAAAATTGCTGTTCAATCATTTGCAGTCATGTCTGATTCTTCTGACCACATTTGGAGTTTTCTAGTCAAAGATACAAGAGTGGATGGCCATTTCTTTTTTCCACCAGTTCAACTAGGTCCTCTCTTATTATCTCTCTACTTATCTTGGATATCAATACTGCCATTTTTTTTATAAGTAGATATCAATACTGCCATTTTTTTCTATCATTTCCAAGGTGATGGTCATACTCTTTTGGGGAGAAACCAGAAGCGCAGTAAAAGATGAGGATCTCAGCTTTCAATCTGTTTTCAGTTATCAGTGTTTCATCCACCTCAAGCCAAAAAAAAAGGAATATCCTTTATTTAACCCTCCTTTTTCATAGAGAAGAACAAAAAGGGGGGGAAATGCATTAAAATGGCACAAGGCTCAGTTTTTAAAGGCCTTTCAGGATCCTCATATTCAATGATTTATATTTTTTCTTTGAGTTAATATGTCCATAATGTGAGAAAGGTATATTTTATTACTAAATTAAAAAAATATTCTATTTTGTGTTGTAAAAATGGGTACAATGTTATGTCTTGAAGATGTTGGGAAAAACTATTTAACTAAGAATGTAAAATTCCATATTTGGCTTGGAGAGATTTGATTGTTAAAAATGAAAAAATGTTTAAGCTATAATTTTAAAATTAGGATGTATACATTTTAATATTAAATCATGTTGAGTGATAATATTTAAAACTAATAATTTAATTAAATTTAATTAATTTAATTAACAATCCAAAAATGAGAATTTAGAGCTTTGGATTAAAAGTAAAAACAGACCAAAACAAAACCTTTTAAGTTTAGCATCAAACTACCAAGGGTGGAAAGAGCTCCTTGCTTTAAAAAGATATAGATATATTGTTACAACATATAAATGTATAATATATAATATCATAATTTCATATATTAATTATAATTTTAGCCTTAGGAATTAAGCTTCCACCTGCGGCTTTTATTTCCAACATTTAAGACTTTGCAAGTTCTTTTTTTATATTTTATTTGTTTCTTATTAACTCAAAGACTTTTTATTTAATTGAACCCCATATTTTTAAGCTAAAGTTGACAAAATCACCAGGACCTTTATGTAAGCATAATTAATAAATGTTCTTTATTTTGTTTTAAAAAAAAAGTTAGTTGGTCCAGCACCTAGCACCATGCTTTGGACAGTATAATAGATGCATAATAAATGCTTGCTAAACTGAATTGACTGGAAGTCTACAGGATAACCTGAATTTTTCCTTTACTTTTCTAGTGTTGGGAAACAGAAATGGCAGGGGATTTAGAGGCAGAAGGCTTAGGTTAGAATTTTGGTTCTGTGACTAACTGTATATTTCAGATATGAGGGATAACTTGTACAAAGGCACGGATCAGATAATAGAATGCTAGATAGAGAGAATAGATGGGGACAATTTTATTATCGCTAAATGGGAGAAATATGAGATACAACTGGAAGGATAGGGTAGAAGAGTAGAAAATGAATTGTGAAGGGTTTTAAATGCCAGGCTGAGGATTTTTAAAAATTGTATTCTGAAAATAATAAGTCATTAAAGATTTTTGAGACGTGTATAACACGGTCAGATTGGTCTTTTAGGAATTTCAATTTGGCAGCTTTATGGGGGATGGATTAGAGAGGGATGAGATTAGGAAGAGTCAAGGATAGCTCCAAAGCTTTGAAGTGAGGTGACTGACTTAAAGGATTGTAGGGCTATCAATAGAAATGGAGAATTTTAGAAAAGGGATGGGTTTGGTGGAAAATATAATGAATTCTCTTTTGGACATGTTGACTTTGTGATGCTCACAAAATGTCTAAGTGGAGATGTTTATCAAGCATATGGTGGTATAGGATTGATGTTTAGGAGTTTAGGATTTCCTATATTATATTTGTGTGTCATCCACATAATGGAATTCATTTTTATAACTTATATAGCTTATAACTTAATATAATAGTTAATAGTACTTATTTTTATATTGATGTTGTTGCCAGAGGAAAGAGGTTTAGAGAAAGGGGAAAAAGGGCTCACGGGGCAATATCTTGGGGTATACATCCATGATTAAGGAGCTAGAGTTGGATAGTGATTTAGGAGAGGAAATAGAGACAGATCAGTCAGAAAGATAAGAGGAAGACTATAAGTAAGGCCACCAACTCTAAGGAAGGAGAGTGCATTCTAAAGAAGAGGGATGGCCAGCAGTATCATTAGCTGCAAGGAAGTCAAGGAATGATGAAAACTGAGAAAAGACCATTGGATTTAGCAATTAAAAGTAATATAGAGCATTTATTAAGTGCATATACTATGTCAAGCACTGTGCTAAATGTTGGGGCTGTAAATACAAATAAGGCAATCCCTACCTGCTAGGACCTTACATTTTTTTGGAGGACATATAGAAAAACTTGAAGTGAAGGATAAAGGGTCCATATTTGGGGGGAAGGTGTCAGTGAGGAGGAAGAGGAGTCTGAAGAGTGAATCTAAGCTTGAGTGATGTAAAAGATGGTAGGAGTCCTAAAATGGCCTCAGGAGAGAATCACCAGTCAGAATGGAGGTTTCTCTAGGCTCAGTGATAACTTTAGAAAAAGCTTTTTCAATTTAATTTGGGATGTAAGAAGCCAGATTGTAAGGGATTAAGAAGTGAGTAAGGCTTTCTTTCTCTCTCTACCAAGCATGTAGGGATTCTGAAGAGGTTCTTTCTTGGACTTTCCTTGGGAGAGAGGAGGAATATCTCCATGCTGCCCCTTACCCCTAAACCTATGATGGATGTTAGTATTTAGGAGCAGACACATGTTGCTTGGAAGGGCCTTAGTATGAATATTGAACTCCTGATTTTCTTTTCCACTTTATATTATGGACATAGATGAGATGGACTTTTCTGGAGTGGCTACCTCTAAGTTCCAGAGCTCTGTTTTTTTGCAGTTTGTAGCAGCTACATTTTGGGTAAAGCCTTCTGCAATCATAGCTGACACGAATAAAGCACCTACTATGTGTCACAATGGTAAATGCCTGTGAAATAGGTACTGTTATCCTATCCAGTTCACGGATAAAGAAACTGAGGCAAATAGAGAGGTTGAGTGACTTGCCCAGGATCACACAGCTAGCAAGTATCTGAGGTGGGATTTAAACTCAGGTCTTTCTGTTTCCAGACCCAATATTTTATTCACTGCACCAACCTAGCTGCCTTTGTAGAGTAGAGGCATTGCAGCTACCACAATGCTGCTTAGAAAAGATGACCATAGAAAAGAGGATGAAGCTGAGTCTGTGTCTGGCTTGCCAAAAGACATGGACCTTGTTTGGGCAAGGCAGAGTCAAGGTGAAGGTAAAATGCATGTTTAGCCATCCTACTAAATGTTTCAGGTTTAAACGTTTTAAGTAATCTGGCTCCCTACTCTCTTTATCCTGCCCCCCCACCCCACTCAGAGTATAACAGATGCTCCGAGTCTTAGAGTCCTGTTCTTGATCTCTATTCATGGTATGTTAAATCTTTTAAGTTTTGAGCATTTCTTTTGTGTAGGGGAGATAAATAGCTGTCGTATATCTGACCAACATTGTAAAATGAACATATTTTTAATGCTTTTGGGGAGATCCTAGACTTCTAAGTTTTCAGGAATATCACCTCAGGTTTTCAAGGTGTGGCATAATGAGGCAAAAAAAAAAGTAAGAATCTGATTTTCTCTTTAGAAGCCAGGCTCTTTTAAAACAACCAGATATGTAAGCTCAGAGGTATGGAGCCCTTTACAGAGAAAGGGCATCTCTGGACCCCAATCTAGAAAGCCAGTCTATTGTTAAGGATTTTAAGGATGTTGTTATTTCTGTAAAAAGAAAGTAAGCTCTGTGAAGGCAAGAATTGTTTTGTTTCTCTATTTTTATTCCCAGTACCTAACACAGTGCCTAGTACACATTTCAAATTTAATAAATGCTTGACTAAAAAAAAAGGAATTTGAGGAGAGGAAATGAAAGCAACAAGGATAGGCAGTCACATTAAATAACCTCAGTGTTAAATGATCTCATTTTCTTTCATCTTCCATTATAGACTTATCCCAGTTCTTCCATTCCAAATTACTCATGGAGGTCTTTAGCTGTGAGACCCTTAGAACAGCAGCTTAGAATCATGTTTCCAGAGAAGATTCCACCTTAAATCTGTGCTTTACTCTCTAGGAGCAAAGCTAAATTAGGAGCTGCCTTAATATTCCCAATTTAGCTTTTTCCAGAAGCTAAAAGGTATGACTCAGACTGGCATACCAGTGCTGTAGGAGGAAATAAAGGAAGGAAAGCAGTAATTGTCAGGTATAGGGTCTCCAGAGGGAGATATTTGGAAATGCTATCATGGCTCAGTTTGTTTCTTTAGCCTTTTGCCACGGGTGAAAGGGCTGGGATTTCAGGAGAAATGTGCTGTTTAAAAATTTTAAAGGTTGCCTCCCTTTGCAGAAGTATGGATCTCACTGTGTGGAAAATTGCATGATATCCAATTTTTAAAAACATTGATTTTGCTTATTTAAAATATCTTTCTCCTCTCTCCCCTCTTTCTTCTCTCCCCTCTCTCTTCTCTCTCCTTCTCCTCTCTCTCTGGCTCTTTGGCTCTGTCTGTCTCTGTCTCTCTGTCTCCCCCTACCCTCTCTTTCCCTTTCCCTTCCCTCCTTTCCTCTGTCTGTCTGTCTCCCTCTTTCTTTTCTCTGTCTCTTTCAAAGAAATCTTTTGTTATAAGGAATAGCTCTTCCTATAGAAGCTGGGGAAAATATATGTGAAATCCAGGCAGAGTTAAAAAAAAAATAAACAAAAATCCATTTAAAAAATTGAGTCTCCACTGTATTTTCTTCAGTTCTCAGGAATAATAGTCACTTTGACCCCCAAATCCAATAGAAGCTAAAGTTACAAACTAGTTACAGTCAACTCTTGGCAAACAGGGAAGAAGTAGAATCCAAGTAAAGTAGGAGATAAAATATTAGCTAGATAATGGGCAGTTTAGTGTCATATTGGATAGAGTACTGGGCCTGAAGTCAGGATGACCCAAATCTGGCCTTAGATCTTTACTAGCTGTATGACCCTGGGCAAATCACCTAACTCTGTTTGCCTCATTTGTAAAATCCACCGGAGAAGAAAATGGCAAACTACCCCAGTATCTTTGCCAAGAAACCTCCAAATGGGATCATGAAGAATCAGACAAAACTGAACAACAGAAGTTCCTAACTTAAATTAAAAAATTAAATTAAAAAAGTTGTCAAAGGTATTTTGATAGAATTTGTTTTATTTGTTATCTCGCATATTTTATTTTAGGCATTTAAAAATGTTGTTCTGAGGAGAGGTCATTAGCTTTACTAATCTTTTTTTATTTTAAAAAATTATTTATTTCTTTGATTTAGGTTATTTTCCCATGGTTACATGATTCATATTCTTTCCCTCACCTCTTTCTTCTCCCCTCCCATAGGCAAATGAGCAATTCTACTGGGTTTTACATGTATCATTGATCAAGACCTATTTCCATATTAACATTTGCAACAGAATGATCCTTTAGAGTCTACATCCCCAATAATGTCCCCGTGAACCCATGTGATCAAGCCAATGTTTTTCTTCTGTGTTTCTCTTCCCACAGTTCTTTCTCTGGATGTGGATAGTATTCTTTCTCTTAAGTTCCTCAGAAATGTCCCGGATCATCGCATTGCTGCTAATGGAGAAGTTCATTATGTTCAATTGTACCACAGTGTATCAGTCTCTGTGTACAATGTTCTCCTGGTTCTGCTCCTTTCAGTCTGTATCAATTGGAGGTCATTCCAGTTCACATGGAATTCCTCCAGTTCATTATTCCTTTCAGTACAATAATATTCCATCACCAACAGCTACTACAATTTGTTCATCCATTCCCCAATTGAAGGACATCCTCTCATTTTCCAATTTTTTTACCACCACAAAGAACACGGCTATAAATATTTTTGTATAAGTCTTTTTCCTTATTATCTTTTTGGGGTATAAACCCAACAGTGGTATGGCTGGGTCAAAGGGAAGGCAGTCTTTTAAAGCCCTTTGGGCATAATTCCAAATTGCTTTCCAGAATGGTTGGACCAATTCACAACTCCACCAGCAATGTATTAGTGTCCCAATTTTGTCATATCCCCTCCAACATTTATTACTTTCCTTTGCTGTCATATTAGCCAATCTGCTAGACGTAGTGTGGTACCTCAGAGTTGTTTTGATTTGCATTTCTCTGATTATAAGAGATTTAGAATACTTTTTCATATGCTTATTGATAGTTTTTATTTATTTATGTGAAAATTGCCTATTCATGTCCCTTGCCCATTTATCAGTTGAGTAATGCCTTGATTTTTTTTGTACAATTGATTTAGCTTCTTATAAATTTGAGAGATCAGACCTTTGTCAGAGGTTTCTGTTATATTTTTTCCCAATCTGTGGCTTCCCTTCTAGTTTTGGTTGCATTGGTTTTGTTTGTAGAAAACCTTTTTAATTTAATGTAATCAAAATTATTCATTTTACATTTTGTAACATTTTCTATCTCTTGCTTGGTCCTAAATTCTTTCCTTTCCCATAGACCTGACAGGTATACTATTCTATGTTTACCTACTTTACTTACAGTTTCCTACTTTATATTTAAATCATTTAACCCATTCTGAATTTATCTTGGTGTAGGGTGTGAGATGTTGATCTAAACCTAATCTCTCCCATACTATTTTCCAATTTTCCTAGCAGTTTTTGACAAATAGTGGGCCTTTGTCCCAAAAGCTGGGATCTTTGGTTTTATTGTACAATATCTTCCTGAGGACATTTACCTCAAGTTTATCCCATTGATCCTCCCTCTGTCTCTAAGCCAATAACATATTGTTTTGATGACCACTGCTTTGTAGTATAGTTACAGTTTAAGATCCAGTAGTGCTAGATCTCTATCTTTCACTTTTTTTTTCATTATTTCCCTTGATATTCTTGATCTTTTGTTCTTCCAAATGAACGTTGTTATAGTTTTTTCTAATTCAGTAAAAAAGTTTCTTGGTAGTTTTATACGTATGACACTGAATAAGTAAATTAATTTGGGTAGGATTGTCATTTTTATTATATTAGCTCATCCTACCAATGAGCAATTAATAGTTTTCCAATTATTTAGATCTAGTTTTAATTGTGTGGACAGTGTTTTATGGTTGTGTCCATATAATACCTGTGTCTGTCTTGGCAAATAGATTCCTAAATATTTTATATTGTCTAGTGTGGTTTTAAATGGAATTTCTTTTTCTAACTCTTGCTGCTGGGTTATGTTGGAAATATATAGAAATGCTGATGATTTATGTTTATTTTGTTTTGATGATTTTATTTATGATTGATGATGATTTTGTTTATTTTGTATTCTGCAGCTTTGCTAAAGTTGTTGATTATTTCCACTAGCTTTTTAGTTGATTCTCTAGGATTCTTTAGGTAGACCGTCATATTATCTGCAAAGAGACAGTTTAGTTTCCTCATTGCCTACTTTAATCCCTTCAATTCCTTTTTCTTCTCTAATTGCTACTGCTAGGGTTTCTAATACAATATTAAATAATAAAAGTGATAATGGACATCTTTGCTTCACTCCTAATCTTATTGGGAAAACTTCTAATTTATCAATATTGCAGAAGATGCTCGCTGATGGTTTTAAATATATACTGTTTATTATTTTTAGGAAAGGCCCATCTATTTCTATGCTTTCTAGTGTTTTCGTTAGGAATGAGTGTTGGCTTTTTTCAAAGGCTTTTTCTGCATCTATGATTGTTGATATGGTCAATTATATGGATGGTTTTCCTAATATTAAACCATTGTTGCATTCCTGGTATAATTCCTATCTGATCATAGTTAATAATCCTCGTGATAACTTGTTGGAATCTTTTTGCTAATATTCTGTTCAAGATTTTTGCATCATGCTCATTAAGACAACTGTGTGTAGTTTTCTTTCTCTGTTTTTAGTCTGCCTGGTTTTGGAATCAGTACCATATTTGTGTCATTAAAAGGAATTTGGTGAAACTTCTTCTTTGCTTATTTTGTCAAATAGTTTGTATAGTATTGGGATTATTTGTTCTTTAAATGTTTGATAGAATTCACTTGTGAATCCATCTGGCCCTGGGGATTTTTTCTTTAGGGAGTTCCTTGATGGCTTGTTCAATTTCTTTTTCTGAGTTGCGATTATTTTAGTATTCTATTTCCTCTTTCATTAATCTAGGCAATTTATATTTTTGTAAATATTCACCCATTTCACCTAGATTGTCATATTTATTGCCATATAGTTGGGCAAAATAGTTCTTAACAATTACCTTAATTTCTTCTTCATTAGAGGTGAGCATAGCTTCACTAATCTACCAAAAGGCTCAGGACACAAAAAAATCTCAGTCTAGGAACCGCTGATTTTTTTTTTTAAAACAGGAGAATGATATGATCAGATAAGTTCATTAGACTAGGAGCTCCAAGAGAGCTAGAACTGCCTTTTATCTTTCTTTGAAGCCTCAAGTCTTAGCATAGTGCCTAGAGCATTATAAACTCTTCATAAATGTTTATTCATGTGTCTTAGGAAGATGCTTTTGTCACCTGCTCAGAAGATGGAATTAGACAGGGAAGAAAATGGAGATAGGGATACTAACTAGGAAGTTATATAATAAATCAGGTTACATGGAGCTGGAAGGGACCTCAAAGTCTGTCTAGTCTATCTCCTTCATTTTACAGATGAGGAAACTGAGGTCCAGAGAAATTAAGTGAATTGCCCAAGTAAGTAATTATTATGGTGAAATTTGAACTCAAGGTCCTTTCACTCCCAGTCCATAGCTCCCCTTCCCCCACACTTTGAACTGTACCACCCTGAAGAATTGACAAGATATGGCAAGTGATTGGCTATGGAGGAGGGAGAACAAAGAATCAAGGATGATTCTGAAGTTTCATTTCTAGGTGACTGGAAGGGCCCTAGCGAAATAGGAAACTTTGAAGACAGGAACGGTTTAGGGAAGAGAAAGAGAAAGAGAAATAGTAAATTCCAGTTTGACAAGTTAAGTTATAAGTACAGTAATTTGTAAATGAATTAAAAAGATTAAATTTTTTCAGTCACTTAATCAAATTAACAACATTCTAAATCTGAATATAAAAATTCAGGGAGTAACCTCAGAGCTTTTGTTACTCTTGGATCACATTTTGGACAGATTTAAGCCAAAGTAATCCTTAGAAACCATCTAATCCAACCCCCTCAAATAAGGAAAGTAAGGGACAGCAACTTGCTCAAGAGTCACACAGTTCAGGTAGTTTGGCAGAGCCAGAATTTGAACCCAGATGCTCCGACTCCAAACCTAACACTCTTTCCACTGCATTGTAAATGTGCTTTGCTAATATTATTGTTGTGGTCACCAATGATAATTTTGAATGTTGAAATGCTTCCCAATTAAAAAAAAAACCCACAAAATACCTTCTATCTTAGCATTGATTTTAAGACAAAAGGTGGCAAAGGCTAGGTAGACAATTGGATTAAGTGTCTTGCCCAGAGTCACACAGCTAGGAAGTATCTGGGATCAGATTTGAACCTAGGTCTTCATGACTGGCTCCAACCATTGTGCTACTTAGCCACTCCTACTGCTTCCCATTCTTTAAGACCCTTCTCAGATATCACCTTTCTCATGCAGGCTTGTCTTTATTCTCCCAAATGGAAACTATGGAGGGAGAACATCAGAGAACTAGCAATTATAGAAAGAGTGCTTTGGAATTGTATGTTACAGGGTCTGAAAAATGAGATTGGAGAATGTCTTTTGTAAGGGAGATGTCAACAGTTAGGACAGGAGGAGTAGGGGGTATGAATGGGGTAGGGGAATGTGCCAAATGCAGATCTTGGGAGCCCAGAATAGGTGGTGGGGCAGGCCAGTGGCCTAGTGGCTAGTCTTTTCCCCCTCCCAAACAGACACACAGCATATTCCATCAGCAGCCACCTGTGATGAAAAGACTTAGACCATATTGTGTCACATAGAGCATGTCTGAATACTAGGGTCTCTGAGTCCCTCTAATCTTATGTTTGGGAAGTAATTACCAGGGGCAAAGCACAGAAGGGCTGAAGGTCTAAGGCATCATGACAGTATCATGGCACAGGGTGTTCTGAGGAAAGTATTTTGGTTTTGCTTAACATGCTGTGTAAGTGTGACTTATTATTAATTGATAGTAGGTGTGCATTCATCTATCTTTGTGTTCCTCCCAACAGAGGAGGGGCCAGGGACTGCCTCATTTTCTTCTTCACATTCCAGTATCTAGTGAATGCTTAGTATGTAGTTGGCTCTTAATGCTTTTCCAAGGACTCATAGATTTAAACCTGGAAGAGACCTCGGAGATTACCTAGTTCACCCACCTGCTCCATTTTATAAATGAGAAAACTTAGGTGTAAATAAAGTAATTAGTCTACTTGTCCCAAAGTCATACAGGTAATGGCACTGGCTGGATCTGAACCCAGGTCCTCTGATTTTAGTCATTGCTTTTTTTACTATACCAAAATAATTATTCCTTTCCTTTCCTTTCCTTTCCTTTCCTTTCCTTTCCTTTCCTTTCCTTTCCTTTCCTTTCCTTTCCTTTCCTTTCCT
>NC_058132.1:506744526-506772683 GCF_016433145.1 Gracilinanus agilis
TCCTTCCTTCCTTCCTTCCTTCCTTCCTTCCTTCCTTCCTTCCTTCCTTCTTTCCTTCCTTCCTTTTTTCTTCCTCCCTCCCTCCCTCTTTCCTTTCTTTTTTTCAGGATTTGGAGTCAGTTCCTAAATACTTGGGTTTCAGGGAGATGTAGTTCTAGACAGACAACAATTTCCTGCTTTGAGAGAGATGGGGCTAATGTCTAAGAGTCTATGTGTTTTGGAAATGGAAGGCTCTAAAGGGAGGGAGTAATTAGATGGAATGAAAGCATGTTTAGACTACCAGACAGTGAGTTGCCATTGAGAAGCTCTATGACAATTGCCTCTAATATTCATGGATAATAGAGATGTGTCTGGTCATCACTGAACTTGCCCCTTCAAAAAAACTGATGTCAATAGTGTCACTGGCTTCCTTTGCTTCCATTTTGTCCCATCAGGTGAGTATATATGTTCTCCTAATTAATCAACTCACCTTTAGTAAGCACTTACCATGCACCAGACATTATGCCAAGTTCTGGAGATATTTAAAAACAAAAACAAAACAGTCCTTGCCCTTATGGAGTTTAGGTTCTACTTTAAAGCTGCCTTTTTCTAGGTTAAAAATAAAATCTTAACATTATTGAAATGGTGTAAATCCACGTCTACAAACAAAAGAAGGGATGAGTCACCAGAGAGATAAGGTCAGTGACTGAGACTAATATAGAGGGGGCAGGGGGGAAGTCAGAGCCTTATATCTAAATGTGAAGGTTTCTTTTCTTTTTAAAATCCTTGTTGAGAAAATGATAGTGAATCTCATGATATTGATCAACTTTGATTTTGATTTAATAAGGATTTCAATCGATTGATCCATTTAATAATACCAAAAGAGTAGAACTAAATGGTACCAAAAAAGATTTTGGATTTTCCTTTGTCCTGGGCCAGGAATGAACTATTTCAGCATTTTGTTATCTTGGGTCTAACCGGGCAATAGGATCATGGAGTTTCACTCATTCTAATACCCTATTTATATGTTTAGAAACCCTATATATCTATTTATTTGGAGAAAGCACTCTGCAGGCATAAACTGAGAGTTATGAGGAGGGAGTAGAAGGAAGGAGACAAGTGGAAAGGAGGAAAGATATGGTTAGTCTTGACTTATGATACACACATTCTAAAGGAAGGATCCAGAGGGAAAGTAGCCTTTTACTTTCTACCCCCAAACCTATACTTAGACATAGATATTAAGACTACAATTGTAGTATGTACAATGAAATATGAGAAGTTTATTATAGGATAATAAGAAGGGACCTTAGAGGCTATCCAAGCCCCTCATTTTACAGATAAAGAAACTGAGGGTCAGGGAGATTATACAGGTGCTAGGTACCACAAATAGCATGTGAAGCAATGTCCTATCATTTCAGTTTTATTCTCTCTCTTCTCTATCACCCACAGTTTCAATTGTTTTAGATATTTGTTGAAAGGAATTGTTTAGAAGTGCGTATTTAGAAATAGGCACCTCAAATCTTGTCATTCCATGAATATACTCTTTCATCTGTCCTTGAATTACTAATGAATGGACCTTCCATTCTGTAAACCCTCAATTCTAGATAATTGAACCACTTAAGTTCCTCTGCTCCTTTGGAATGGCTGATCACTCCTGATGCAAAGTAGGAGGCTAGGCTGTCTGGGTCTACTACAAGTTGGCCCTCACCAATGTATGGCAAACCTTTTTCATCTTTGATTGACTATATATTGTATTCCTCACAGGGATCTTCCAAACCTCCAAACCCTGGCTATATACTCAGCAGATAATCTTCACCTCCTAAAGAATTGAATGGAGGAGATTGAAACTATCTAAAGAGAATTCCTTCATTTTCTCTCCTTTACTATTCAAAATTTCTGTTTTCTCATTTCTCCTCTCCTCCAAGTTCAGAGAAAAAGATGTCCCTTTTCTCTTTGACAAAGCTTATATACCCTAAGAAACTATATCTTCAACTGGCTACTCCCTCAAATTATAATCCATTGTATGTGTGTATGGGGAGTCACATAATGATATCCTCTTCTTCAGCCCTTTAAACCTCAGTGTTCCATAAGGTTTTTCCCCCATCAATTAAACTCTTATTGTCTATAAGATCCTGTGCTTACAGTGATGAAATGACAGTTTGAAATTCAGTAAAAAAAAACCTCAGAATCATCTATATGTCCCACTTTTGTACATCAAATTCATCATATGAACTGAATTCACAACTGAACTCATCTCCCCTCATCCAAATATGCTCCTCCCCTACTTCTTTATGCCTCGATGGCACCACCTTCCTAATTGCCTGTACTCATAACTTCTGAATTATATCTGCCCTTTCTCCCACTCATCATTCAATCAAACCATTAAATAGTCATTTACTAAATACTTACTCTATACTAGGCACCAGTTGCTCTCATCTCCTGAAAGCGGTTTCTTCTCTTCCTGAAATTACTCATAGCATTTTCTTTGGGCCTCTTTTCATTTATCTCTTTCTCCCTCATTTCAGTATCAATTTTGAATACACCGTTTTCTCTGATGATGCATCTATCTCTATAGCTATGATTCCATGAAAAGAGAGCCTGGGATACCCCAAGTGCAGCCCACATTCATGTTCCTTCTGATTCTAGAAGTTCTATATTGTTTGGGTCTACATGCAGAGAGTCCATCCTGGTCAGATGCAGTCATTTATGGTTGAAGGCAAACCCAGGAAAGGGTCAGTTCAGGATTCCATTGAGAGGAGTGAGGGAAAACAATGTGATTTCTTCCCATTTTGGTTCTCTTTTTCTCATGGTCTATCCAGGTCCTGGGCCACTCATTTTAGAAAGAAGAAAGTACTCCAACAAACCCATGTGAATCACCTGGTGACAAAGAAAACCCTACCCTGTCTTCCCAGATGTCAATGCCCTGCAGTAAAATTCCAATTCCCTAGGTTGGCATCAGCTTAGTATAAAATAAGCTATCCTATTTAATATATATACGATTGTCTTGAAAAACAAATAAAATTCTACCTATGAGTAATACTGTAACCCTAAAACATGATACAAATGAAAAGTATGGTTATTATTACTTTCTTTACTATAGCAATGTGTCTATAAAATACAGTGAAAGTATTCATCCTGAGTATTTAGATTTCATATATAAAATGAGTTTCAGAAATAGAACCATATTGATTAACTATGGGAGAGGGGAGAGAGACAACATGAATCATGTAACCTTGGAAAACTCATGCATAGATTTGTTGCTGGAATAAAATGAAGAAAATTTAAAAATAAAGTATTCCACACATGAAAAAGAGCTATTGATTAAAGAAAATTTTACTTACCAGTTCCTTTATCTAGGTCTCCAGCCCCTGCAAAGCGTCCAATAAATTCATTAATATCATTCCCTTTGATTTGAGAAACATCTGCTTGGGAACCTATAAGCAGGAATGTTCATAGCATGTTAATAGCAGGTAGATTTTTTTTTCATTTCATTTCAGTAAAAATGTACTCTGATCTTAATTTCTGACCTTTAATTTTGCCCAAGTGATTCTCCAAGGTATTTAAAATTTTATTAATCCAAACATTGCTAGGAGACTCAGCTGCATCTATATTGGGGGGAAAGATTTTAAAAAAAAATTAGCACAGATAAACAATCAGATAAATAAACAAATAGAGCAATGGATGATGGATAGAAAGATTCAGATGAAGGGAACACCACTGGCCGATTGTTCTGACTCTCACTGTTTACACTTTAATTGTCCTAGACAGATCTAGGAAGAACATGCTGCTGAAAAGAAACAAGCCCTGATGCCTTTTGTCTTGATTAATTACATAGCTAGTCAAGTGGAAGGCACCATGGAATATCTGCAATTGGATTTCATGGTTCCTGCTACTGCACACTATGGGGATGGAACTGAAAATGTAAACCACCTCCAACAAAGAAAAGACTCAATGAAATCATATAGTGCGCACCGCCTAAGGCAGGGGAGGCGCCCAAGTCTGTAGGCTGGGCAGGCAGCTTCTATGCTGGGTGAGGGAGGGGGTCTCCCCACAGCCCCTGGCAGAGGGATTTCCCAGAGATGAACAGAGCAAGGGCAGAATGAGCGCTGCGTACTTGTGGGTAACAAGCTCCCGTCACAGTGCGGGCATGGGAAGGGAGAGGAAGGAATACTATCCCTTGTGGCACCAACTGCTCACGAAATTTTTCTGTTCATCAATTTCTGAGCATGTGTAGTGCTTAGTAAGAGGCCATCTGTCTTTTGTTGGGACGCACTGAACGGTAGCAGAGAAATGCCTGTTGTCAAGCAGGAGAGCCCCTACCCTGGAGGGGAATGGGGCTGCGGGCATTTTAGCTTCTGGTTTGTCTCCTTCAGAGGACTGGGCAGTTGGCAATGTGGTATAGATCTCCCACCCCAATTTAATTAATTAATATCTCTCTAAGTATATCTCTCTCATTTCTCTCTCTCATCTCTCTCTCTGTCTCTCATCTACTTATCTCTATCATTTCTTTCTCATCTATTTATTTCTCTATGCTTTTTAACTTTATGATGCTCATGCTGCCTCTGCAGTTCAGGATACTGATAAGTTCACTGTGATCATAACTCATGTTTTCTATAGTCCTATGATTTTATCTGATCCTTACAACAACCCAATGAGATAGGTACAGTAGGTACTAGCAGCACCATTTTACAGGTAGAGAAACTAAGACTCAGAGAGGTTTAGTGGCTTGCTCAGGGTCACGCAGCTAGTAAGTGAAGGATGTTTATATTTGTATAAGCACTCTCTTATGTAGTATACTTAGCATATATCATCTCCTCTGATCTCATGTATACTTTGCAACCACTCTATGATGATAGTTAGAGTATTATCCGGTATATAAGGAACTTTGTCGAGACTAATGCATTCTACAAGGATCAGTATTCTTCTTCCCTTCCTTATGTTCACTGGGAGGATTAGCACCCCTGTTCTGAGGACTTGCTGAGCCATTTTCAGGGCTATTCATTCGCCTTTGGTGTCCGCCTTTCACTCAGCTCTCACTTGGGACTCTAAGAAGCTGTAGCATGTAGAGTGGCTACATTCCAGTAAAACCGTGTTGGAAGATGGGCTAAATCAGGTTGAAGTTAACCAACAAGCCTCAAGCCCCATTGGTAGTTAAGGGGAGGTCTACCCCAAGCAGGGGAAGACCTTCCCTGGTAGAATGGGCACATAGGAACAGTTTATTCCAGGGGCTGTGAAGATGGTCAGTCAGGCACTATGGAGCACATAGAGCTTGATCAGATGATGAAGTTGCCAAGGTCATCCATTGCACCCTGGGCCACTGCCAGTCATTGACATATATTGCCACTACATTTCAATGTGTCTGGTAGAGAGAATGAGAGCTGATGACTGTGCAACTCTTTCTCCCTTAAATTCAACTCATGAGAAAGTCAGGACACCATGCCATGATGTCATTTGTCCTCTGTGAAACCAAAGGATAAACAATAGAAAAGAAAACTCAGGTGCAGTGATTTGCTCAAATACAATACAAAGCTAGAGAGAGAGTAATGGAATAAAGACTTGCCTTATTTATTTATTTATTTATTCGTTCATTCATTCATTCATTTATTTATTTGTTTATTCATTCATTCATTTATTTATTTATTCATTCATCTGTTCATTAATTAATTTGTTTGCTTATTTGCTTATTTGCTTATTTGTTTATTTATTTTAGCATTATAGAGATATTTCATCTTACCCATCACATGTAATAACAAATTTCCACCTAAGTTTTCCAAAGGTACGTGATCCAAATTGTCTCCATCCCCCTTCCTGGAGCTGGTAAGCAATTCAATCTGGGTTATATGTGTATTGTTATGCAAAACATGGAATAAAGACTTGAAATGGAACCTTCTTACTTCAGGGCCTTTCCTATTACCAAAAGTTATGTATGTAAATTATATAGCAATCACATATGTGTGTTTTCACTATTTGGTGCTCTTTGTAAAGTACAACCTGCAGGTCTTTCAGAGACAGAGCTTCCATTTGATAATTCAATTTAAAGAAAAACCTTCTTTGATAAATAATCACAGAGGAGGGATCTGAGGGCAATTTGGCAAACTTGAGAGCTTTCTGTGGCTCTCATCTGCTCTAAATCAGCTTTAATATTCTTTTGTGTGAGTGCAGCTATAAAAGATATGGTGAACATATAATAGTATTTATTGATTTGGCAGGCCAAGAAGAGATTTTCACAGTAAACTGTATATTATAACATTGGGTTATTAAGAATGTAATTTCTTAACTGGTGAGTGGATGTCTTTATGGGGATGGGAGAAGAGGTTAATGACAAAATATTTATTTTGCTTCATTACAACTACCTTTAAGTTCCCCAAGAAGGAACGAATGAATGATGGGATAGCTAGGTGCCTCAGTGGCTCAAGAGCCAGGCTGAGAGTCAGGAGGACCTGGGTTCAAATCTGACCTCAGACACTTCACAGCTGTGTGACCCTGGGCAAGTCACTTAATTCCAATTGCCTGCCCCTTACCACTCTTCCTGCCTTAGAGCCAATACTTAGTATCAACTCTAAGACAGAAGGTAAGGATTTTAAAGATTATAAAAAGAATAAATGTATGAATGAGTGAATGATTTAAGTGTTTACTGTGTACCAGGGACACAAATATAAAAGCAAGGCAGTCCATGCTCTCAAGGAGCTCACACTCTACATGGAGAGACCACACATATAGAAGTCTCAGCTACAAGTCAGATGGAAAGATTCCATGGTCCTTGGGCTTCAGAACAGAAGTACCTTTATTTTGTATCGGGCTTAAAAAAGCATAAATCTCTAAAAGTCTATAAGAAAGCCAAGCCCTACCACAAGTCTCAAGGACAAACAAACTAAACTGAACATAATAACAACTTTTGGAACTATCTTTTGTTTTCAATATCCTGTGAATTGATCCATAAGGTAATGAGGTCCTAGATCACTTGATCAATCCTGTTCTAATTCAAAGTCTATGTTGGGACAAAGAGGGCATTGCTCTAGGATACCTTTAAGTTGGCAAGATGCAGAGATATGTCCCATGTTGCCATGGCACCCCTCTCCTGGAGCTCATTTCTGCTATCCCTTACCTTCCTTCTCTTTCTGCTTCTACCCATCTCTTCTGGGGCTTGGGAGATTGGGGACTATACAGGGTGACTTGGGAACCAGGCAATATCCTAGGCTTTCCTAATGCAACTGTGGCAGAAGGGAGGAAATTATTTACCATGTTTGAACCTCCTTCTTTGTCCCCTTCAACTAAATTTGCCCTGAGGACAAGAGTTTCTGGTTATGGCTCTGCTAATATTGGACCAAGAGACAGAGTCCTTTGCATATCTGGACCAAGCACAATGGCGGCAGGTGATCCTGCTTCACATATAAAAAGAGCAGAAATAGGCAGGGAAAGAAATCCTAACAGAATTTGAAAGCAGTTTGGTTTTCCTTTAGCTGATTTTGCACACATTTTCCACTGTCAGAGAGGCAAGAAATCCACCTAATGACTTGAACTCCATTTTCCAAAGGTTTCTCACTAACTTCATCAGCCCTACCCTACCCTTCCTTTCTTTCTCTTAGGCTCCCTTCCCTTCTTCACCCTCCTTCACCACTCCCCTTGGTCTCTTTCTCTCTGAAACATATTTTCTGTCTATTCTTATTTCCTCTTCGATTTGCTTAAAGAGGACAATGGGTATAATGCAAATTGGTTGTGTTAATGGGGCCATTATATCTCATGCATAGTGCATTCAGTCTTGAAATCACCCTGTAATGTTTCCTAATGTGAGCATAGGCACTAAAAAGATACTCAACTCTATTTAATTTATGACTTCCAGGCAACTCACAGAAGTCAATGTACTCAACAAATTACAAAATCTGAGAAGGATTAATTTCAAGAAAGGACTCTGGGGAAGCTTAATCACTGAATTCCAAGGCTGCCAGGGCCCTGAAGAAGTTATCTCACTCATACACCTGTATTCAGGTAGGGTCACATCAAAACCAGTCCAGATGAATGAGATTCTATGCTATTTTTAAATATGTCGAGAAAAAAGAGATTCATCAATTTCTCTCCTGTTCAGAATGAAAACATTCAGCCCAGAATATTCTCTGTAACAATGAGAAATACCTTCAGCATGCATGCAGCTCTGTTTTATGTCTTGCTTGATATTGGCAATCAGAAGGTCATTGAGTACCATTATCTCTGTGGTTATACTTGTCAAGAAATCATGTATGCACTTAACATGTTAAGTTATTGACTTAGTTATTGAATGAGAATCTGTAAGGAAGTATGTTGCTTCACTAAGTCAAGCTGACTTTTTTTGGTAAGGACTAATTATAGTAGGATTGCATATGCCTTAACTTTTCAGGAAGTTGTATGATTTCGGAATTAAATCTACTACAAAAAATCATCTTCAAAAGCCTACCTGCTAGCAACTAATGCATTGTTAGTAGGCCTATTAATGGATAACAACCATTCTGGAAAACAATTTGGAATTATGCAAATAAAGTGACTAATTTTTTATTACCTATATAATCCAGAGCATCTATTACTGAGATCGTACCCTGAGAAGGTTATTTCCCTTAAGAAAAGATGCATTATGTAAATATATATATCTGTGTATATATGTATAGGTATTTCAGAAAAATTATAATTATAAGTTGGAAAAAATTTATGTAAAGCATTTGAGAGCCTTTCTGGCTTGGTAAAACCTGTCAGAGATTGGCATTTGTTCGCATGGGAACATACACTCACTGATTTAGAACTAAAAAGGACCTTAAAAGCTATCTAGTTCAATTCTCTCATTTTGCAGTTGAGGAAACAGGCACAGTGGGTTGTATATGTGGGTATGAGCATACGGTCTCTTAGCTATGTTTGAGAATCTTGGCTTATGTTTACACCTCAAGGAAGTACCAGAATTGGACTTTTCTAGAAGAATTAAATTTATGGGAGTGAAGTAGTGATGGTGGTGGTGATAGTTCAGAACTGTAATTATACTAGTATGGGGGAAACTATTGTATAAACTCCTCTCAGTATTGCAGATATATTGACTCCTCTTTAATGTATAGTTTTAAGAGTGTTGCTTGGGATCATCAAGGGTCAAGATGGAACTAAAAAGTGCCCAGAAAATCCACCAAGCTTTTCCTAATGCCAAGACCAGGTCTCTATCCACTAAGTTATGCTTCTTCTCATAAATGGAATTAAATCCACTAAAAATCCTACTTCATTGCCTCATCATAGCATAAACACAACCTTGGTTTCTTTATATCTATTCCAGAAGGACAAGTTCTGGTAGGTTATAAAATTAGGCAGGCTTAATTATAGCCTAGTGATTAATTTTATGCCTATTGCCCAAGATCTATCTTAAATACATCCAGGAACCTCATTGCCAGCCGATGAATACTTTGGCCATAGTGGCTCATTAAATTGCCAATTAGGATAGTTGCAATCTGTGTCAGTGGAGGGAATCCCCATATTTCTTTAAGTACCATAATAACGTAAATTAAATTGGTTAAAAAGAATAATACATATCGGACATCTCTCTTGCCCCAGTTTCTAAAGGTAGTTTATTAATCTGGGTTCCCTTCTCTTTCAGAAAGAGATAAGTCAATAACCTGAAAGGGAAATGCCAAAGGGACAACAATGTGGGTACAAGGCAGAATGGAAAGATGGGGGTTGAGAATTCAGTGATAAATTTTAATGAACAATGGACTTTCAGTTATAATTTTTTTCCTGGCTACGAATATATTTTTAAATGAAAGCAAAAAGGATCATTTGTAAAATTGGTCACTCTTACAGGACTGTTTTCAATGAGTGACTTTTGTGTTCATGGTGCCACAAAAATAGTAAAAGTTAACATCAAAATGGAAGGGAAAGAGAATACTTCCACTTCCCTCTTTCTACCAATAATAGTGTCATTTAACATTAGGTCATTGATAATTTAAATATTTGTTATAATTAATATTGATTTATAACTCAGGAAGCCAGGGAAAAGAGATTTTGAAATGCTGAAGCCTACTGAATGTTCTCTACCTCTGCCAAATCAACTCAAGAAAATGACCTAGAGTTTGGCAGCTTTAGGATTTTCCTTATGCCCAGATAATCACCAGAGTGTTTGTTGCAGGTAAACAGAGAAATGGATAATAACTGGGGCCTTGGTATATGCAAGTGGGATGCCTTGAAACAAAGAGGTTATTGGCAAATATTCATTTATTTATTTGTGTAGAATTTTTTGGTTAATTTATCTTTGTTGTATTTAATACTGTACACTTACCAGGATAAGAACTTTTTAATTAAGATTTTCAAAAGAGGGGAGCAATGTGGCATAGTGGATAGACTGAGGTACCTGGAATCAAGAAGCCCAAGTTTAAAATCCTGTCTCTGACATTTACTAGGCATGAGATCTTGGGCAAATCATTCTCTAAAAATCTAAGTTATAGATGTGTGACCTCAAGGTCCTTAATGTGCTGATGTAGGAATATTAAAGATTGAGAACTGTGTAGTTCAACAAGCACTCTTAGGCATCTTCTATGTGCAAGGAAGGCATCATGGTACAAGGATAAAAGAGGAAACATCTGCCCTCAAGACGTTTATATTCTATTAGCCTTACTAACTTTTTGATGAAACAACTTGGAAAACCAGGGACATGAAGAGGTGCAAAAAATGTTGGATTATGTTTTTCCACATTTTTGGCCTCATTACTTGACATTTGATGTTAGACTGTTATATAATGGCTTTGTAGTTCCATTTGAATATGTAAATTGAAAAGTTAATATACAAGTTCGGAAAAGACTTTAATCTGGCAGCCTTGCTTCTGGGTTTTGGGATCTAGGAAGATATATGAATGTAATCTCACCCAAGGCTCTGTTTACCATTGGTATTATTATGCAGAACTACTGAGCTACAACACCAGAAAAACTAGGACTTTGCCCAAAGTATGAACTTCTGTGAGGGAACCCTCTTTGGATTGGTCTAGAGACCATCATTTTTGCCTTTCAGGATTCTTTGATGAGCTACATTTCATAGAATGTTATCATTCCCTCTCCTGGCCATGGGCTGCTGCCTCCTGTCACTGTGACAACCTTTTCCTGAGGTTGATCTTCTCCTAAAATGCTTGAAGGACTATAGTTCAGGCTCTCTAGGAAAGGATGTCCTCTCTATATGTGAAAAAATTCTCTAATTTAAAAAAATATTTTTTCTCAATTACATGTAAAAAAGAATTTTAAACATTCATTTTTTATAATCTTTGAGTTCCAAATTCCTTCCTTCCTTCCTTCCATCCTCCCCCCTCGAGAAAGCAAAAGCTTTGATACATATATATGTGATTATACATGTGTAATTATGCAAAACATAATTCTATATTAGCCATGTTGCAAAAGAGGACACAATCCAATAAAAAAATAAGAAAAAAATTTAAAAACTTAAAAAATCACATCAATCTGCATTCTAACTATCAGTTCTTTCTCTAGTGGTGGATAACATTTTTTTCATCATAAATTCTTTGGAATTGTCATGTATCAGTGTATTGCTGAGAATTCTAAGCAATTCAGATCTTGTCATCATATAATAATTGCTTATTCTATGGACAATATACCCCTGGTTCTTCTCACTTTGTTTTTCATCAGTTCATATAATTTTTTCTATGTTTTTCTGAAACCATCCTATTCATCATTTCTTATAGCACAATAATACTCCATCACAATACTATACTACAATTTGTTCAGTCATTCCCTAATTGATGGGCATCCCTTTAATTTCCAGTTTTTTGCCACCACAAAAAGAGGTACTAATTTTTTTATACATATGGGACCTTTTCCTTTTTATTTGATCTCTTTGGGATATAGACTTAGAAGTGTTATTAATGGTCAAAGAGTATGCTCAGTTTTATAGCTGTTTGGGTATAGTTCAAAATTGCTCTCCAGAATGTTTGGACCAGTTCACAAGTCCACCAAGAATTCATTAGTGACCCAGTTTTTCCACATCTCCTCCAACATTTGTTGTTTTCCTTTTCTGTTATATTAGCCAAGCTGATAGGTATGAGGTGGTACCTCAGAGTAATTTTATTTTGCACTTCTCTAATCAATTTTAATTTAGAGCATTTTTTGCATATGATTTTAGATAGTTTTTATTTCTTCTGAAAACTGTTGTGAGAATGAGACAATATTTGTAAGAAACAGGAATGAGAATATTTGTACTGCCTACCTACCTCATGGCATTGTGAAGAAAGAATTTTATATGAACTTTAATGTTATATAGGGTCATATGCCATATTTTTATAGTTCTATGGATAGGTATACACTCATGGATTTCAAGTTAAAAAAGATGGGATACTTGCATTTTTCAATGCTTCTTGCTTTTTCAATTGCTTCTGATATTTTTTCATTTGCTAGTAGTCTTTGTTTAGAGATATGTTGTTGATGCTGATTCAGGCCTTCAGGGAAAGAACACAAAACTATTTTAAAGCCATATTGTAGACACCAATGTATTTTACTCCATAACCATAAAATGTGACTACATGTTACTTTATCATATACAATGAATATTAGAACAGTGATTTGTGGATGAATGATGGGGATGCTCTTCAAAAAAATAAATGTAGAGAGACATTTCTAATCTAGAATAGCATAAAAAGGAAAATATTGTTCTACAAACTCCTTTTAATATCAAAAATGTGTTGTAAACTTCTCCTCATAAAACTTAATAAGCCACTCATAATATTCTTTTAGATTTATTTATTAAGTTCTTATAATAACTACAAAGATATCTTTTGCCCCCAAAGCTCCACATTAAAGTTTACATTTTTATCATAATTATGAAAGTATCAAATATGAAATAATATTTTAATTATAATTATGAAAACTCTAAATCTAAAATGCTCAAACTCTAATCATAAAATTCTCTGAATATTTGATAGGGGACATCCTGTAAGGGTTAAAATAGATAATTTAGCAAGACCTTATATGCTTATTATTATCTATAAGACTTCATATTAAATTTCTTTCTTAAAATAAATACTATTGAGGGGCAGCTGGGTAGCTCAGTGGAGTGAGAGTCAGGCCTAGAGACGGGAGGTCCTAGGTTCAAACCCGGCCTCAGCCACTTCCCAGCTGTGTGGCCCTGGGCAAGTCACTTGACCCCCATTGCCCACCCTTACCAATCTTCCACCTATGAGACAATACACTGAAGTACAAGGGTTTGGAAAAAAAATAAATACTATTGAATGTAAATAACATTTAAAATGAAATAAGTTACAACTGGAAACATCTAACACAATATGAACAATCATACGTAAACTTAATTTTGATGTTGGGCTTTTTTATCTGAACAAAGATTTGTAATACTTGGCTCAACAACAGTTAAGCAGTCTTAGATCTGGTTCTGCAACTAGTTTATTTCTGTATTTTAATTTAAAACAAGAATAAAATAAAAATGTTTGCTTGCACAAATATGTAATAGGAAATTTTATCAAATGTCATAAGTTCTTTTGTTGAGAGATAGAAATTCATTTAAAAAAATTTAGGCACTTAATCAATTGATAAGCATTAATAGCTAGTTATTACATAAAATATTTACTTTTCTACTAACTCCAGAAATACTATGGTAAATGAAAAATATACTTAAATCTCAATTGCATATATTGCTCACTTAAAAAAAACAGTCTTTACATATTAACTAATTACTATAAATTTTATAAGGAAAGAAAATCTGGAGACATGACTTTTTTTTTGGTCTACCAATGGCCCAACAGTTATTTTTCCATGACAAACTCTCCTAAATGGCTGACCATGTTGCTAATCAGTTCATTTAAAAAGTCCTCCAGAGAAGAAGAGTAATATAAGTGGATGACAACATTTTATAAAGAAACATGATATAAGGTTTATTTGTGCAGGTTTGTGATTTCATGATTTCATGATGGCTTATAACATATGTGGTGACCTTGGCTTTCAAACAGCTCAACATTTAATTCTATTTCCTCTTTTCCAAAAGAGTGTTCCTTGTCCCAACAGCCATTTTTCTGGACACTTAAACTTTGTGGGAAAAGATAAAGCTTTTCTTTTTTACTAAAGACAAGCCTTTGTGCACAAAAGATTCAGGCAAAATTTCTCTACGTTTTAGAAGAAAACCAGATTTGGGTTATCTTGCACATTGCATTGCAGGATTTGGAGTATTGGTGGGCATCTGGGGTGAAGGATGAGGTAGAATAGATCTCTGGGAGAGATATGGAAGATTTGATGAAGAAGGAGACACAATTTTTCAACCATCTCCCTTAGCTTTCCTCCTCACTGCTGGATCATCCTGTTATTGTTCATTCTGTCCTGAATGGATAGGGCCCTGGGGCATGATAGAAATTGGTGATGGGGTGCAAGAGGGGAAGAGAGAAGTCTTGGGTAGTAGCTGATGAAATGATCAGAGAACAAAGAACAAGACAAATCTAAGGGACACCATTCTCGGCTTCCCGATGTTTCTCTCTTTTTTTTGTATATAAAATGACAATCTGAGTTTTTCATATATTCATCAGAGTGAATATATGTAGTACAATGTATGTTATCTGTGTGCTAAAGATTAGATTAATGAAGAGTTTTGTGTAGTCATTTTCTTGTCCTTGCCTAGGGACTTCTAAAAGTTTGCGTTCCTTCTGTGGATCTAGAATGAAACTGCAGTTTTGATCAGAGGGGAAAAACATTGACTCAGTCTAGGTTTATTTTTCTAGCTAAGAGACCCAGAAGTAACTTGAGATTGATATTTTTATCACTAATTACTTTAACAAGCAGTTTCTACTTTCGTCAAGTACTTTTCATTTCCAAGTATTTTCTAATTACTTTAGTGTCACCTCTACCTTCTTCTATTTCTGCTCAAAGTTTATTTCTGAAATACCTGTCATTTCTTACAAACTTTCCAAGCTTTTTGCTTTCTCCTAGTATGAAACTTTGGAGGATAGATTTTACTTTCCTTCTGGGTTTATACTACTTAGTTAAAAAGGAAAAACAAACAATTAGAAATTAGTTTAATTTTGTATTAGTAGGGCAGGCTTTATTATACCCATTTTTTAGATGAAAGTTAGGTCTCTTTCAAAGTTAGTGGGAACTGCAAGAGCACTAAAAGAATACCTGCCCTTTGATCCAGCCATACCATTGCTGGGTTTGTACCCCAAAGAGATCATAGCGAAAAAGACATGTACAAAAATATTTATAGCCATGCTCTTTGTGGTCACAAAAAAATGGAAAACAAGGATATGCCCATCGAATACTATTTGTGCTCAAAAGAATAATAAACTAGGGAAATTCCATGTGAACTGGAAAGACCTCCAGGAATTGATGCAGAGTGAAAGGAGCAGAACCAAGAGAACATTATACACAGAGACTGATACACTGTGGTAAAATCGAATGTAATGAACTTCTGTACTAAGAGTAATGCAATGACGCAGGACAATTCTGTGTGGAAAAAGAATGCTCTCCACAACCAGGGGAAGAACTACAGGAGTGGAAACACAGAAGAAAAACAACTGCTTGAACACATGGGTTGATGCGGACATGATTTGGGATGTAGACTCTAAACGACCACCCCAGTGCAACCATCAATAATATGGAAATAGGTCTTGATAGATGACACATGAAGAAACCAGTGGAAATGCACATCAGCTACGGGGGGCGGAGGGGTGTTGGGGGGAGAGAGTAATAACATGAATCATGGAACCATGGAAAAAATTTTTTTCTTATAAAAAATAAAACAGTTTAAAAAAAAAGTTAGTGGGCACCGATTGATAGTGTGCTTCTAAGACTGAAGGCAGTTTTCAGTCAGTAAACTTTGAGTACCTTCTAGGTCCAACGAACTGTACTAAGCTTTGGAGATACAAAGAAAGCTATCAGAAAGCCAGCAATCTAATGGGAGCAAAATAATAAGAAGAATGTACAAACAAGCTATATCTAGAATAAATCAGGGATAGCCGAGAGGGAAGACATTTGAATTAAAAATGGATCAGGAAAGACTTCCCGCAGAGTATGGGAGTTTAGCTGGGATGTGAGGAAAACTAGAGAAGGCTGGAGGCAGCAATGATGAGAATGGAGAACTGCTTAGGCATAGGGGATGAACCAGTGAAAATATCCTGAATCAGGCAACAGAGTATCTTGTTCAAGAAACAGCAAGGAGGCAAGTGTCACTGGATCTGAGTATATAGATGGTAGTTGTTGTGGTATTGATTGGGTGAGAATTGTTTAAAGAAGACTGAAAAGATGGGAAAATGACAGATTATAAGGAACTTTGAACTCGAGAGAGAAGTGTAAGTTTGATTTGGAAGGTGATATGTAGTCATTGTAGTTTATTGAATAGGAAGGTCACATGAATCAGAATATTTTAGGATGGTCAGTTTGATAGCTGAATGGAGGATAGATTAAAGTGGAGAGACTTGTGGATGATACTGAATGGAGAATGAATTGAAGACATTTATCTTGGTCCAGTTAGGTGGCACAGTGGATAAAGCATTGGGTCTGGAGTAAGGAAAACTCATCTTTTTGAGTTCAAATCTGGTCCCAGACACTTATAGTGTGACCTTGGACATGCCACTTAACTCTGCCTCAGTTTCCTCATTTATAAAATGAGCTGGAAAAGGAAATGGAAAACCACTCCAGTATCTTTGCCAAGAGAATCCCAAATGAAGTCATGAAGAATCAAATACAACTAAAAAATAACTGAACTACAATATTGTTCTTATTATCTATAAACTGAAGAGTTTGGACTATATGATCTCTAAAGTCCCTTCTATCCTTAAGACTCTATGAATGTATGAAATATAGGTAGCAGATTCTGAAAAAAATTGGCTTCAAAGAAAAGTTCTTTCTCTCCAATTCTGGTGGGAAAAGCATTAGGCTTGGAATAAGAAGTCTAAATGAATCCACCATCAATAAATACTAGCAAGGTGAAATGGACAAGCCAGTTAATCTCTTTGAGGCTTAGTTACTCATGTATAAAATGGGAATAATAACACTTATAGCACTCACCTCAAAGTATTATTTTGATGGTAAAAGGAAGAAACATAGGATTATTTTTTAAAAGGTAGAAGAGATGTCAGAAGCTATCTGGTCCATCCCCCTCATTTTACACATGAGAAAGCTGAAGCCCAGGGAAGTTGAGTGATTTGCCCAAAGTCACAGGGTGTAAGTGTCTGAGGGAAGGATTTGAACCTAGGCACACTGCAGGTGGTATAGTAGATACTACACGGGGCTTGGAACCAGGAAGATTCATCATCATCCTGAGTTCAAGTCTGGCCTCCCAAACTGTGGGACTCTGAGCAAGTCACTTAACCTTGTTTGCCTCAATTTCTTCATCTTTAAAATGAGCTGAAGAAATGAGAAAACACTTCAATATCTTTGCCAAGAAAATATCAAATAGGATCATGGAGAGTCAGATACAACTGAAAAAATAAATAACTGAGCAAGAAACAACAAACTCTAGTCCCATGTTCAGCTTCTATCCTCTTACCATTCCACTCTCATTGTGGGATATATAAATGTTGATTGTTATCTTAATTATTATGGTCATCATTCTCACAGTCATTAGTGCCCTCTTCAAGTATATAAACCATGTATGGAGATATGTTATGAGACTAGGGCTTACCAAGTGTTTTAGCCTTTGATCTTGTGTGACTTTTTTTTAAACCCTTACCTTCCTTTTTAGAATCAATACTATGTATTGGTTCCAAAGCAGAAGAGTGCTAAAGACTAGACAATTGAGATTAGGTCACTTGGCTATGGTCACTCAGCTAAAAAGTATCTGAGGCCAGATTTGAACTCTGGATCTCTTGCTTCTAGGCTTGACTCTCAATCCACTGAGCTACTTGGCTACCCCAAGTGTGACTTTTTGAAAGGTTGGAAATTTAGTATTTGAAAACTGAAGAAGTGATATTTTCAAAGTTTATATCACTGCCTTTTTAAGAGTAATTGTAAAAACCCACTATTTGGCAAAAACTGCTTGGAAAATTGGAAGACTGTATGGGAGAGATTAAATTTAGATCAACATCTCACACTCTACACCAAGATAAACTCATTATGAGTGAATGACTTGAATATAAAGAAGGAAATTATAAGTAAATTAGGTGAACACAGAATAGTATACTTGTCAGAGCTTTGGTAAAGGAAAGATTTTAAGACCAAGCAAGAGTTAGAGAAAATTACAAAATGTAAAATAAATAATTTTGATTATATGAAATTAAAACGGTTTTGTACAAACAAAATCAATACAAAGAAAATTAGAAGGGAAGCAACAAATTGGGAAAAAATCTTTATAACAAAAACCTCTGACAAAGGTCTAATTATTCAAATATATAAGGAGCTAAATCAACTGTACAAAAAAAAACAACTCAACTGATAAATGGGCAAGGGACATGAATAGGCAATTTTCAGATAAAGAAATCAAAACTATTAATAAACACCTGAAAAAGTATTCTAAATCTCTTATAATCAAAGAAATGCAGATCAAAACAACTCTGAGGCACCACTTCACACCTAGGAGATTGGCTAACATGACAGCAAAGGAAAGTAATAAAGGAAAGTAATAAATGTTGGAGGGGATGTGGCAAAATTAGGACATTAATACATTGCTGGTGGAGTTGTGAATTGATCCAACCATTCTGGATGGCAATTTGGAACTATGTCCAAAAGGTGCTAAAAGACTGCCTGCCCTTTGATCCAGCCATACCACTGCTGGGTTTGTACCCCAAAAAGATAATAAGGAAAAAGACTTGTACAAAAAAATTTTAGCCGCGTTCTTTGTGGTGGCAAAAAAATTGGAAAATGAGGCGGATGTCCTTCAATTGGGGAATGCATGAACCAATTGTAGTAGCTGTTGGTGATGGAATATTATTGT
This sequence comes from Gracilinanus agilis, assembly GCF_016433145.1. Lineage (NCBI taxonomy): Eukaryota > Metazoa > Chordata > Mammalia > Didelphimorphia > Didelphidae > Gracilinanus > Gracilinanus agilis. Next base: position 506,763,367 of record NC_058132.1, read on the forward strand.
GCTGAAAGGAATAATGAACTGGAATAATTCCATGTGAACTGGAATGACCTCCAGGAATTGATGCAGAATGGAAGGAGCAGAACCAGAAGAACTTTATACACAGAGACAGATACACTGTGATACAATAGAATGTAATGGACTTCTCTACTAGCAGCAATGCAATGATCCAGGACAACTCTGAGGGACCTATGAGAAAGAATGCTATCCACATTCAGAGGAAGAATTGTGGGAGGAGAAACACAGAAGAAAAACAACTGCTTGTCCACATGGGTCGATGCAGATATGATTGGGGATGCAGACTAAATCAGTGGTTCCCAAACTTTTTTGGCTTACTGCCCCCTTTCCAGAAAAAATATTACTTAGCCCCCTGGAAATTAAATTTTTTTTAAATTTTAATAGCAATTAATAGGAAAGATAAATGAACCTGTGGCCATCACCGCTTTCCTGGATCAATGTAGCACCCACCAGAGAGCAGTAGCAACCACTTTGGGAATCATTGCTCTAAATGATCACTCTAGTGCAAATATCAATAATATGGATCAATGACACATGTAAAAACTCAGCGGAATTGCACATTGGCTATGGGAGGGGATTGGGGGGAGGGCAGGGAAAGAACATGAATCTTATAACCATGGAAAAATATTCTAAATTAATTAATTAAATAAAATTTTCCAAAAAAAAAAAGAGTGAATTGTATATGGTATAACCTATATCAGACTACTTACCACCTCAGGGAGGGGGAAAGGAAGGAGTGAGGGAGAATCGCAATATGGCATCTGTCACAAAATGCCATAATTGTAAAATGTCAGAAAACAATGGTCAAAAATTGTTTCTATGTGTAACTGAAAAAAAAATTTTAATTTAAAAAAGGGTAAACAGTATTGGGCAGTGATGGCAAAACTTTTAGAGATGAAGTGCCCAAATGGAAATCCTCTCACCTGCGTGTGAGCCACACCCCCCCTCCACTATACACCAGACAGAGGAGGGAGGAAGCTGGACATTGGGCTGCTGGACAAAAGAGCAGGTCAAGTAAGAAATGTCCTCAGGGAACATGGAGAGGAGGAGGGAACAGCCCCCTCCTGCATGCCCAGGCAGGCGGGTCATAAGTTCACCAACACAGGTAGGGGCAGCTAGTGGTTAGAGAGACAGGCCTGAAGAAGGGAGGTCCTGAGTTCAAATCTGACCTCAGATAAATACTTCCTAACTATGTGACTCTGAGCAAGTCACTTAATCCCAATTGCCTAGTTTTTTTTTATCATTCTTCTGACTTGGAATTGATGCTGAATATTGATTTTAAGACAGAAGGTAAAGGTTTATTTTTTTATTTTTTTAAAAAAGAGTAAATAGTATTTACAATGAAAATGTATATTTTATGTACTTTTGCCAAGACTATCTACGGTACATTCACCGATGTGATTCAACACACTGCTTCCTCTCATGCTATTGTTCACTTAAACCTTTTTTTTCATTTTAGCAAGGCAAAGGGAGAGGGACACATAACCACTTATAAAAATGAGGCGTGAAAGTCCCTTATCAACGTGAAAGTCCCTTATCAACAATGTCTAGATGGATGAACTGGGAAAGCTTAAGAAATATGCCAATCTAATTCTGAAAAGTGGAAAATAGAGTTATTGAAATATTAATGCAGTTTAGATCTCCACAATCCAAAAGACTTAAAGCAGGTGATCTTTACTTTTTTGAAACCTCCCTGAAAGGAAGAAAGATTGGAAGGGTTGGTTCAGTTCCCAGGACGAATAAATAGAAGTTCCCAGGTGAATTAAATGCTCCCAGACCTCTGAACAGTAGCATGTCTGCTATGGACATTGACAGGAATACAGAGCCTTCTGAATTGCAGTTTTCTGTGCCCATAATATCTAGCTTTAATGTAGTCATTACCTTCACTGGTATTGATGAATATACATTAATTATTAATGACACAAAAAAAAGGATCTGATTTTTGTCAATGTAGCTGACTCCTAGGAAGCAAAGTCCCTCTCCTCAAGCAAACACACTGCATCTATGATTTGAGGCACCCAGAAATTAAGTGATGTATCCAGGGTTATGCAACTAGTAAGTCTTAGAGACTGGACTACAACTCTACCTGATTCTAAATCTAATACTCTAACCACTATACCAGTGGTTCCCAAACTATTTTGGCCTACCACCCCCTTTCCAGAAAATATATTACTTAGCACCCCCTGGAAATAATTTTTTTTTAATTTTAATGGCAATTAATAGGAAAGATATATGAAATAATGTTTCTACCTTTTTCATAAAATGTAGTAAATCAAGGTGTAAATTAGAAACATTGAACTTTGAAATTATGAAACTATTTATTGACCTAAACTATTCACCGCCCCCAAATGCACCTGTGGCCATCATTGCTTTCTTGGATCACTGCAGCACCCACCAGGGGGCAGTGGCGCTCACTTTGGGAATCACTGCACTATACTATACCACATTTAATAACATGCATAAAATTATAATTTTATAGTCATATTTCACTATCCATAAAATGCTACTCTGAGTCCTCATCATGGAACCATGCAGACACTAGTTTCTTGAAGGCTATAATTTCTAAGTTCTTTGAGGGCAAAACCTGTCTTTTGTCTCTTTTTGTATACCTAGCACTTAACACAGTGACTGTATAACTGCTCAATAGTAGGTGCTCAATAAATATTTATTGGTTGACTAATTGATAGATTGAATGCAAAGTCTAGGAAGTAATACCATGCTTGAAAGGCTTTGGATATAATCGTGGCAAAAATTTTGTCTGCTTTCTAAAGACCAGACTGGCTAAATATAGAAAGGCTCATCACTGGCACTTCGGTGATAAATTTCTTTGCCATGGCAAACTGTGAAACAAAATATAAAATGGTTCTCAGTCCTGTGCAATACTCCCTTCTATTTCTATACATTGGCAGAATTGTAGAAAAGGGACCCAAGGAAGGGAGTGCCCAAGAAATCCATTTTTCAATCACTTATAAACCTTAACTCTATTGTTGAAACTCTAAATGCAACATCTTTTCCCAGCAAATAACAAGTGGTCATCATACTATGAGAGGAACTGAATCCTACCCAGAGATGTGTTGATAAATGTTTAACTACCAGGCTCTCAGGGGAAAAAATGTATACACATATATTTGCTAATTTAAATCTGCATTATTCACACTTTATTAAGCCTAGACAATCAACACAATATATCAAGCCCTGAATTGTAACTAATGCCATTTATGTGGTGTAAATGCTCACACCGAACATTTAACAATGACTTCCACAGACAAACCCTTGAATTCATCTCAGTCTTGACATTGTCAGCCAAAATGAAACCAGAAGATAAAAAATAGTTATAGAGAAATGGAAGGTTAGATTATGGATTCTTAGAGAAACAAATAAAGAGTTTATTGGGAAGTCCTGGGCTCAAAACTGGCCTTTGACACTTCCTAGTTATATGACCCTAGGCAAGTCACTTAACCCCCCATGGTCTAGCTCTTACCACTCTTCTGCCTTGAAACCAACATACAATGTTAATTCTAAGATGGAAGCTATGAGTTTTGTTGGGCTTGATTTTATTCTTCTGAAGAAGAAAAGTACTGTCATTTCATGTGAAAATTCTTTACCTTTCACTGCAGGGCTCATGACAAAAAAAAGCAAAAAAAAAGATAAAACATGAAGATGGGGGCAGCTGAGTAGCTCAGTGGATTGAGAGCCAGGCCTAGAGATGGGAGATCCTAGGTTCAAATCTGGCCTCAGACACATCCCAGCTGTGTGGCCTTGGGCAAGTCACTTGACCCCCATTGCCTACCCTTAGCACTCTCTTCTACCTTGGAGCCAGTACAAGACAGAAGGTAAGGGTTTAAAAACTTAAGATAATTGTTGCTTATGCAACAATATGTCTTTCAGAGGTTGTAATGTCAAAGAAACTTGATCAAGTGATGGCTTGAAAGTGATTCAAAAACCCTATGCTCAGAAAAAAACAAAACAAAACACCCAAATCAAAAACCCCTATATTCATACTTTATTTGAGATGGATATCAGAAGGAATTAGATCTGGTGAGCATCAAATAACATCACAAAATGAAATTAGTTATATTTTAATAGATAGGAACTGAAGGTTTAATTAAGGGAGAGTAATTTTCAAATTAGATTTCTGTGCACTATTAACTTATTATAGTTCAAAATCAGTATCAAAATAGAAAAATCAAATGGAGATGACATATAATTGAGGCAACTTCATCCTTGATTTATTTAAATAACTCACTGGCACCACAGAATGGAAAATAGATAAAAGAACATATCTCATGGGAGACTATTACCATTTCCTAAGGAAGTTTAACATATATAAACCAATAACTGCAACAAGTAGATCAGAAGAGAGCAGAAACCACATTGACCAGGAATACCTGACTGCCTTAAAAAGCAGAGAGATATGACAACCAAAGGCAACATCAGATATGCTTTAAAAGAAAGCTCCTTTGAGTTCTAGAGGCAAAGATGATTGAAGATTATTTTTTGCTATAAAACAATAAGTGACAGTAGGAAGAAAAATAAGTTTGCAGAAAACTTGGGAAGAGACTAAACCAAGAAAATTCAGCCTAAAGGCATTTTAAAATGAAACCAGAAGTAGTACAATAAACACTCAAAAATACAAAAAAATCTGTACAATTTTTTAGAAAAGTAATAAGGATTGGGGTAGGAAAGAGACCTGAACTATTCCTTTGTTATAGAGAACTCTCTTTCTACCAATGAAGATCCTATCTTATTTACATGTTATAGCTTTAGTGAATTGCCTCGGGCAGCTAAGTGGTGTAGTCCGCAGAGCAAGGAGCCTAGAGACAGGAAGCCCTGAGTTCAAATGTGGCCTCAGACACTGTGTAACTCTGGGCAAGTTTCATGACTCTATTTGCCTCAGTTTCCTTATCTGTAAAGTGAGCAGGAGAAGGAAATGCCAAACTACTCTAGTATCTTTGTCAAGAAAACCTCAAATGGGGGATGTCCTTCAACTGGGGAATGGCTAAACAAATTATGCTATGTTAGTGATGGAATACTCTTGTGCTAAAAGGAATAATGAACTGGAGGAATTCCATGTGAACTGGAAAGACCTCCAGGAATTGATGCAGAGTGAAAGGAGCAGAGCCAGAAGAACATTGTACACAGAGACTGATACAAAGTGGCACAACTGAATGTAATGGACTTCTGTACTAGCAGCAATGCAATGATCCAGGACAATTGTGAGGGACATATGAGAAAGAATGCTATCCACATCCAGAGAAAGAACTGTAGGAGTAGAAATGCAGAAGAAAAACATGGTCAATGGGGATATGACTAGAGATGTAGACTCTAAATGATCACTAGTGCAAATATCAATAACATGGAAATAGGTCTCGATCAATAACACATGTAAAACCCAGTAGAAGTGCATGTTGGCTGGGGGGGGGGGATGTGAGGAGGGAAGGGAAAGATCATGAATCATGTAACCATGGAAAAATTTTCTTAATCAATAAAATAAAATTTAAAATAAAATAAAACAAAATAAATTCATAAAATCCTGATTAAAAAAAGAAAACTTCAAATGGAGTCATGAAAAATTGGACATAACTGAAATGACAAGATAAATTAAGTGCCTTACCAGAGTCATGTAAACAGTATGTATCATTAAATTAATTAATATAATAGTTAATTATATTGCACATTAAGGATTTCTAAAAGCTTTACCTGCAATCTTATTTCATTCTCACAGTAACCATGACTATAAATAATATTATGACCATTGTACAGATGAGAAAACTGAGGTTCAAAGAAAAGACATGATTTTACCCATGGTCACAAAGCTAGTAAGTATTCAAATTGGGATACAGATATAGTTCTTCCAAATTCCAGTCTAGCACTCGGCTATGACAACTTTCTAGAACAAACTTTCAGGGATAATGGCGCCACCATATTTGAAATTTTAGTAGTGAAGTAAATCAGTTACTACAGGAAAAAAAAGAATTCAACTAAATTATACGAACACTAAATTTAACAAAGATAGAACAGCTGATCTGGTAAAGTGGAAAGACTACATGGTCAAGAGTCACTGAGATCTGAGTTCAAATATGACTTCATATATATGCAAGCTGTGTGATCATGCATGTCACTTAACTTCTCTTTGCCTTAGTTTTCTCAACTATAAAATGTGGACAATGAATGCACTATTGTGTGAATCAAATGAAATAATATTTCTAAAAGTGCTTAACACAATCATCTGGTACATATATATTTAAATACTTATCTTTTCCCCCCTTCATGTTGGAAGTAAGACAATTTTAAGGCACTAAGAACTTTACTCTTAAGATATCAGAAAGAAGAAAGAATGCAAAAAATAAAAAGACCAGGAGAATATTAACAACTGGTCCACATGACTGCTTTCCTCTCTACAAATATTTTGTGAGAATAGTTTACCTCAGAGATGTCAACATGTAGACAGCTTACAACACTCCCAAGTACAGCCCAAATAATATAAAAACATAATTGAAAAAAATTTAACACAATAAATAAATAAATGAATATGCACTAAAACATAGATAATGTTAATATATAGTTTTCTAAGTATTAGGTTTCTAAATGTAAAACCTCAAGTGAAATCCGTAGAAATATGAGAAAGATCAATCTAACAATCCACATGAAGAAACAAAGTAGATAAGAAATGGATCTAGCCCAACCTGGGAAATATAGAGAAAGGCCATTCTGTCTAATTAGTCCATTAATATGGATATCTTAGAGTTTCATTAAAATGAATGGCAATGGGGTCCTAGACGTTGCTTTTATTTCCTCATCTGTGCTACTTTGTTTTTGTTGAAATATTTTTATTGATATTATTTGCATTAATATCTCAATTTCTGAATAATGTATGTCCTTCCTTACTCAGTATACCACACCTTTTAACAAATATTAAGGAATTTTAAAAAATCAATTCAGGAAAACCAATCAATTCATGAATTATGTCTAACATTTTCTGCAAGATTCTACCCTCATAATATCCTAGACCTTCCAAAGAAGGGAAAGTTTCGCATCTTTCATGATCATCCATTACTTGGATACGTAATGACAGATGATCAACGAATCTTGGATCGACAGCTAGTAGTAACCTTAATCCATCCCCTTCATTTTACGGACAAGTAGACTGAGTCCCACAGAAGTGAAACGACCTGTCTTAGGCCACTCAGCAATTTAGTGGCAGAAAACAGAGGTCCTCACACTCTTTAGTCCCTTAACTCTTACGCCTACATTTTTTGGTGCATCAAGGTGAAGGCCAGCCTTTGTATTTTGCACATTGTCAAAGCAAGTAGACCTAAAATTGCTGCTTCACGAGGCACAAAGGAAAGCTTCCATGGGGCCCAAGCACCTACCTGCTCTGAAGCAGCACAGTATATTCAAGAAGTGTATTCCCAGAATCTCAAGTTCCAACACTAAACCAGTGACAAAGCTGATTTTCAAATGGTTTTAATGACAGACAATCTGCATACCAATTGACTCATTTGCGCACATGATGGCTTAGAACAATACAGAGAAAATATGTAAAAAGGTCTGTAATGGTGTATGACAATTGCTTCCAAGTATGCTGACCTTTGGTAAATGAAACAAACAGAAAGTACAGTACTCTTTTGATGAGACATTAATGAATGATTAAGAATGGATACAGCTGCATCATCGGCAAGCACTTTGTTAAAAATATTCTTTTCATTTCGTGTCTGTCCCGTAATTATAATGGAAGCATTGTGCAAGTCAGCCAGTAAGCACATGCAGTAAAATATTTATGTTTTATAATAGCTGTATGGTTTCCAAGAGTGCATTGTTGAGTGTAGACACTTTCCCCTTTTCCCCTTGTCACCTCATCTTTACCATGTAAAAATGCCACACACCCCTGGGCAAACTGTGAGATGAAAGCCTCACTCAGCATCTGTGGATGGCGCTGTGTCCAAAAGGAAAGGTGTTCCTGTTTCCTTGCCTAACTTATATTCAGCTTATTTTGTGGGGAGGGGGAAAAAGATGATGATTTCCCAAATATTCTCTCTGCTTCAATTGGGGTTCTGTAGATAGGAATCACAGACAGACTAGGTGATAGGATAAATAGGTAATCTGGCCTGGGACAATAAGCACTGTGACTCAAGAATGTGGTGAAAATATAAAGAAACTTTTCTTAGAAAAGCAAGTCTATACTTTTGGGAGCCATGGAAAAATGGACAAACAATTCTCTTCCAAATGTGCTTATTTCATATAATATTAGAACTGAAAGCAACCTTGGACATCACTTATAATCTCAGAGCTAGAAGAGACCTTAATCACCATGTACATGAATTCAAGCCCAGTCCATGAACACTTCCAACATCCTGAAAAAAAAAAGTGATCTAGTCACAGTTTGAACTTTGAAGACAAAGAAAGAATGCTAGATTTGGAATCAGAGTCCAGGCATTTGAATACTGGATCTACTAATCAGATGTGTGATCTTGGAGAAGTCACTTAATTTCTTTGGGCCTCTGAGCCCTTATTTATAAAAATCAAAGTTGGATTAGTTGACTTCTAAGGTCCCTTCAAGATCTAGATCTATTTATAACTGAAACTCTTAGGGGAAATAAGTTTGACTACCTCATGAAGCAGCCCATTCCATCTTTGAACAGCCCTAATTATTAGAAAATTTTTACTAACATCGAACTGACTGACATAACTACCTTAATGTAATACCCACCCTTTGAAATCAATTATACGTTCTGGACACAACAGATGAGGAAACTAAATACTAAGTTATGTATTTTGCTTAAGGCTACCCAGATTATGATTTAGTGATGAAGCCAGGACTAGAACTCAGCTTTGGGATCTCACTCTTGGATCTCATTCCCATGAGATTTTTCCATTACCCTGCTAGCTACTGCTTCCTAGGAGTAAGTCTAGTTGCCTTCTCATCAGTGATTCAGCTCTTCCCATAGCCAGGGTTTACTCAAATTTGTATTGCTAAAGAGAGCAGAATGAAGCCCTGACATCAATGGTGACCTTTAGGAGAAATCTGCCCTCCTTTACTTCCTATCCTTTCCTCCCACAGACACCTACAGAAGGAAGAGAAAAAGTGAAAGGGAAGTGTAATCAGATAAATAGGCTCAGACATGTGTGTGTATACACTACATCTTTGTATACATCTATCCATCTCTCTCTCTCTCTCTCCCCCCCTCTCTCTCTCTCTCTCTCTCTCTCTCTCTCTCTCTCTCTCCCCCCCCTCTCTCTCTCTCCCTCTCTCTCTCTCTCTCTCTCTCTCTCTCTCTCCCCCTCTCTCTCTCTCTCTCCCT
>NC_058132.1:506782569-506784840 GCF_016433145.1 Gracilinanus agilis
TATATATATATATATATATATATATATATATATATATATATATATATCTCCAAAATAAATGTATATGACCATATAGTTGTCTAAATGTAGTTCACAAAGAAGCACAGAGAAATATCTCTGGAACCTTGCCCACTCCTCACTAAGAGAAATATATTTCTCTCTGGAGGGGAGTAGAGAAAAGAACCATTAAGCTGGCCTCTTTGCCCACCTCACAGAGAAGGTGCCAGGCTTGAATTCTATCAGTCTGACCCCCTAAATTTCAGTTATTTAGGGGAATGACCTTTTTCTCAGATTCAGGTAATTTTCACAATAACAATCCCTTAAAGAAAAATCCCAGGGGGTACTCCCAGCATACAGCTGAAAACCTGACCCCTTCCAAATGTAAGTTACATAAAAAAGACCATCATCCAATGGTGAATAGTGAATAAACTCACTGATATAAGTATATAGCAAACAGAAATCATTGATGTTAGAGAAATTAGAATATACTAGAGCAAATGAAAATTTCCACTGGGAACAAGATATTTTACCTCAACTAAGAGAGAGTCTCTGGTCTCTCTCAATTCAGGGAACTTCTCTGAAGTCTCTAGGGAAGCAAGTTAGAAGTCAGGGACATGCTGATGAACAAGTTTTCCCCTACATGTCTACCTTCCAAAATATTTCCTTTCTCTCCTTAGCATTGGTCCAAAGAGACACTGGAATCTCACATGTCCTTTCTCTTGAAGCAGAAAGAAAGAAAAACATCTCTTTGCTCCTAAGCTCTTGTTTCAACTTTGCCACTCGTGCAAACACATCATTTAATCGTCGTTCTCTCCACCTATGAGAAAGAAACTTACACAAAAGTTCCAGGGTTAAGACACAAGTTACAACTTTTAAAAATAGGTTCATGCACCCCAGATTAAGGACCCTCAACTAGACCAACCTCTTCATTATAAAGATGGAGGGATGGAAGCTCAGGGTGTGTTGATTCTCTTTTTGCCCAATGCCAAATAGGTAGTAAGTAGCAGAATTTGTGTTTGAAACTCCAGTTCTATGACTTCAAACCAAGGCTCTAACCAGCTACATACACTATGCTGACTTTTTATTGTTATGCTGCTCCTTCATAGAAAACAACTAGATTATAACAAAGGGCTTTCTCGTGGAGCTCAGAGAAATAACTTAAAAGTAGGAGAAAAGAATAACTGAAAAAGAGAATTCATCCCTTCCGCCCTCTGCTCCCCCCAACTCCCAGTATGGCAGATCAGAGAGGAAAGGAAGGCCTTTCCCTCTAAATTCATACCATGTACATGTCTTTGTTCTCCACTATTTATCTCTTGCTGACTTTTGCTTTTTTCCAGGATTCATTGACAAAACAGAGGCTTTTAGGCTCCAAGGCTTCATTATAGGAACTCATAGATTTTAAGCTGGAAGGGATCCCAGATTCATTCTAATAGGATTTGTGAGTTGTCCATGCAGTTATGTTTTTAAGAACATATCTAGAAGTGAGACCCCACAATTGAAGTGACTTGTCCAAGATCATACAGTTGGTGTCAGAGGCAGGACTCGATTCCCTTTTCAAGTAGACCTTGCTACTTCTTCATCAGCAAGTGAGGAAAAGTCATCAGTTTCTGGTCAACCTTGGACAGTGAAGAGAAGATGTAATTTCTTTGAAATGCTTTGTTTAAAGCATCCTTATTCTTCCAATCATGGTTGCATTTTAACCTGCCTCCTGATGGTGAGTCCTTTCTTTTTGTAGGTAATTAAAGCTCCACGAATGTTTGACTTTTACATTTTAAATTTTCTTTTGTTGTGCCTTGGATATTCCCGAGTTAAATATGAGCGGAAATTGTTCTGAAGTAGTGAGAACAGGGGAGTGAAGATGTGAAAGGAGCAAATAGAGTGTGAATGGCTAGAAGAGAGGAAAGACAGCTGTGGACTTGCTTTTCACAGCTCTGGTAAACATGGTTCTTATTGTTTGGTATTTATTGAGCACCCGCAATGTGCCAGGCCTGACACAGAATACAGAGAGCGACACACACACACACACACACACACACACACCATAGAGGCAAAGAAATATATAGAGATGCAATCAGATAGAGACAGATAGAAAAACAGAACAGAGAAGAGAGAGAAAGAGGAGAAAGAGAAAGGAGAGGAAGACAAGATAGAAATAGGGAGGAGAGAGAGAAAGGAGAAGAGAGAGAGAGAGAGAGAGACAGAGAGAGAGAGAGAGAGAGAGAGAGAGAGAGAGAGAGAGAGAGAGAGAGAGAGAGAGAGAGAGAAACAATA
>NC_058132.1:506784878-506918088 GCF_016433145.1 Gracilinanus agilis
GAGAGAGAGAGAGAGAGAGAGAGAGAGAGAGAAAGAGAGAGAGAGAGAGAGAGAGAGAGAGAGAGAGAGAGAGAGAGNAGAGAGAAAGAGAGAGAGAGAGAGAGAGAGAGAGAGAGAGAGAGAGAGTTAGCAAAACCAACCAACACAAGAATCAATTCTTACAGTATATGGAACATTCTATACCCATAGTCCCCCAACTCTGCAAAGGAGTGAGGATATGCATTTTCTCAATTAAGGCTAACTTTTCAGTACTGTCGTACTCAGAAAATAGCAAAGTGATTTTTGAACTTCTACACTTAAAAAAAAGATCACTTTGCTTTTTAAAATCATTTCCTCCTTCTTGGTTAAAAATAACAACTAGTATTTATATAGCATCTACTCTGAATTTAAATCTAGCCTCAGAAATTAACTGTGCAACCCTAGGCAAGTCACTTAACCCTATTTGTCTCAGTTTACTCATTTGTAAAATGAGCTGGAGAAAGAAATGGCAAACAATTCCAGTTTCTTTGCCCCCGAAAGCCCACGTGGTCACAGAGAGTCAGACGGTACGCTAAATGGGAGACAGGTGCTATTATTATTCTCATTTTTTAGACAAGGAAGCAGAGACAAACAGAGGCCTTACCCAGGTCATGTATCTAGTAAGTGTTTGAGGTCATATTTGAACTCAGGTCTTCCTGATGGTAGGCCTGGTATGCCTTTGCTTTCTAGGCCTTTTAATGTAAAACTGTAATAATGTTGGAAGAAAGTGGTTTATCAAAAGTTGAAGAAGAATAATTATAACTATCATTATTATAATAAAATATTTATCCAGTGTTTTAAAGTTTATAAAATGCCTTTCTCACAATAAGGCAGTGCAAGTATTCTTAGATATATAAAAAAAGACAACAATAAGAACTTATTTTAAAAAGCATTCTTTTTAATTTTTGTTGATTAACTTTTAAATAATATTTTATTTACCCCTAATTACATGTAAAACAAATTCTAACATTTATTTTTTTAAATTTTGAGTTAGAAATTCTCTCACTTCTTTGCTACATCCTGCCTGACTCACTTCACATCACTGCCTTTCCTCCTTCCCTGAGAGAGTAGTTTATCAGATATTGATAGTCATGTCACACCTTTTTCCATATTAGAAAAAAGCAGTATTCTTAGACCCATTTTACAGATGAAAAAACAGAGGTTAAGAAACAGAAAGTGATTTGCCTAGAAAGTGACAGGGCTAGAGGGTCAAATCCAGATCCTCTTACTATAAATGCAGTGTATTTTCTACTAAATAGAAAAGATGTATTATTGAATAGAAGTTGCATTTCCTTGAGATTAAAAGGGCAAACCATTGAGCCATTTTAGTAAGCATTATCTGGAAGACGGAGAAGGGAAGAGGGAGGAGGAGAAACAGATACTAGTATTATCAGGAAAGAAACAAGCATTTATATAACACCCTTTATGTGCTAAGCATTGTGTTAAGCTCTGCCAATATCTCATTTGATTCTCACAAAAACCCTATGAGGTAGGTGCTGTTAATATCCCCATTTACAGATGAAGAAATTGAGGCTAAATGACTTACCTAAGGTCAGACAACTAATAAGTGTCTGAGGTTAGATCTGAACTTGGGTCTTCCTGACTCTGTTCTATCCACTGTACCACCTAACTTTCAGTAAATTTATTAAAATATATTAAAGTTACTTAAGTAAAGCATTAAATGATGTCAAGTTGGTATATTGTTCTGAGATCTGTTATATTTTCTTTTTCCACTCAGTGAATCCAAGGTTTTGAGCTATGGTGTAGGAATTTTATTTTCCAGGTTTAAATCTTATAGGATTGGGGGCAGTTAGGTGGTTCAGTGGATAGAGGGTCAGACCTGGAGATGGGAGGTCCTGGGTTCAAATCTAGCTTCAGATACATCTTAGCTGCGTGATCCTGGGCAAGTCACTTAACTCCAATTACCTAGACCTTACCATTCTTCTGCCCTGGAACCAATACATAGGACAGAAGGTAAGTGGTTTAGAAGTAAATAAATAAAAACAATGTATATCCTTCCTAGTTTCAGATTCAGTTTAAGTGTCAAAGTTGAAACATTTTAATATATTGGTGATTTACTCATTTTCTCTAGTGTTTCAGTTGTTTACTAGTGTATCTATTTATTATTGTTCAGTCATTTTTGAGTCGTGCCTGACTCTTTGTGACCCCATTTGGAGTTTTATTGGCCAAGATACCAGAGGGGTTTGCCATTTCCTTCTCTGGCTGATTTTATAGATGAGGAAATCAAGGCAAACAGGTTCCAATGACTTGCCCAAGGTCATACAGGTAGGAAGTGTCTGAGGCTGGATTTGATCTCAGGAAGATGAGTCTTGCCTCCAGGTCCAGCATTCTGTCCCCTGAGCCACCTTGCTGCCATTAGGAAGTATACTGATAGGTATTGGTTAAAAACAGAATTAATAATATTCACATTTACATAATCACAAATGCATTTATATAACACTTTAAGGTTTGCAAAGCATGCTTGCATGTATTTTCTCATTTGATCTTCATAACATTCCTATTAGGTAGGTGCTGTAGTTGTCCCCACTTTACAGGTGATTAAACTGAAGCTGAGGATGATTAAGTGACTAGTTTAGACTTGCACAGCTGCATAAAGATCTGAGGTAGAATTTGAACTCTAGTCTTCTCGACTTTTTCCAGAACTCTCTCTCTCTATCGCACTGCCTAGCTGCCAATCTTTTATATGACGCTCTTACCTCGCAGTCTATAATTTACAAAATGCTTTACTTTTTGCAGATCCCTTTTTATACAGCAGCCTGGTAAGGTTTAGGTACTACACATGTCCCCAGTGTTACAGATCAGCAAGCTAAGGATCTAAAAGGATAAGATATTTGTTCAAGGTTATACAGCAAGCTAGCTGATGGTGGAGGAAGGGCTAACATCTGGCTTTGGACTGCAGTCCATTTCTGTCTTTTTAGAGTACTGGTATTCACAATTCCTGTGGAACACACATTATAAAAAGAGCTTTCAGGGGTCAGGTAGGTGACTCGGTGGATTGAGAGCCAGATCTAGAGACGGGAGATCCTGGGTTCAAATATGACTTCAGACACTTCATAGCTGTGTGTCCCTGGGCAAGTCACTTAAACCCCATTGCTTAGCCCTTAACGCTCTTCTGCCTTAGAACCAATCCACAGTATTGATCCCAAGAGAGAAGGTAAGGGTTAAAAAAAAAAAAAGAACTGTGAATTCTTTATGTTCTTTAGACTTCCTCAATCCCTGGCGAAGTCCCCATAAAATTAATGTGCTTTGGAGAAACTGAGTCTCAGGGTGAGTAAGGAGTTAAACTAGAAAGCCCTCCCAAGCTAGGGCATGTGGGCAAGATTAACATCCTAAAATAGTGGAAAGAAACCAAAGCATTCAATTATCACCCATGGCTGAAAATAGTTACACATTGCCAGTAGGATGGAAAAATGATTTTTACTAAAAATTAACTATTTCAAGGATGGGATGATGACGATATCATCCTTTACCCCTTTTCTCGGGGGTGAACTTTCTGTGAATGTTTGCATAGAAATAAAGATCAGAAATAACTAACCCCAAATGAAGAGCAGAGCCAGAGAACAGACGTTGGGCATCATATCACACCAGTGGTTTGCTCCATAAAAAGGGGATAGTGTTGGTTCATGACAAAGAAGAGAAAATTGGTGCTACACCCTGTAGTTAATGTGACAACATGCAGTTAATGAGTACTTAATGATCCCTCGTCGGCTCATTTTTGTCACCCGTTTGAGGATGTCACTTGTTTTATACTTAGCCCCATAGTCTAGGATTAACTTCATGCTAAAGTGAATTAGTCAGGGTTCTTTAAAAATCAAATCAATGGAGCAAGGAAATGTGTACAGATATGAACAGATTGAACATGTATACATTCATTCAAATAATGTGTAATTTATTTAAAGATACTGATCCCTGAAACGGGGGAGATGGCAGCCGAGTTTTATTTGGCATTTCCAAGACCTTTGACCTTCATGTGAGATAGTTGATTTAAACCATTTATTCTCACATGAGTTGTGGTAGAGATTGGGCAGGGGAATGCTTGGCCTTCCCTTCATTTTAGAAATTTAGAATTTTAGAGCTGGAAGAGACTTTAGGAACAATCAATTCCAACCTCTTTATTTTACTGCTAGTGTGACCGAGACCCCAGGGAGGATAATTGACTTTCTCAAGGTCATGCGTTTAAAGTTAATGGCAGAACTGAGACAAGAACCCAAGATTCCTGAATTTCAGGAGAGTGTTCTTTTCACTGCTACCAGACCCTTGGAATAATCTATACCTTAATAGATATTTTTCCCCCTATATAAGCTCTGGGGTCTTTAAGTTAGGACTGAGATTTGATGGGGCTAGAATGAAAGGACCAAGTTCATACTAATTCTGCCCTGGAAGGGCAATTAGGAAACACAGGAATGCCTCCTGATTCTATTTCCAATTAGACAGAAAAGGTGGTATTGAAGCCTTGGGCTAGGAAAGGGCTCTCTTCCTATGTGGCTCCCAGAGCTGACTTGCGCCCTCAAGTGGCAAATAGAGAAACAAGGAAGTATCAAGGTTAAGATGAACCACAAACAATTTTAGTTTTTTTAATGAGGAAAAAAAGAGATCAATTAGATGCAATCTTTCTTCTTCTCCTCCTCCTATTAACCCCTTATCTTCCATTTTAGAATTAATACTGCGCTTTGGTTCCAAGGCAGAAAAGCAGGAAGGGCTTAGGCAATGGGGGTTAAGTGACTTGCCCAGGGTCACACAGCTAAGAGTCCAGATAGATGCATTCTTTAACATAATTAATGAACACTGTTAGATATGGGTGCTAGTCAGAGCCAGTTGAAGTAAGGCAGGATAAGGAATGTCATCTGCTCTATATTACCCTCCAGTTAGATTTTCTCTTCACTTCTCTAGCAGATAGAGATAACATTTTTGATTTAAACACAAAAAAACCAACCAAAACCAGAAACATGCCCACACAGTCTTTTATAGTCTTGTTTATCTTTTAGTTTTCACCTTTCTTGTCTCTCAAAAGAAGGTAGATGCCACAGCACTAGCTGCCCTGGTCAGGCACATTGCTGCTCCCTACATCCCAGGCTAAATTCCTTCTCCATTTAGTCTTGCCTCAATACCAAACCGTACAGCTTCTTCTTGTCTTGGGAGATGAGCAATGCTCCTCTCTAAATTCTAGAAATCTATCCAAGTCTAAGCTATTCTTTTCCCTACAAGGAGAGGTACTCCATCTATGCAAAGAGTATCATCATTCAATGGAGTTAAAGGAGAATCTTAGATTCCAAGGTAAGGCAACTCTATCATCAACTACATGATATTATTTTTTAAAAATCAAATTTAGGTAAGGATCCTTCAGAACAATGATGCCTTGACCAACGAGAAACTCTGCTCCTGGAAGAGGTAGCATGCCTCATTTTCTATGGCTAATATGTTCTAGCTAAAATCAACATTAGTCAGGAACAGGCAAGTGCATCTTAGTTACATCTTAGTGACGTCCATTTTTTTTTTCAAAGAATGGCAATGGTATTTTCTTATTGGGTACAGAGAGGTTTCATCTATATGCTTCAAATGCTACTAATTTTTGTTTTTCGTGAAACTAATTTAGCAATAATATTACATTTCTCTTTGCTCTTTCTCTTTTTAGTGAGTCATCTCTTGCTAATGTTGGCATAATGTAAGTTTAATAAGAAGAAGAACTACTTTTTATTATAACTATGCAACGTAATGCTAGTCTGAATACTTGGGATCTCAAGTAGAATATTTGACTTGGAGATAAGAAAGGCCTGAATTCTAATCTTACCTCAGACACTTAGTAGATTTGTGACCCTGGGTACTTCAGTTAATCTCTCTGGGCTTCAGTTGCTTCATGTGTAAAATTGGATTTGATGACCTTTAAGGCCCCTTCCAGTTCTAAAACTATGAAGCTGAAGGAGAAACTTGTTGGATTGGAGGAACTTGAATTTATAAAGGATCATTTTGATTGACATATCTCAAAAGATCTAACACAAATTAAGCCAGATCTCCATTCAGGGATCTTTGAGAACTAGAATAGATTATTGTGGCAATGCCCTTAAAAGAAAGACAATTGTAAGCCATGGTGGAACTGGTGGGACCTCATCTGATGTGATTTTAGTATCTCAAATACAGGGTTCCCAAAAGTCTTGTTCAGTCATTTTTCAATCATGTTCAAACATCTGTGACTCCATTTGGAGTTTCATTGGCAAAGATACTAGAACGGAGTGTCATTTCCTTCTCTGGTTCATTTTGTAAATGAGGAAACCAAGGCAAACAGAGTCAAATGACATGCCCAGGGTCACACAGCTAATAGGTGTCTGAGGCCATATTTGAACTCAGGAAGATGAGTCTTCCTGACTCCAGGTCTGGCACTCTATCCACTGCACCACCTAGTTACCCCATAAGTCTTAACTCTCAAAGCTTGATGACTAAAGATCAAGCAACAGCTTAAAATTGCATCTTAGAATCTCAGAAACCTCTGTTCCTCCCCTTCCTTGTCATAGTGCCTGAAATCTCACCATGACAGATTCATTTCTTTAATGATGACATTTTGTCTCCAAAAATATTTTAGGTAAATTTGTCTCACCAGGTGTTGTACGTGAAGCTATTAATATCTGAGTGAAAAGACTTTGGATGTTGTTTTCTATCCAGATGACCTGCTAAAATGTAATGTCCTAAGTAAATCAGACACAGGCTAAGTTTCCTTTTAAGGAGGCAAGAAGATCTATGGGAGATGACTCTAGGTCATCTCTTAGGTCTCTTAGGTCTGAATAGTTGACAAAAGATTACTCTGGTCTTATCCAGTAAGGCTATGCAAAAAGGATTGGTTTCTCTGGACGTAGAACCTCTTATCTACCTTCAGAAACTCTTCTGGTCATCAGGGCTGAATATGATAAAGAGCATGGTGATTATTAGAGGTAGCTAGGTGACTTTGGATAGACCTGCAGTTAGGAATGGGGCTAGAAACAAGTTGTACGTAGCTTTAATATTAAGATGAAACGATTTTGGGGGCAGCTAGGTGACTTGGTGGATTGAGAGCCAGGCCCAGAGACAGGAGGTACTGGGTTTGAATCTGGTCTCAGACACTTCCTAGCTGTGTGACCCTGGGCAAGTCACTTAACCCCCATTGCCTACTCCTTACCACTCTTCTGCCTTGGAACCAATATATAGTATTGACTCCAAGATGGAAGGTAAGGGCTTTAAAAAAAGATTAAATTATTTTCCCCTTAAAATCCAAGTTTACACAAATCATGTAACCACAGAAAAATATTTTTAAAATAAAATTATATTTTTTAAAAATCCAAAGTTGTCTTGGGGTATCAAAAAGAGACATATAGGAAAATGTTAAGTTTCTAAATCTATGAGGATTATGTGCTTTGAAAGCCTTACAGTGTTACATAAATGCTAGCTAACAATTATTTGGGCAGCTAGGATAAAGCACTGAACTTGGAATCAGAAAACTTATCTTCATGAGTTCAAATCTGGCCTCAGGCACTTATTAGCTCTATGACCCTGGATAAGTCACTTATCCCCATTTCCCTCATTTTGCTCCTCTGTAAAATGTGCTGGTGAAAAAAATGCCAAACTATTCCGGTATCTTTGCCAAGAAAACTTCAAAATGGGGTCATGAAAACAACTATTATTTGCATGGTCTACCGAAATCTACCAAGCTAAGGGGACCCCAGATTTATATAGGTGGGAATTTTTTTTTTGACCCTTACTGAGCAGGAAACAGAAGCCATCAGGGTACTGGAACTACATTGTATTCTTTTAGGGAACATTAATTCCTGTCACAGGAGGGGAAAAGTAGGGATGGGCCTGATCCATGTTGTGGGGAAAAGCTGGTGGTTATTGGTACTATCAAAGGGGCATTGGTCACTATTGTAAGAGGCTGCCACAAGGGGGTGGGGCTGGACAGTCAGTGGATATTTTGTGGGCTTTGGGGATTGAATATGCCATAAATAAGGTAAAGGGAAATGAATGAAGGGTAAAAGTGAATTCCAGTACAATTCCAGCTTGCCAGCCTCGCAATTTGCTTAGGGTGAGTCCTCTTTATGTGTCCCACCTTTGGAATGATGGCTGTCATGTTAATGTATGAATTTAAAAGTAATTAAAATGAAGTAATCCACCGATCTGAGTTTGGAAATAATGAAGGCTAGCTGAGCCAGGCAGAAAACACTGAATTCTCTTCCAATTGGAAATTGAACACTTAAAGTCAATTTATAATTTTCTAATTTAGTTATCCTACAATTCATGATAGTGGGTGAACCAAAGTTGTAAAAGCCTGTTTTAATAGAACTTGTCATTAATGTCTGCCCTTAGAACAGCTTCATTACATTAATGTATGGGAAACATGAATTCAGTGACCGTGATGGAGTTAGGGAATCGCCAGTTGGTCCAGAGGTTAAATGCAAAGTTGTCTTGCACAAAGAGCCCTACAAAAATAATTCTGGGCTTTTAGTTTTGATTTCCATTCTATTGATTTATTCAAGATAAATTTAATTCCAAATCTTGGGGATGGCTGAAATATACATTCAATTTGGGCTTTGTAGTGAAGAAACCATTAGGAAAATAGGGAGGAAAGGGTCACATAATCTCGGCTGGGATGAGGATTCAAGGACCAATTTCACTGAGAGATCAAATTTGTGCCAAAAGCTCTCTGATGCATACGTCAGTGCCATTATTGAAATATAAAGAACCTGATGGATCTGGGTACTCGTAGAAAAAGGCATATCTTATGTTTCCTGCTCTCATCTAGCAAACAGGAATTTGGAAATAGCATGCAAAAGAACAATAAGAAATGAAGGGAGAAATGAGTGAAGGATTCTAAACAGCATCCCCATTGAAGTCAATTGAAAAAAGAGCTATTACTCCATTTCTTTGACTTTCTGGGGTTCAGACGAAGTAGGAAGAGAATTAGACTTGGAATCAATTTCTTGGGTTCAAGTCTTAGGTATGCCACTCATTTCCTGGGTGACCTTGGGCAAACTATTCACTTCTTTGAGTCTCAGTTTTCTCTTACATAAAATGGGGACAATAATATGTATATCTACTTCCACTGGACTACTTTAAGAATCAAGGAAGATAATAGTGTAGGTTATTTGATTAGGTTGATAATTACTGGAAGAGCTCAACTTTTAGAAAATGAATTGTACCTTTAAAAGAATTAACCAATTAATCATTGAATGACTCCTAACCTCCAGGCTCTATGCTCCTCATTGCAGAAACATAAAAATACATGCTTAGTAAAGCAAGGTTTTTCTCTAGTCAAAATACAACTACCCAGTAGAATACAAGGTCCTCGAAGGAAAGGACTATTTAAAATTTTTTGCTTTGTATCCCAGGGTACTAGCATAGTGCATTCTTTGTATGTAGTAGTTGCTTGATATTTGATGAGAAGGAATGGGGAGGAGAGAAAGCAGGGGAGAGAGAAAGACAGAGATTAGAGAGAGGGGAAAAGACAGAGACAGAGACAAGAGACAGGGAGAGAGAGAGAGAGAGAGAGAGAGAGAGATATGAAGCTCCTGGAGCAGTAGGGTCTGAGTACTTCCTCCTCCACTTACCACCTAGGTGACTGGGGCAAATTACTTCTCTGAGACACAGTTTCCTCCTTTAGCACATAATTCTATGAATCTCTGTACTGTCCCATTCGCTGAGTTGTAAAGAAAGTATTTTGAAAACCTTATAGAACAGAAAGCTTCTATTAATTTTATTTCAAGTGCTGTCGACATGGGGTTGAAGACATCCTTTTGTTGATTCACTATTTTGCTGAGGGTTGACATGATTTGGCAATCAATCAGTCAACCAGCATTTATTAATCACTTACTATATACCAGGTACTTTGTTAGGCACAAAGCTGTGCAAATCCAAAGAAGGAACCAAGCCCTACCTGAAGACCTTTCCAGCAAATTCACATCAGCTTTTGGCTACATCAGGGTCAATATCTCACCAAGGAATTTTATTTATTTTACCTTTACGAAGCTGTTTCTTAAATGACTTGTAAATAAATATGCCCCTTACCTTCCATACCAATTCATAAGTCTTCTAAAAGCTTCTTTTCTCTTTTGCCTTCACTTATACCTACCTTTCCCAAATAATTTTTATTCTATCTCCCCCCTTCCAGGGTTCAGCTCCCTAAAAATATCTTTTAGATATTTAAATTCTGCATGAAAGCTCCTTGAATTGTACACAGTAGATTGTGGTAGTCGGTCAGGGTTAAACTATGGCTTCTTTTAAATATCAGAAAGAAGAGATCAAGTCAATGGAAGTTCATGAGAAAAAGTATAATCCAGAGGGATGACTAATAAAGGATTTCTGAAACAACTTTCTTCACTCTCTGACTGGAGACAATGAGTGCTCAAAGAGTTATGCAAAAAAAAATTGATGGTTTCAGGGAACAACTTCTCATCTTCAGACCATTTTTAAATGAATGTTTGGCATATGTGGTAATTCCAAGGATAAGAGCTTTGCCTTGATGTCTTGAAGAGCTACTCATCTCTTAATACAGCTGCCTGTAATAAGAACCAAGGTTCTAGCCACCCATCCTCTTAGCAAGGTCAAGCTGCAAGTTGGTAACCTGAATGGTTTCAAGAAGCAATGAGATATCTGTAAGGGTTGAACTGTAGCTGACTGCCTGACGTTATGGAAATTTTATTTCTTCCCTATAAAGAAAACTATCTGTTTTTTCAACTGAAGAAGAGAAAAGTCATCTTATTTAACAAATGCCATTTCTAGGCATTTCAAATAGGTCAGTGAGTAAGACAATGTTGCTGAGAAGATATGAGAATCACTGAGAACTCAATGAACCCATGTCACAGATTTTAAAAGTAACCCAAACTCTACTATTACTCTTCAAGAAATAAATGCTCAGATTGGTTTTTATCTTTCACTTTTCATGAACACTTTGAGAAATATTAATATTTGTTTACATTAGGCAGCTCTATCTCTTTCTAAAGTGAAGTTATCCTATTGGGTTTATTCCGTAAAGTAATCACGAAAAAGGAAAAGGGCCTATGTGATCTAAAATATTATAGCAGCTCTCTTTGTGGTGGAAAAGAACTGGAAATTGAGAGGATGCCCAGAAATCGGGGAAAAGCCAAACAAGTTGTGGCATATGATTATGAAGGAATAATGCTACACCATAAAAAATGATGAGCAGGTTAACTTTTTTTAAAAAAGTGGAAAGATCTACATGAAATTATGAAGAATGAAATGAGCACAACCAAGAGAACATTAAATATAGCAACAGAAATATTGTTTGAAGAATGACTTGTGTGCCCACCTCCAGAGAAAGACTTAATAGAAACAAGCAAGATAGTTTTATATATGCCTACGGGAGGGAGGAAGGGAGATAACTGGGAATTTTAATGTAACTAACAAACAAAAGAAAACAACAAAATGAATTAAGTGAAGTTATAGTTCCTAAAAGAACCTCTTTTAATTGGCTTATACTGACTGTCCTCTCAGATATTACTGTTTATTTTGCTATAGATAATTATTGTTAATTCTTTTTATTTTTACAGGTTAAGTAAATTAGAATTTATTAAGCATCTACCATGTGCGGAGTACTAATGATAGAAAGGCAAAAATCCTCAAGAAGCCATCAAGGAGCTCACAATAGAATTAGGGAGTCATGCAAACAAAAATTCAGGTACAAGATGCTTACAGGATAAACTGGAGAAAATTTCAGAGGGATGTCACTTGCATTTTATGTCATGGGATCCTACATTACCTATAAGAAAAACTCAGAAATCAGCTCTTACGGCCTTCTTGTTTTACAGAAGAAACTGAGCCCCTGCCCCCAAATCAAGTCCTCTCCAACCAAAGGAGAAAAGTCTGTATCATGATCTTTTCATTAGGACCAAGATTAGTTCATCTTTTTTTTTTAATGTTCATTTATTTTGTTGGAGTCATCACATATATTGTTCTGTTTCTTCTCATGTTTTTCTAAAGTGTTTGTATTTAAAGGACCTAACCATCTAAAGCTAACCATATTAGCTTAGGAAATAGGATTTGGGGGGAAGTTGTAAGTTTAGGTAATTAGTTTCTTATCACTATAGTGTTCCAGTAGAAGCTATATATATCTGTGCTTTTGCCTGGGGTAGGGGTGGACTATATTTGATGAACTATCTATTTTAATAAAGGACTTATTTTATAGAAGAAGGAGGAGAAAAATAAAAAGGAGGAGCAGGAGGAGGAAGGAGAAGAAGGAGAAGAAAGAAGGAGAAAAGAGAAGTAGGAGAAAGAGGAAGAGGAGGAGGAAGAGGAGAAGGAGAAAGGAAGAGATGGTGGGAGAGGAGGAGGATTTGGTGGAGAAGAGGAGGAGATGGTGGAAGAAGAAAAAGAAGATGTTGAAGGAGGGGTCGAGAT
The DNA here is from genome assembly GCF_016433145.1 of Gracilinanus agilis. Lineage (NCBI taxonomy): Eukaryota > Metazoa > Chordata > Mammalia > Didelphimorphia > Didelphidae > Gracilinanus > Gracilinanus agilis. Next base: position 506,797,290 of record NC_058132.1, read on the forward strand.
TATGGAGGAGAAAGTGGAGAAGGAATATTAAGACTATACTAACATTTACTCAAATTCAGTAGTTGTGTTAAGTTCTCTTGGAGTGATAATCCAAGTTACATATTTAAACAAAGTGGATCTAAAGGGATATTGCCGGGGGCAGCTGGGTGACTCAGTGGATTGAGAGCCAGGCCCAGAGACAGAAGGTCCTAGGTTCAAATCTAGCCTCAGATGCTTCCTAGCTGTTTGACCCTGGGCAAGTCACTTGACCCCCATTGCCCACCCTTACCACCCTTCCATCTAGGAGCCAGTACACAGAAGTTAAGGGTTTTAAAAAAAAAGAGTGTAGTAAATGTTGAACAATGATGGTGATTCCAACAGTCTCTTTAGTCAGCTATACAAATTATTTGATATCTCTTTGAGCTATAATGGACATCAATGCTTTGGAGAGAACATAAGCTTAATATGTGATCATACTGTCTCTTAGGCTAAGTATATAGCAAAAGTCAAGCAAAATGATTTTCTGGTATATTTGGATAATTTCATCAGCGAGTATTTATTATGCATCTTCTATATGCCAAGTGTTATACTACGTATGTATATACACAGACAGGAATGAAACAATTCCTACCTTCAAGAAGCTTATATTTTATCAGAAGAAACAATATATACTCAGCTAAGTCAATACAAAATATATACAGAATAAATAGGAGATTGCAAAAGTAGGTAGAGGGAAAACACTAGCAGCTTGGAAATCAGGAAAGGCTTTATTTTTAAGGTGTACGTGAGCTATGCTTTGAAGAAACCTAGGATTCCAAGAGGGAGAAATAAGAAGGGACACATTGTGAATAGCAATGGAAGGACCAGTTTGACCCGTGCTTCAGGAATATTTCTTTGGCCTCTATGTAGAGAATATCTTGAAAGGAAGGGAGACTTGAAGGAGGGTGCCCAAATAGCAAATTAGTACAATAATCCAACCCAGAGGTGGTAAGGGGCTATATGAGGATAGTGGCTATGTGAGTGGAAAGCAGGAGATGGATTCAAGAGATGTTCATGGATAGAATGGATGATAAATGACAAATAATTGGTTGTGACAATTATATAACAAAATATGACAAAAAATAAATGACAAATAAAATATGGGGTTATGGAAGGAGAATGAAGAGGCAAGAATACTCTGAGCATGAGAATCTGGGTAACTAGCAGGGTGGTGGTACTCTTAACAAAACTAGGACATTTCAGAAAGGAAAGGGTTTTTGTTTTGTTTTGTTTTTGGTGGAGGGTGGGTAGGTGGGGGGTGGACAACAATGAGTTATAGCCCTTATAAGGATTTGTTTTTTAGGATCTAGAGAAGGTGAATTTTTGTTAACTGAACAAAGTAAATTTGAAAAGAGATGAAATGAATTCTCTTTTGGACATGTTGAGTTGAAGGTGTTGGTCTGACATTAGGTGGAGATGTTGAGCAAACAGTTGGAAATGTGTGATTTGGTATCCAGAATAGAAAATGAGGCTGGCTTTATATATTTGGGAGTTATCGGCACAGAGATCATTAAAATCATGGGAGTAAATTAATTCAATAAAGGAGACAGTATAGAAGGAGAAGAGAGCTGATGAGATTCTCGTTGCATACTCATCCATATGGTTCAGAAGGAAGATGAATTATTGAAGAAACCCAAGAAGGAATGGTCGTATAGGTGGAGGCCAAGAGCAGAGAGAGCATCCAGCTGGTCAGCACTTACACATATGAACAGGAAATCCAAAGAAGATGAAAACTGAGAAAAGGTCAATGGATTCATCAACAAAAAAGTCATTTCTGGTCTCAGAATATGGATATACTATAACGAGATTTACATGGGCCTCTGGAGTTGATTATTAAAGTTTCATTGTGAGTATTTACACCTTGGAAATTGGCAAATGCTACAAATCAGGGTTTGATGTGTTGTTAATGTCTAGACCAGTGTTGTCAAACTCAAATGGAAATGAAAGTCATATATTGACCTAGAAAATCACAAATTAACATCATCTATATTGTATTGTACTTTTGTTTATTTTGTTAAACATGTCATAACTACATTTTAATCTAGGTTGAGAAGAACTCTAGTTTTGCTAGCTGCTTATGAGTTTAGACTTAAGAAAATGATAGAAAAAAGTTAATAATGCAGGTTAAACTTAAAAAAGGTGGCCATGTGTATGTTTTTATCCCAGAGAGCTGATTGTTAAAGTTTATCAGCTTTCTTTCTTAGAGAGAGAAGTTTCAATAGAGTGGTTGGGTTAGAATCCATATTGAATAATATTTAAACTCTTCGAGGGCAGAGACTTTTTCATATTTTTATTCATAACTTCTATGCCTATACAGTACCTCACACTAGTCAAAATCAAGTAAATGCTTGCTAAATTAAATTGAAGAGCAAGTGGGTGGAGGCAGCTAAGTGACTCAGTGGATTGAGAACTAGAAATAGTAGGTTGTGGGTTCAAATATGACCTCAGACACTTCCTAGCAATGTGACCCTGGGCAAGTCACTTAACCCCCATTGCCTAGGTCTTACCACTCTTCTGCTTTGGAACTGATGGGTAGTGAGAGAATATAAGAGGGATTCTTAACTTTTTTTTTTTTTTTTTTTTTACCTGTGGACTTATTTTGGCAGTCCATTGAAAACTTTGGATTTCTCAGGATAATGTTTTTAAATTAATAAAATTAATGCTTAGGATCAAAGGTTAATTTCAATTAAATTGAAATAAAGGTGTAATTTGTTTTCCTATACAAGTACACAGATGTTTATGCCTGGGTTGAGGTCCAGAGACCCCAAATTAAGAATCTCTGAAGGAAAGGCAGCAGACAACTTTTTCTAGAAATATAACATTGAAACAGGAATATAGGATTATGGGTCAAAGAGGTGGCAGGGTTAAGGGAATAAAAAAAATTATAAGTGTCTTGAGTACATTTGTACAAATGGGGAAAGGGGCAATAGTGAGCAAAAGATTGAAAATAAGAGGATAACCCATTTTTCAGGGTTTTGCAGAAGCCTGAAAAAGGATTGGATCTAAGGGTTTACCCATAAATTAATGGGTCTGATGCTTTACCCTTTGAGAATGGAGGAAAGAAGGAAGAGATGAGTGAGGTCTTAGAGGTCTGAGAGGGTGGGAAAGTGGAAATGAGCAAACTCACTGAAGCCACCTCAATCTTCTAACTCCAATCTGCTAAAATGGAGGTAATGATTGAATTGGGGGTTTGAGAAGGAAACAGTTGGAATTATTTTTTTCCTTCCAGGGTTCAAGCAGGGATGGATTTATATGTAGTAGTAAAAGTCTAGTTGAATTTACACTCAATTATATGACTTGTTCCAGAGGAGTTTGGTAATTTGGGATTAGGAGAAAGTGGATAGTGCCGATAAGGAGGGAGTGGGGGTGGGGGTGGGGGTGGGTTTGAGTCATGGATGAAATGAGCAAGATGGGAACAACCAACCAGCAAAGTTCAAGGGATTCTAGGGTGCTGAATGGTGAGTTGATAAAAATATATGATGTTAAGTTTTAAGACTGTCAAGAAAAAGAAGTTCAAATAGAATACCAATGACAGATTTTTTGGGGAAAAAAAAAAGACATCAAATACTAGGTGGCTCCAAAGAGGGAGAAAAGTAGATTTAGGAACAAAGGGTAGTAGTAGAGGTTTTAAAGAAAGTGGAATTCAGAACTCAAGAGCTGTCAGATGAAGGCCAGAGATTTTATTTCTGGGAGCTTTCTGCCTAAATCACCCTGGAATAAGGGAGGATTCAACCCCATTCCCAATCACCACATTGTCTATTTAACATCTAATGAAGGAGGTGGAGATTATCAGTCTTTCAATAAGTCTCTTGGATACAAAAAAGAATAACAAATTTCCACTCCAAACTTGGTGTTGGAAGCCTGGAAATTCTGAGTAGGAAGTTCAACTAATTAAAAAAAGACTACAGACTAAAATTTGCTCCTCAAACACCCAAGTGGAAGGGTGTGGCCTGGAAAAAAAGAGTTGCATGTATTAAGAAACTCAATAAACCATTCTATAGACTGAAACAATAGAACATCAAGTTCTCTTTCTGCATGTGTTTGAGTAAGTATTTGTCCCTACCTTTTATTTCCTATCAACTAGTTCCTTATCTGTAGCAACTGGTCTCCATGCCTTTATCCCTTAGAGACTGGATTTTAAAAAAATAGCTTTTGGTGAAACTTTGTTAAAGCCTTTTTGAAAGTCTAAATAGATTATGTTTATTGGTTCCCTATTGTTCCCCTGAGACTATTCCTTCAAAGAGTTGTAGTGGATTAGTCTGGCATGACTTCCTCTTATAGAAACTCTATTGCCTCTCCCTAAACTTTTAACCTCACTCAATAGGTTATGTTTACATAAGTGATCCATGATCCTACCTTAAAAAAAACTCCAAAAAACAGATTAGATCAACTTTCCCATTATAAAAGAGAAACTCAGTAGTCTAAGGCTTTCAGTGTCTCCCTTCAGAAACTTTTTTATGAATGGGAAGAATGAGAAAGATTCTGCCTGTTCTCCCTATGGTTGACATTTGTAAGGACATTGTGGCATTTTTAGACAAATGTTTCGTCTAAAAATTCCACAGTGTCATAGACCAATATTTTTCAGATCTCAAGAGTTTTCACCATTCAGTTAGCCCTGATCATTCATCTTGAACAAGTGTTTTTTCATTGGTTTTAGCTCCTCTTATGCATTTGTCAACATTACATTTACTATTTACAATGTTTCTGTTCCAAAAGATATCAATCCATCAACCAACCAGTCAATAATTATCAGATACTTTTTATTGAACCTCTGAAGTAAAAGGTCCATTTGTTTCCCTCAAGGAGCTTACAGGCTAGTTGGGGAGAAAGGGTTTTACTTTATGTTAGTATTTACATTTGTTTAGTAATTTACATTATATTAGTATTGGATAAGAAGTGCCAAATGAGTAACTCAGAGGAAAAAGATTATTTTGGATCGGATTCAGTGACTGAATCAATGAATGAATCAGTGAAGAGGCATTTCTGAAATGCTTTCTGTATACCAAACACTAGGTAATTAGATCTTTTTCTTTTTTAATTTTTAATTTTTATTATAAACCCTTACCTTCCATCTTGGAGTCAATACTGTGTATTGGCTCCAAGGCAGAAGAGTGGTAAGGGTAGGCAATGGGGGTCAAGTGACTTGCCCAGGGTCACACAGCTGGGAAGTGTCTGAGGTCACATTTGAACCTAGGACCTCCCCTCTTTAGGCCTGGCTCTCAATCCACTGAGCTACCCAGCTGCCCCTGGTAATTAGGTCTTCATAGGAGTTTGCTTGTTAGTTACTTAAAGCCAATAATCCAGTTTTATGTGTCCTCAGTATCAAGATTACGTGCAAACTGAACCCAGGACTGCATGTACCGCTTCCTATGAGGTACTATTTGCCATATGAGAGATATGATAGTCTAAAGCATTATTAGGAGTGTGATAGAGGGAATTCTAGACAGTGTCTCCCTTTCTCTTCCTACCACCCCCTCCCTTCTGTTGGTTCCATTCAAAAAGAGACAACGGACAATCCAGACACAGATTTTCTTAACTGTATGTCAATGTGGCACATGATTGATTACCGTATAAAAGGCTTGTGAAGTATGACTATTTGAAAGTTGAAATAATACCTATTTGCTTAATTTAAACTTTTAGGGCTTAATTTAACCAAAGAATGCAGCCAGCTTCCCCTGCAGGTGATGGAAGTTTGATAGTTGAGGGTTTATACATCTCTGTAAGCGTGGCAATGACAGCTGAATAGACTGTTTCTCTGAATTAGCCTCTTAGAAGCAAATAGCTCTGATCTGTTAATGAGCCCGGGTTATAACTTCCTCCTAAGGCTCTTATTTCGACATTGCTTCTCCAAAGCACTTGGAGATCATCAGATTAAAGGTGCAATCCGCGAAAGGCAGAATGGGTGAAATATGATCATTATTGTTATTCATCTTTTTTTCCATTAGGGTAAATGCAGTGGTTCAGTTCACCAGAGATGTTAAGTGAATAGCCTGTACTGCACCGGAATCAGAGAAAATAATATTACGGATCATCTCTGTGCAGCCCGAAGGAAACAGAATGTCTGGCTAAGAGTGCTCCGCGTGGAGGTGGCTTCCCTTGCACAAAGAGATGGCCCGGGGAAGGCAGTTAACACAGTCTCTGGTACAGAAAATCAAGCGCTTATTTCAACTGGGAATCTATGGTAAAAGATAATTGCATTTCTGTAGGATAACAAACATATAGGGGGGCAATTTATTTGGAAAATTCTTAGTTTAGTAACATCAGGCACAAATCACCGCACCTGGGAGACAATAATTACACCCATTGGCCTGTTTTGCATCGCTTCCATTTGAGTAGCAACTTAAAAATGCTTTTTAGTGTGTCAACACATTTTAAATAATGACATATTACATTTAATTTTCCCATTTCGAATTTGGAACTTTTCTTTGACTCCTCCATTGGTTTGTCAGTTATTTCCACATGGAACTTTGGCTAAAATATACAGTAAATTATGAAACAGCTTCACAATCCTGGACTAGCTGTCACTGATGTCATGCCTCTGTCAATAATGGCCAGTAAATGCATAGGGTCTGTCTTTCCCCCTTATTTTTATTTATAAATTCCATTTCATTATAGCAATAAGACACCACAGGTAGTGCATTTCTACGGAATTGCTGCACTTCTTTTCTGGTTAAAGTCTCTCAGCCTTTAGCCTCCTGCTCACAATACCACCCGAGGGGTTTAGTCATCGCCCAGAAATGTGCTCCATGCTGTGCCCTGGGGCTTAAATAGATTGAGCTTGATCATTTTCTAAGAAGAGGGGCTTGGGCGGAGTAACTATAATGAAGACTTGATCTCTTCTCCCCCTCCCCCCCCAAAAAATCATTAATAATAATTAACTAGTAAATCGTGGCATCCCCTCCAGGTTAAGGAACACAGGAACAAAACTGTGCCTGAAATTTAAAGGCCTCATTCTACCTTCCTGAATATATTCTTTCTGGAGATATTAAACACTAACCTCTTTTTTTTTTTTTAATATAATTTGGTTTGTTGCATAATACGGAAATGTAGCTAAATTCTGAAAAGGGTTAAACTGTTACATTCTGCATTAAATTACCACTGTCATTCAATTCATTAGATGAGTTTATGGAGTTACAATATGTCTGTAATTTATAGCCTGCTTACTGACAAAGCTTAATGCTAACATATGCCTAATTTGCCAAGGTTATCTCAAGTTCCATTCATCTCCCCCACTAACAATATGCCTCTGATTCCATGCTTCATGGATGAGGTACATGCCGTTTCATATTTAGAGCTATCAATCACAAGTAATTGCCTCGAGCTACCCGCCTCAGTGTTCAAAGTGATTTCTCTTTAGCAACTGATGATTGATGAAAAGTGGAGGCTCCGCCAGTGGAGGGCGTCATCTTCCATCCTTCGTGGCCAGGGGAAAAAAATCTGAGCCAGCCCAGAGCCCTGCCTGAGACTGGCTGGCTCTCCACAAAGTCTTCTGTGTGGGGAGATTTGGGCCTCACGGATGAGCTTTCCCATAGGTTATTCCGAGGCAGTGGGAACATCCAACAGCCGTGGAACATGCCAGGCTGTGCATTCTTCCTGCTTCTCTTTCTGGGAATGGTTCAAAGCTCTTGGTTTGATTAGGTTAATTGCTGCACCAACCCATCTTCGCTCGAGGAACTTTGGTGCATCTGGGCAAAATGCTGCCCTTCGCTCGTGTGCCAGCCTCTGCAACTTCAAAGGGCACCGGGCAGGAGCATCAGCTGGGCTCTGATGTGTTCCAACATGATTTTTGAAATGCAACATATGTTATGCCCCCACTGATTCTTCCCTCTGCTGGATGAAAAACGTGGTACTGTGCATAGACTAGACGGCACGTTTTTAATCTGGGGTCTGTGAATTAAAAAACAATAATAATGTTTACTCTTTAAACATAATTGGTTTCCTCTGTATTCCTGTATATTTTATTTCATACATTTAAAAAGCATTCTGAGAAACAGTTCACGGGCTTCTCCAGACTGCTAAGGGCAAGGAAGGGGCAAAGGGTGCATTTATTAAGCACCTATCATGTACCAGGCACTGTGCTAAGTGCTTTCGAGATATTATCTCATTTGATAATGAGGGGATTTATGAGACAAAAAAAAGAAAGGATTAAGAAACCCCTGTGTCTAGACAGTATTCAACTTCAAAATCAGTTTACAATCTTAATTTTCTGAGGATGTTTTGTTCTCTCAAAAAAGGACAACCTTGTGAATTTGTGAGCCATATTTTTGAATATCTTAGTCAAAAATATAGAGAAGTATAAGAACCGTACAACATATTTGAGTTCTCTGCCTGAAGGGTATTCAAGAAGATGAAAGGGTTAATGACAGATCTTCAAAATCAATGGCTTGGGTGGAAAACATAGGCACACACATAGAGAGAATATGGGTTGTTAGATATGTGTGTGTGTGTGTGTGTGTGTGTGTGTGTGTGTGTGGGTGGGTGTTTCTCAGTAAAATATGGTTCTCTGCATCTTGATACTATTTACATTAGCTCATTATGGCATAACATTTTCTAGTGGTTACCATGTTAGGGAATCCTAAATAGGGGAAAAAAGTATGTTATGGAAATTATTTTATGAAAAATACATAAAATATCCAGTTACTGCTTGGTTCCGGACCATAGAGATAAAAAGAAAAGAGATGGGGGTGGGGGGTCGGGGGTGGGGTGGGGAGGGAAACCCCAACTCCATTCATGTTTGAGAAATGGCAATTTTATATTGTATGAACAAATAAATCAACAACAGGATTATAAAGCAGCATAGAATGATCATTTCTGCCATATTGGAGGAAAGGGAGACTATCAGAGCAAGGAAAAAAATCTGTTTCCTCTGTAAGAAATGAGACTTTAGATTCTTGTCGAGTGCTTGTTGCTCCTTTTTCAACATGTTGATCCCAAAGATAGATCCCAGACAGGAAAGCTGTTCATCCTCCTAGATAGGATGAACTATTCCCAGCCATCCCTTGAAACCTTTCTATTTGGATTTCTTCCCCCCTTCATTTGGTCCTTTCTCTACAGCATTGGTGACCCAAGGATGAGAAGGACTTTTTAAATTATTATTATTATTTACCAGATTTTATTTTGGACATGTTTTTATAAAAATCTACTCCTTTCTACAAACAAGTTTATCAGAAGTAGGCCCCAAATTTGCAAGATAAAAATGGTGCCTCTCCATTGAATAATGAGTCTAAAGAGCTTATTCTGGAATGATATAGATGGTCAGGCATAGTCATCAAAGAAATAATGGTGGATTGCTAGAGCCTGCTTAACTTCCCCTGGGAGAAATGTTTTCTTTACAAGAGAGAAAAACACATTCGATAATGACCTGAGGTTCACAAGGAGGAGAAAATCCAAGTCAGGAAAAAAATGAAAGTCTGTTGTCAGCCTCCTCCTCTTAAGCCAGCTAACAGGCCCAGGGAAGCCAGGGGAGCACTCTTGCTTCAGAGCGCTCAGAGAACTTTTATTTAGACAAGTCTTCTTTTTCAGTGGGTTGGGAGAAGATTTCTTTGTTAATCTTTCTTTAACTATATTCAGAGAGGGTATAAGGCTAAGTGGGTGCACTCTACATTGCATCGCCTGACTTCTCTGATAGGCAGGGGGTGGAGTGGCGCTGGGCTCTGGTTTGTGGGAATAGGCCCTTTCAGTTCTGCTTTATTACATGGCTAATTAAGCAAGGTCACTGAGCTCTTTTTAAAAGTCTGTCAATAGAGACATCATTGGTACTTTAACGGATCTGTTTATTATCTTTCGAGCTCCAGTAATGTAAGGATGCTCCAGTCACGGTGGTCATGGAGGGCAGATTACACCTAAGGGCACTGGAGACGGAGGGTTGAGCCCTGGGTTTGTTCCTGCAGCAGCACCTTCAAACCAAGCATCATGGCAAAGTGGAGCCATTTTAATTAAGGCCCATTAAAAATTTTTTTTTTCCGGAATGGATCCGATATACGTTTAAGTAGGTCATCTTTTCCTCTTACCTGCTGTCTGAAAGGATTCTGTTCTATTTGGTCGCAGAGGTTGTAATAAAAGGCATGCTGAGCAAGGAGGGCAGAGCCCTTGTTCCCAGTGATTTTTCCGATCCTGGGTTTTTGCCACTTGGTGCAAATGAAAGAGTAGCCTGACATTCTAGATGTGTTCTTGAATTTTGCGATCTGGGAGGTTGGAGCTTGGCAAATCTAAAGAAAAGTTTGAAAATGCTTAATAGGGGTGGGTTCTTAGTTGTAGGAGAATTCCCAATTTACTTTAAAAAAATAACCTTTGCTTTTTGTCTTAGAACTAAGTATGGGTTCCAAGGCTGAAGAGCAGTAATGGTTGGGCAATTGGGGTTAAGTGACTTGCCCAGGGTCACACAGCCAGGAAGTGTCTGAGGTCGGATTATGGCCTCAGGTTCCTCCTATCTCTAGATCTATCCCCTGAGCATCTAGAGGACACAATGTCCTCTCATTCACTCTGGGATCTCAAATGAGGGCAGTAATTGGAAAGAGGTAGAAAATTTAAGTGAATAACCAAAAAGAAACTTGTGTTTGACATTGGTCCTTTGTGTTGTTTATTGTTCTTAGGGCTCATTCACATTCCAACTGTTCAGTTGCCCTCATTCAACGCATTTTCATTATTGAGGGGAAGTAGCTTGATTTAGTTAAAAAAAAAAAAAAAAGCAAAGGACTTAGAGGAAAGAGATCAGGATCCACACTCTGATACTTGCTAGCGAGGTGACCCTGCCCAAGACATCCATTTCCTTGTGCTCCTATTTCCCAATGGGGACAAGATAGGGATCACATCACCTTTATCACAGGGTTTATAGAGCATTGGAAAAATCAGAGTTCAAATCCTGCCTCAGACATTTACCATTTGTGTGATTCAGGGCAAGTCACAATCTCACTTAGAAACATTTTTTTCATCTGTAAAATGGAGCTAACAAAAGTATCCATCTCATGGAGTTGTTAGGATCAAATGAGATAACATATGTAAAGCACTTTGCAAAGTCTTAAAGCATTTTATATGTATCATTATTACTACTATTACTAATAGCAATAATAAACTGTTACACACACTAGAAATCTGAGCTCATAGAAGCAATTCCTTCCTGACCAAAGCTAGCAGGTGGGATCAGAGCAACTCATATTTCCAGGGTTAAGCTATCACCAAAGGTAACTGGACACTTGACCAGCAGCCCATGAGAAATTGTTTTTATTCCATCATTACAGAGGAGAGGAGAGCAATGAGTCTATTAACATCGGAAGCCCCATTTAATAACCCAGCTTCATGGGAGTTTATCCAGACTGCTTTTGTGGGTGTAAATGCTAGCTATTATTATATTACCTATCCTAATTCCCTAATTACTGCAATGAAGGACACATGAAAACTGCCTTCAGTGGTGGCTGACAACGAATATATTTTGCACTTTGCCGATTTGCGGAAGGACAAGAACAATGCTGGCTTTTCCCTTTGGCAAGATGATATTGTCCCCAAGCTAAGAGGACCTCATGGAATGGGTCCCAGGGGTTCAGCAACCCCCAAGCTGAGGATCTGGTCTCCGTGACTTTTCCATGGTGTTGAGACAGTCTAGGATGATCGTCTGGTCCCAGAGTCATCCTTTGTATATGACAAATTGCTATAATTGCTTTTCCACAGGTCCCCCATATCTGGTGTGGGGGGAAAGGGAGAGGGAGAGACAAAGGGATCCTCATGGCAGCTGCAGGAAGAGAAGGCATGAACCAGGAGCTAAAATACAATTAATGTCAGAATAGAAGATACAATTAACATTAGCAGGTAAATCCACTCAAGCTCTCAGGTAGCTCCCATAAGCTCATTTTTGCTCACTTCTACTACTCTTTCAAGAGTTCCTGTAAGTGACTCACACAATGTTAATTTTCCTATTTCTACTCCTTCTCCAATGTCAGAAAAAAATACATACATGCTGTGTGTGTGTGTCTGTGTGTGTTCACTTACATCTTCACAAGATGAATAGCAAGGATGTTCTCTTTCTTGAATTCTGCATGGAGTTGGCAACATCTGGTGGCTACCCAACCTCATTTCTGTTTGCCAGCCCTATCACACATAGTCATGCCCACGAGAACCACCAGGTTTCCACACTCACCCTTTCATCCCTTTTCCAAGAACTTTAGAAATTACATATATAAGCCATATGCTTTCAAGCAGAACCACAACATCCCCAAAATTCTTGGTGTAGCTTCAAGATATTAGAGCATTAATTCAAGCTTTTAGAACTTGAGGCTACACCAAGATTGTGGGAAGCCAATAAGAGAAAGTCTCAAATAGATAAAAATCTGAGACTCCTCTTTTGACTCCTTTTCTGATCCACACCTTTCCTTATTGAAAAGCTTTACGTTCCTAGCAAATCAGCAGTTAAAAGGTTAACAATTTCTCTCCAAGACTAAAGACAGAAATTAAGCAAAAGGCTGCCTGGACTCTGAATCTGTTTCTAGACACATCAAGGTCAATAATAGACAAAACTTAGACAAAACCTCCTCCAGTGGGGGCTATTCATCCCTGAGAAAGTATTCCCAGACTTAGCTTTTGATAATGGGCCAGCCAAAATTCAGCCATGGCCTTGTTCTATTCTGAAGTCAAATGAGATTTTCCGTGTTTTGATATGACATAATTTGTAACGTCTGAGCATCTGTGAAGTTTCGGGGGGGTTCTTTTGTGTGAAATGAGTCTTGAAATATATATAATAAACTCCGTGCTCCTGGAGACAGAGCTGGAAGCATGAGCTAAAAGATCTTCCCTGTTCTTACTTCTTATGAACTAAGCCATCACTATCAGAGATGATAAATAGATCTTGAGACAAGATTTTGGGGACCATTTTATGATGTATTTCCTTTTCTTTTTTTTCCATTTTTAACATTTATTAATATTCATTTTTAACCTGTTTACATGCTTCATACCCCTACTTTCCCCTTCACCCCCCGCATTCCCCCCACCCATGGCCAATGCACATTTCCACTGGTTGTAACTTGTGTCCTTGATCAAGACCTATTTCCACATTGTTGTTAGTTGCATTTGTGTGGTTGTTTCGAGTCTACATCCCCAATCATATCCACCTCAACTCATGCATTCAAGCAATTGATTATCTTCTATGTTTCCTCTCCTGCAGTTCTTCCTCTGAATGTGGGCAGCGTTCTTTACCATAAATCCCTCATAGCTGTCTTCTGTCATTGCATTGCTGCTGGTACAGAAGTGCATTACATTCGATTTTACCACAGTGTATCAGTCTCTGTGTACGGTGTTCTTCTGCCTCTGCTCATTTCACTCTGCATCACTTCCTGGAGGTCTCTCCAATTTGCATGGAATTCCTCCAATTTATTATTCCTTTGAGCAAAATAGTATTCCATCACCCGCATATACCACAATTTGTTCAGCCATTCCCCAATTGAAGGACATCCCCTCATTTTCCAGTTTTTTGCCACTACAAAAAGCACAGCTATAAATATTTTCGTACAAGTCTGTTTATCTATGATCTCTTTGGAGTACAAACCCAACAATGGTATGGCTGGATCAAAGGGTAGGCATTCTTTTATAGCCCTTTGAGCATAGTTCCAAATTGCCAGCCAGAATGGTTGGATCAGTTCACAACTCCACCAGCAATGCATTAATGTCCCAATTTTGCCACATCCCCTCCAACATTCATTACTCTCCCCTTCTTTCATTTTAGCCAATCTGCTAGGTGTGAGGTGATAACTCAGAGTTGTTTTGATTTGCATTTCTCTAATTATTAGAGATTTAGAACACTTTCTCATGTGCTTATTGATACTTTTGATTTCTTTACCTGAAAATTGCCTATTCATGTCTCTTGCCCATTTTTCAGTTGGGGAATGGCTTGATTTTTTATACAATTGTTTTAACTCTTTGTATATTTGAGTAATTAGACCCCTGTCAGAGTTTTTTGTTATAAAGATTTTTTCCCAATTTGTTGTTTCCCTTCTGATTTTGACTACATTGTTTTTGTTTGTACAAAAGCTTTTTAGCTTGATATAATCAAAACCATTTAATTTACATTTTGTAATTTTCTCTAACTCTTGCTTCGTTTTAAAATCTTTCCTTTCCCAGAGATCTGACAGGTATACTATTTTGTGTTCACTTAGCTTATTTATAGTTTCCCTCTTTATGTTCAGGTCATTCACCCATTCTGAATTTATCTTGGTGTAGGGTGTGAAATGTTGATCTAAACCTAATCTTTCCCATATTGTTTTCCAGATTTCCCAGCAGTTTTTGTCAAATAGTGGATTCATGTCCCAAAAGTTGGGCTCTTTGGGTTTATCATACACTGTCTTGCTGATGTCATTAACCCCAAGTCTATTCCACTGATCCTCCTCTCTGTCTCTTAGCCAGTACTATATTGTTTTGGTGACTGCTGCTTTATAGTATAGTTTAATATCTGGTACTGCTAGGCCCCCTTGCTTCACATTTTTTTCATTATTTCCCTTGATATTCTTGATCTTTTGTTATTCCAAATGAAATTTGTTATAGTTTTTCCTAATTCAGTAAAGAAGTTTTTTGGTAATTTGATAGGTATGGCACTAAATAGGTGAATTAATTTGGGTAGAATGTTCATTTTTATTCTGTTAGCTCGTCCTACCCATGAACAATTAATGGCTTTCCAATTGTTGAGGTCCATTTTTATTTGTTTGGAAAGTGTTTTGTAGTTGTTTTTGTATAATAGCTGTGTTTGTTTTGTTAGATAGATTCCCAAGTATTTTATATTGTCTAGGGTGATTTTAAATGGTGTTTCTCTTTCTCCCTCTTGCTGCTCTAATGTGTTGGAAATATATAGAAATGCTGATGATTTATGTGCATTTATTTTGTATCCTGCAACTTTGCTAAAGTTGTTGATTATTTCTACCAGCCTCTTAGTTGATTCTCTAGGATTTTTTAAGTAGACCATCATATCATCTGCAAAGAGTGATAGCTTAGTCTCCTCATTGACTATTTTGATACCTTCAATTTCTTTTTCTTCTCTAATTGCTATTGCTAGTGTTTCTAGTACTATGTTGAATAATAGAGGTGATAATGGGCATCCTTGTTTCACTCCTGATCTTATTGGGAAGGCTTCTAATTTATCCCCATTGCATATAATGCTTGTTGATGGTTTTAGGTATATATTGTTTATTATTTTTAGGAAGGATCCTTCTATACTTTTAATGTTTTCAATAGGAATGGATGCTGTATTTTGTCAAAGGCTTTTTCAGCATCTATTGAGATAATCATGTGATTTTTGTTTGTTAGACTGTTGATATGGTCAATAATGTGGATGGTTTTCCTAATGTTGAACCATCCTTGCATTCCTGGTATAAATCCCACCTGATCATGGTGGATGATCTTCTTAATTACTTGCTGGAGTCTCTTTGCTAATATTCTATTTAAGATTTTTGCATCTATGTTCATTAGGGAGATTGGTCTATAGTTTTCTTTCTCTGTTTTTGTCTACCTGGCTTTGGGATCAGTACCATATTTGTGTCATAAAAGGAATTTGGTAGGACTCCTTCTTTGCTTATCATATCAAATAATTTGTATAGTATTGGGATTAGTTGCTCTTTGAATGTCTGATAGAATTCACTTATGAATCCTTCAGGTCCTGGTGATTTTTTCTTAGGGAGTTCTTTAATGGCTTGTTCAATTTCTATTTCTGATATGGGATTATTTAGGTATTCTATTTCTTCTGTTGTTAATCTAGGCGATTTATATTTTTGTAAATATTCATCCATATCTCCTAGATTGTTATATTTGTTGCCATATAATTGGGCAAAATAGTTCTTAATGATTGCCTTAATTTCCCCTTCTGATGTATTTCCTTGATAGATTCCCAAGGTTTTAATGCTTCTAAACATGTTCCCTAGAGTAGATGAGTAAAAAAGGTTAGAAGGCAGAGCCAAAACTCAAATACTGTATTTAGCTCATTCTGAATATATCTTTTTGTTTGTTATCAAGGGAGCCTTATAAATGACAGTCATCAAAGTTGTTTCATTTTTTATAAAGGGTGTATTATCATTACCATGTCATGAGTCTGGCTTCTATACATCTTAAAGTTGGTCCATGACTAACATCTGTCCAACACCTAGGTCCATCAGATTAATCTAAAAATGAGTGAAATGTGCCCATAAGCCTAATGATGTCTATATTCAGCTATTTTCACTAAGTGTTTCCTATATATTTGTGCCCCAAAGAGATAATAAGGAAAAATAATTGTACAAAAATATTTATAGCCACGTTCTTTGTGGTGGCAAAAAATTGGAAAATGAGGGGATGCCTTTTGATTGTGGAATGGCTGAACAAATTGTGGTATCCGATGGTGATGGAATATTATTGTGCTGAAAGGAATAATGAACCAGAGGAATTCAATGTGAACTAGAACGACCTCCAGGAATTGATGCAGAGTGAAAGGAGCAGAACCAGGAGAACATTGTACACAGAGACTGATACATTATGGCACAATCGAATGTAATAGACTTCTCTATTAGAAGCAATGCAATTACCCAAGACAATCCAGAGGAATTTAAGAGAAAGAACACTATCCACATCGAGAGAAAGAACTGTGGGAGCAGAAATGCAGAAGAAAAACATATGATTGATCACATAGTTTGATAGGGATATGATTAGGGTTTTGATGTTAAAAGATCACTCTACTGCAAATATGAATAACATGGAAATGGGTTTTGAGCAATGATACATATATAAACCAGTGGAATTGCTTGTCATCTCCGGGGGGGGGGGAGAAAAAAGGGTGGGAATAATCATGAATTGTGTAATCATGGGAAAATATTCTAAATAACTAAATTATAAAAAAAAATTTTTTTAAGTTTCCCATACATCCAGAGTTCACAGAATTTTAGAATTTTGAAGGGTTATTGGAAATCATCTAATTCAACATTAGGTGGTACAATAGATAGAGCTATGGAATCTAGAAGACCTGAATCTTAATTGGGTCTCTGGACATTTCCTAGTTGATTGATCCTGATCAAGTCACTTAATTTCTGTCTGCCTCGGTTTTCTCATCTCTAAATTGGGATAATAATAGCACCTATCTCTAATGGTTGTTATGAGGATAAAATGAGATATTTATACAGTGCTTTGCTAACCTAACCTCAGAGTGATATTTAAAACTAGATGCTATTATTAGCTATTTTGCTAATATGAAATCTGAATCCCAGAGAAGTAACTAGCATTACGATGGGGGGTGTAATCAGTACCTGAGCTAGGATTCAAACCCAGATCCTCCAATGAAACATCCAGGGCTGGTTCTTCTATAGCATTCTGTTTCACAGAGGTGGTTGGTTTGTTTGTTTGTTTGTTTGTTTGTTTGTTTGTTTGTTTGTTTGTTTTTTGGTGGGGGAAAGAAGGAAGGAGCTTTTGGGAGGAAGAAAATAAACATCAGTATTACTTTCCTAGTCTAAAGAAATGCTATTTGACAAAATTGAAATTTATTTGCTTCATTATTTATACCTAATGAAAACAGTAACTGTTGGTGAAATAACTCTAAGGATAACTACAGATGATATAATATAGGCACAGACTATTAATTTGCCAATAAACATTAGCTGTGATGTACTCATATGAACGTGCCTGTTCTCTGACTTTCAGTACACGTCATTAATGAAGTTTCTGGTTATTTTGAGTGAAGTATCTACTTTCATTGAAATCACTAATGACTTGGTAAACTAAAACATTTTTAAATTTTATTTCTTGTATTTTACAGACTAGAGAGAATTCCTATAGAGAACAAATTTGGTCAAGATATTTTTTTTTTATGAAA
Organism: Gracilinanus agilis; assembly: GCF_016433145.1. Lineage (NCBI taxonomy): Eukaryota > Metazoa > Chordata > Mammalia > Didelphimorphia > Didelphidae > Gracilinanus > Gracilinanus agilis. The sequence goes on from NC_058132.1 coordinate 506,815,111, forward strand.
ACAAAATAAAAAAAAAACTTGATATTGGGGCAGCTGGGTTGCTCAGTGGATTGAGAGCCAGGCATGAAGATGGGAGGATCTTGGTTAAAAAAATATGGTCTCAGACACATCTTGGCTGTGTGACCCTGGGCAAGTCATTTAACCCCATTTATCTAGTCATTACCATTCTTTTGTCTCAGAACCAATATTTAGTAAGGTAAGGGTTTTTAAAAAACAAAATAAAACAAGACAAGACAACCCGCTCCCCAAACCTGTTATTGAAACATAGCAATCTTAATGAACACAATTCAATTGTTTATGATAGGGTAGATATAGAACCTGAGATTAAAAAAAAACAACTTTCTAATTTTTCTTCCTTGCTAGTAGTGTTAGTTCTGGATTTATATCTTTTTTGTTGTTTTATTTCATCACATCCAACTGTTCATGACTCCATTTTAGGATTTTCTTGGCAAAAGAGTGATTTGTCCTTTCCTTCTCCAACTCATTTTACTGATGAGAAACTGAGGCAAACAAGGTTAGATGACTTCTCTGGGGTGTCATAGCTACTAAATGTCTAACACCAGATTTGAATTCTGGTTAGATGAGTCTTTCTGACTCCAGGCCCATCATTCTGTCCACTTGGCCACTTAGCTGCCTAGATTTATATATATTTATGCAAGTATATTATATATTTAGATTTATATATACATTTATGTAAATGTGTTAATATTTCCAGTTTGAGGAGAAAACTGCCAGAGAACTGTTCTAGGATGGTTGAAAGAGTTGGAATAGATTCAAGCCCCCACAAATTACATAAGAAATATTATGCCATGTCATCTCTTCCCCACCCCCCACCCCAGATCTCATTATCAAACCACCCATCATCTCCCAGGTGGACAATGGTAGAAGAAAAATATGGCCAAGTTTACCTTTGTTCTGTACTATAAGGAAAATTATAGACCGGGGATGCCGAGTTTTAATGTTGCCTTTAAATGTGTCATTTCTGGAAAGAGCGTCCTGATCTCGCCATTAATTTGATTCATCATTTACGATTCATCACCATGAATGTATAACAGAGCTATATAATATGGGAAGATAGCAAGAGCAAAATATTTGCTCCCAAAGAGTTTACAATCCAAGGGCACATAAGAGATGACAGCCTCATCGGAAATGAGAGAGAAAATATAGGCATCTGGAGTGGTGAAGGGTCAATGGAGCTGGAATGTTTCTTGGAAAAGGTAGACTTATAGATTTAATTGGTTGGAATAGATGTAACATTCTACCCTGTCCTGTCTTATATCTGCAGCTGATTGTTAGCACTGCAGAAGAAGAGAGGATATCGTGATTTCTTGTTACCAGGGAGAAAGCCATTCTTCCAAACTGAAAAAAAAAAAACAACCCACAACAATACCATCAGTCTCCCACTGAGGCAAAATTGCTATAGAAGCTGGAGCAGGGTGGGGAAGCTTCAGTGTGGTCTGAATTTACTTACATTGGTACACACATTTAACTTAGAGGATTTAAATTGCTTCTTAGAGGAAAAGATTAAAAGATTATATGATTTATCCATTTTTAAGAAATTCCTGAAGCCAGCTTCACATGTGACTAGAAAATCCATGGGAGAAGGTTGTCCTATATTCCTTTGGCTGTTTGGCTCCAAAAAAAAGATGAATGTGCATATGTGTCCCCTCCCCTCCTACACAATAATCTCCAATGGCTTCTCATTACCTCCAGGATCAAATATAAAAATCCTCTGCCATTTAAATCTCTTTATAACTCAGTCTCTTCTCACCTTTCCAGCCTTCTTACACGTCACTCCCCTCCACAAAATCTGTGATCCAGTTACACTGGCCTCCTTGCAGTTCTTTAATATCTCGCTCTATCTCTAGTCATCTTGCCCTTGAACTATTTACTGTTCTCCATGCCTAGAATGCTTTCTCTTCCAACTTCTACCTTTTAGCTTTCTTGGTTTCCATCAAGATTCTGCTCAAATCTCATTTTCTGCAGGAGTGCCTTCTATCTATTTCTTCGACCTATTTTGTGCATATGTTCCATTTTATTTACCAGTCTCTCCAACCAGAATGTGCTCCTTCATGTCAGGCACTGTTTTAACTTTCCCTTGTATCCCTAGCGCTTAGTACATTGCCTGACAAATATGAAACATTGCTGATTAGTATCAGAGTTCCTGAGAATGAATGGAAATATTAGCAAGAAATAAACTAAATGCCTGGCCTGTAGGTCTCACTGGCACACTTAAATCTGCTTGAATTTCTGCATTCTGTTGGAATGTATAATTGTTTAGGTGTGTCTCTCCTCCCAACTTACTGCATTATTGACCAAAGCAAGTGGCTTCTGTTTCAGCTTACCTACTTATTATTTTAAGGTTTGCTCCTTCCCAAGTCTTTTCCAAAGAGCAGAGAAAAATCTTGACTGGTTGGATACACTTCATTTTAAAAAAAAATTTTTTTTTGGCATTCAAATACCTTTATTTTTTAAATTTTTATTTTGAATATTTACCCATAGTTACATGTTTCATGTTCTTTCCTTCTCCTCCAAACCCCCCTAACCCTCTTAGCTGACACACAGTTCCACTGGGTTTTACATGTATCAACACCTAATTCCATATTATTGATAGTTGGACTAGAGTTATCATTTAGTGTCTTCATCCCCAATAATATCCCCATCAGCCCATGTGTTCAAGCAGTTGTTTTTCTTCTGTGTTTCTCCTCCCACAGTTCTTCCTTCTGAATGTGGCTAGTTTCCTTTCTCATAAGTCCCTCAGCTTTGCTCTGGATCCTTGCATTGCTGCTAGTAGAAAAGTCTGTTACGTTTGATTGTGCCACAGTTTATCTGTCTCTGTGTAGAATGTTCTCTTGGATCTGCTCCTTTCTTTTTTTTTTTTTTTTAAACCTTAACTTCTGTGTATTGGCTCCTAAGTGGAAGAGTAGTAAGGGTGAGCAATGGGGGTCAAGTGATTTGCCCAGGGTCACACAGCTGGGAAGTGTCTGAGGCCGGATTTGAACCTAGGACCTCCCGTCTCTAGGCCTGACTCTCAGTCCATTGAGCTACCCAGCTGCCCCCTGAATCTGCTCCTTTCACTCTGCATCAATTCCTGGAGGTTGTTCCAGTTCACATGGAATTCCTCCAGTTCATTATTCCTTTGAGTACAATAGTATTCCACCACCAACAGATACCACAATTTGTTCAGCCATTCCCCAATTGAAGGACATTCTCTCATTTTCCAATTTTTTGCCACCACAAAGAGCGCGGCTCTAAATATTTTTGTACAAGGCTTTTTCCTTATTATCTCTTTGGGGTATAAACCAAGCAGTGCTATGGCTGGATTAAAAGGCAGATAGTCTTTTAAAGCCCTTTGAGCATAGTTCCAGATTGCCATCCAGATGGATACACTTTAGAAGACAGTAAAATGCATAATACATATATGTTTAATTGACCATCTTGCTCCAAATAGTTTTAAATGGGCATATTTTCTATCATTTTTAACAGATTCCAATAAAATTTTGTGTATGGAAAGAAGTTATTGAAATTTTTAGTTCTATTTAGAGTTTACTGAATTGATCAATTAACAAGCATTAAATAAGTACCTACAATGTTTCAGCATCATAAGAATTATAGATTTTAGAACTCTATGAGGCCTTTGAGATAATCTAAGTGGAGGTACAACTTAATAATTTTCCAAGATGAGGAAATTGAGGCTCAGAAATTATAAGTATTTTGGTTAAGATCAGAATAAGTAAATGACACTGTTGAGACTTGCATATGCCCACAGATGAGAGTCTGAGGCCTAGAAAGAGAATGGTAGAGTGGATAAAATGCTGGGTTTGGGGACAGAAAGTCTAGAGTTCAAATTTTTCTTCTGACATTTACTAGATCTGTGGTCCTAGAAAAGTCACTTAATCTCTGTGTTTTTCAGAGTTCCCTGCAAACTGATGTATAACTAGTGAGAACCTAATATGATATTTTATCTTCCTATATGCTTCCCTGGATGTATTAAATTTCCCAGCAAGAATGTGGATAATCATGCAAAGAAAAGACTAACCAATAGGGTCTTTCCTATATTCTTAGCTCTTAGTGCTCCTACCTGTTACTAGTCAATACATGCTTAAGGATACTACACTGGACTTTCTGATCATCCGGATACATATAAATAACTCAATCGTCTCTATCATCAGATAGACACTCCAAGGGCATTGATCATGAAGTTGGTAGGGATACTGGAGAATTCATTGTTTCCTTCATCGATTCATTCATTTATTTTGGTGTTGGGCACTAGGCTACATTAAACCAGTAGATTTTTTTTTAAAGCTCCTGTGTTGTATCAAAAAGTTGCTTGAGTGGAAGGTATCTATTTTTATGGACTGCCATGGTTACAAAATGTTTGGAGCATTCCAGCAAGAGAAGGAAAAGAGATAAAATTTATTTATTAAGCCATAGATAGTTTCCAATGTGTATTAGTGGAAGGAATTCACACATCAAACGCTAGCCAAAAGATTTTATTTAGCATTTATTTTATATGAGGTATTACTTTGGGGGAACAAGTATAGTTTTTGAAAGAGAGAGAGGGGAGAGAGAGAGAGAGAAAGAGAAAGAGAGAGAGAGAGAGAGAGAGAGAGAGAGAGAGAGAGAGAGAGAGAGAGAGAGAGAGAGAGAGAAGCAGAAAGCATGAGGAGCTAAGAGGACTCAAAAAGGTTTACTGTAGAAGAAGGTTGGATCTGAGCTGAATCTTAAAGGAAGCCAAAAAAACTAAAAGAGGAGGTAAGGGAAAAGAACATTCTAGGTTTCATCAGTTATTGCAAAGGCATAGAGGTGGTGATGGAGTTCAAGGAATTACAAATAGGTCAATAATGGTAGAACTACTGAGTGCAAAGAGGGGAGTAGAGTGGAAAAGATGATAGATTGGAGTGGAAAAAAAACTGAAGGCAGAGATAATAGTCAGAAGGTGAATTAAAATAGTAGAGTCAAAGACTTCTAGCTAAATGGTTGCTTGAAAGGAGACTGAAAACGCTGCTCCCACAAAACTATTTTAGTGAAAAACTTAAAATTTGTACAGATTAAATATTTATCAAGAAGTCCAATGAGAAACTATAGTAAATTATTTATTTTACCCCAGAATTGCATTAAAAGTCAGCCTAAAGTCCATAGGCAATAGAAAAAGGGACTTCTAACAAAGCTAGCATCAACATGGGCACGTAAGCCAGTAGTCTCCCTGCAGGACTAGAAATAGGCCAGAGATATACATGTAGTTTGAATTGGTCTGTGTCTGGAGATATTAAAAGTGGAGAGATTTCTGAAAAATCCCCAAAGCTTCAGGGTGAGGATTTTAGAAACTTCCAGGGAAAGGAAGCAAGTAGTAGCACAGAAGCACTGAGACCAGCATAGCCCAAATGCATAGTGGCTTCAAGATACCTCTACTGAGAAGCCATAAAGGATGCTGAAGATCTGGTGCTTGGAACCTCAAATATCAGAGGAGATTAATCCTGGGAGGTGCAGGTCAGTGAAATAACCCAGGGAACCCAAAGCAAGGCCAGTCAGAGTTACTGCCACAACCAAAAAAGATAGCAGATGTCTAGTCTTGGCATAAAACCTCAGTTCAGGAACTAAAGTTGGAGAGATGATCAAATCAAAGGAAAAAAAACATCAGTATATAAAAAGTTATTGTAGTTCTAGAGACCCCTAAAAAAGTCAAGAGTAACAACATAACAATTATAATTCTTGTTCAGTCTCAGACTATTCTTCTCCCATTTGGGCATTTCTTGGAAAAGATATTGAAGTTGTTTGCTATTTCCTCCTCCAATTCATTCTACAGATTAAGAAAATGAAGTAAACAGGGTTAAATGACTTACTCAAGGTCACCCAGCTGGTAAGTGCATGAGACTGGATTTGAACTCTTAGAGATGAGTTTTTTTTTTTTTTACTTTAGGCCCAGCAATCTCTCCATTGTTTCACCTAGCTACCCCATATAATAACAGAATCAAAGGAAAAGATTTTTCCACAAGGACTATATAAAAGGAAGCAAAAGATAAAAATATTAAATAAATATTTTGGAGGTTAAAGTTAGAAGGAGAATAAATGTCTTATAAAGTGGTAAACTTAAAGCAATAGACTTTCTGAAACCTGGAATAAAACAAACCAAATAGAAATCAATGATCCAATGAGCTAGAAAGAATAAGAACAAAATAAAAATTGGAAAAAGAAAAGAAAATGTAAGATATCTGTTATTTTTTAAAAACTGACTTAGAAAATGGGAAAAGAAGAGATAATTTAAGAATCATTGAACTCCATGAAAACCATAATTTTAAAAAGAAAGGCTGTGGGCATTATATATCAAGAAATTATTCCCCAAATCAGAAGAGTCAAGCTTACTATCAAGAATCATTTTATAAAGTTAAGTATGATTCTCCTGGGGGGGGGGAACTGATCTTTAGTACAGTAGAGGCCTTGAAATCATTTCTAATAAAAAAAATCCATGCTGAGTGTATCTAAATATGAAAGATTTATTACCAGAAAATTCATCATCAAGAGATAAAATTTTGGCCATGATAAAACATAAAACCATCTAGTAAGATGAAGAAAGGTCACAATATGTCTGTGAAGGAAATAGATGCTGAAGATAAGGTGACTCTCAGAAGTATTCTTTCCCTCATGTATATAATCTATTTCTGATAATTCAATAAGATGTCAATGTGTATTTCTATCATCCCTTCTCTGAGACATGGGAAAATACAGAAACTTCTTTCTGGCATCATAGAGGGTGAATCAAGGAGAGAGACATCTTTAGAAATGGGGCTGAGTTTAGACACTCATCATCCATGAAAACCAATGGTACTTAAAAAGACCAACCATCAACCCTGCCCTGATGTTCCCTTATCCATCATGAAAATGGTCTCATTGGTTGACTTGGTTATACTGCAAGCTATAAGACCGTGAGATCTTAGATCTAGAAGGGACCTTAGAGATCATCTAGGACAAAATGACAGCTAGAAAGTGGCAGGATTTGAATTCAAACCCATATAATCAGATTCCAAATCGAAGTCTTCTCCCTTTAACATTCCCATGCAAAAATAGTCATGCCATTGTTTAGCATTTTCATATCTACTTGCCTTAATAATGATGATGATAATTCACATTTATAGAGTGATTTAAGGTTATTAAAAATATCTTGAAGTCACTAAATGAAAAAATAAAGATTCCATCCATGACAGCTCTTTATTTCTTGGTAATCTTCCTCTTTGGAAATGGCACCTCTCTGTGGAAAAAGCTTTGGACTCAGTGAGAAGAAATTGGGTTCTAATCCCAGTCTTACCACTTACTGGTCATATGACCTTGGGCAAATCTCTTTTCCTCTTTCAGCCTCAGTTTCCTTATCACTAAACTCATGCTACCTCTCTCTCAGAACATTTGTGAGGCTCAAATGAGATCATGCAGGTGAATGAGCTTTGAAAATGAATAAGCGCCATAATTAATCCTGCAAGGGATTATTATTATTATTGAGATGAGTAGGGCTTTAGGGGAAAGGAGGAAGAGCTTTGATTAACTTTTTGGCACCAAGTGTCAGTATTTTGAATTGCTTTCAATAGACACTCCAGGAAACGCTGGCACGGGTTGGGTACAGGAAGTATGTACGTGAAGAAAAACAGGTCTGACACTTTTCTTTTCTTTGTATTTGCTATAGAATTACAGCATGGGGTGGGTACAGAACACCTCTGAAAATGTTGGGAACTCCCCTAGGGTAAGCAGGCTTCCACTCCCATATTTTACAATGGCCCATAGGGAGGAAAGGTATGCAGAAGAAAGTGGCGGGTGGTATGTGGGACCCAGGAGCATGGACAAGGGCCTGAAACAAATTAGCCCATTGGCCATTAAATTCTTTACTAGAGGCAATGTTTGTATAACATTACTTTATATTCAACCTGTGGTGGTGTAGAGCAATGGCACTATTGTAATTAATATTGATAAGAATTGTGATTCTTCTTGGTTCCAAAGATTTACAAATACTTTTTATTCATATTTATTCCTGAAACTCATCCTTGTGGATAGCAGTCAGTAGTTGCCTTTCACAGATAAAGGCCCTGAGGAATATCAGGGATAAATGAGTTCCTTAGGATTATGAATCAATTAGAGGCAAGAGATATCGGTTGACCTGATATTTGTAGAAATGTGTTAAGGAGGCACACTCATGTATCATGCTAGTCATACATTCAGTCAAAATGAGAAGAGAAGAAATGATCATTTATAGAGGCATAAGGGGTAGTGTGTATGGATTGTATGGTGTCTTCAGAAAGGACTAGCACCTCTGGGGGGAAGACTTTCAGAGTCCTTATCAGGGTTGTTTATCCACCTTTGGTATCGACCTTTCACCCAACTCTCAATTGTGGCTCCAAGAAGCCATACCACGCACAGTGGCCACATTCCAATAAAACCTCCTTGGCAGTTTTAATTAATTAACTAATTAATTAAAAGAAGTATAGTCCTATAAAGTGATCCGCAAAACCTGAGGTAGCAGTCACTCTTAGAGAATAAAACTATGAGAGTGTAAAAATTAGAGTTAGGTGGCATAGTGGATAGAGCATTGGGTTTGGAATCAAGACGACTCATCTTTATGAGTTCAAATTTGGCTTCAGATACTTACTGGCTGTGTAACCCTAGGCAAGTCATTTAACTCTGCCTTAGTTCCTCATCTGTAAATGAGCTGAAGATGGAAATGACAAACCACATCTTTGCCATGAAAACCCCAAATGGGATTATGAAGAATTGGACTGGACTGAAACATCTGAACAACAAATAAATTAGAGGACTAACCTGGAGGAGGTGCTAAAATACTAACACAGAATTTTTAGAACTGGGAGAGACCTTAAAGTCCACCCTCAGGTGAAGGGATTGAAATACAGAAGGGTTACGTGAGTTACCAAAGGTCATCTGACAGGTCAATAGGAAAGTCTGGACTTCAACTCGGGTTTCTTGGTTCTTTTTCTAGAGCTTTTTCCAGTTGATTGAGTTGCTTCCTACCTATTCTTTGATAAACATCTAACTGTTTTTACTCTGGATTGATTTCTTGGAATGCTTATGTCTGGCATGCTCCTGAATCATATTTTCTCCAAGAAAGTGCCCTGATTTCTAAATTGGTCTCTTTCTTCATTCGGCCCTGTTTCTTAGCAGTGAGGTTCTGAACATTTCTGAAAGAACAAGAGGTCATCCTTTATGCCTTCAGATTGTGAAAGAACTGATAAGTAGAGATAAACAAGACACAGTTTTGTATATACATATATCTTTGTGCCAAATGATACCTGTTACCTGGATATTTTAATTAAACAAATTTTAATTTAAAAAAGAATGAAAACTGAAAAATCAAATTTCCAAAGGATCTAGGGTAGAGGTATTTAATAATCCCATCTTTGTCATTTCTCATCAACAAGTAAAGTGTATATATATATATATAATATATGTATATATATTATATATATATATATATATATATTTCAGAAGCAGCATGTTCTTTGTAACCCAGGCTATTTATGCTTCCACAGAAAGGTTCATTCATGTTACATCCCTGGTCTGAGGATGGAACAGAGTTTATTTCAGTTTTCCTATTTTCCTACCACTGGGTCTTCACAATTTTGGTCTGTTGTTAATTGTTTTGTAAGGCAGGATGCTTTTGCAACAACTCCTTTTGCAAAAAAAAAAAAATCAGCAATCCATATTATTGCAAACCTCTTAGGATAACTAAACAAAGAGAAAGCTGAATGACTAACCTCTCTTGACCTTTTCATAGGATTTATATTTTTGGACAATGGAGGAAAAATCCTATATGCAATTAATCATGGAAGAGTGAGTATGTACCATGTTTTTGCCTACACTCTTAACAGAGTCACGTGTCCCTTCCTTTGTAGAAGATGTGAGGATGATAGAGGCTGGCCCCTTGCAGATGCTTTTGGTGATCTATGCATTTCATTCACATGCTGAAAGGAAAAAAGACCTATCTGCTGATGAGGTTCATTAGGTCATGTGAACAGGTGCCTCCTGTTGAAAGCTGAGCTAGCTGGCACCTTTTTATGCAGCCGCCTCTATCTGGGTTTCATGATAAAGAGAAAGTGGGTCAGTGGTGAGAGGGTCAGCCATCCAATAGCAGTAAATTAATTCATTTATTTTTTAAACCCTTACCTTCTGTCTTAGAATCAGTACTAAGCATTTGTTTCAAGGCAGAAGAGTGGTAAGGAATAGGCAATTGGGGTTAAGTGACTTGCTTAGGGTCACCCTGCTAGGAAGTGTCTGAGGTCACATTGGAACCCAGACCTCCCATCTCTAGGTCTGCCTCTCTATCCGCTGAGCTCTAGTAGCAGTTTATGAAGTATATTGGAAGGCTAACAGGAACTGATCTATACTTTATCAAGCTGGCTGTAAAATATTCCTGCTAAGGCTCTTCTGAGTTCAACTACAGAAAATCCCAAACAAAATCCTCTGCCTCTTCATCTTCCTCTTCCTCTCATCCTCTCCTCTGCCTTTACAAGGCTGGATTATCTACTCCTCTTTTCATGAAAGAATACTAATTTACAGATCTTCATGAGAAGTAGCTTAGCAAAATCAATGACATTCTCAATTTGGAGCCAGAAGACTGAGGCTCAAACCCTACTAGCTCAAACCTTACTAGCTACGTGACCCTGGGTAAATCACCTAACCTCTCCCAGCCTCAATGTCCTCATTTGTAAAATCAGAATAAAAATGTCACCTACCTCACAGGATTGTCATGAGGCTCAAAGGAGATAACATATATTAAGTGCTCAGCATATGTTAAAGTGCTACGTGAAGATAAGTAATTATTATTGTTATTATTTATTATCCAATTGACCCTGATGATCTGGATTCCTTAAATAGTTCAGTGACCATTCTTTTTTCTTTCTTCAAACCGTTATCTTCTGTCTTAGTATCAGTGTGAAGACAGTTTAAGACAGAAGATATGCAAAGGCTAAGCAACTGGGGTTAAGTCACTTGTCCACAAGTCATATAACTGGATTGTGTCTGAGGTCAGATTTAAACCCACATCTTCTAGACTGTAGGCTTGGTTCTTGATCTACTATGCTACCCAACAGCTCCAATACCCACTCTTAAAAGTATGCCTTAGTGAGAGTCCTCGTGAAACAAATTCCAGTCATATCTAATAAATATAAAAATAACATTTAATTTATTTTTATTACATTTATTTATCCATAATAAACTTATTATTAATAATTTATAAATTTATTAAATTAATGCAAAAATGTAAAATATATAAAATATAAAATAAATATCTAATAAAATAAAATCTTGCCTGTTCCTAGAACTGATCAGAATGACAGCTCACATTTATTTATTTATTTAAACCCTTATCTTTCATTTTAGAACCAATACTGTGTATTGGCTCAAAGACAGAAGAGTGCTAAGGGCTATGCAATGGGGGTGAAGTGACTTGCCCAGGGTCACACAACTAGAAAGCATCTGAATCTAGACAGCTCACATTTATATAATTCTTTGGGAATGAGACTGGATCTGTGATTTCATTATTGCCTAGAATTCCCAAGCCCAAAGTTCTTTGGAAGAGAGGAAATTTCCTTCTCCAATGTAGATTAACATCTTCTCTAACTCATAGTGATAAAGAATTCTTTGCACATTGAGAGATTAAATGACTTGTACACAGCCATACAATAAGAAGGTGTCAGAGGTGGGATTTGGACACAAGCCTTCCTGGCCTCGGCCAGCACTCTATCCATTGTGCAATTCTCTCTCTTGCTGCACACTAATCTATGAAAAGACATGCAGCATCCTCAAGTATTAATGGTATCGTGTTTAAGAAAGATATCCGAGCATCCCTGCTGCAGAGATGTGCTCCATGCTATATTGCCTTACTCCAGCTGGAAGGAAGTAGTGGGACAGGATTTGTCTCAACAAACAGGAGCTTGTTGTAAGGAGCTGACATCAGGTTGAATTTTGGAAGCTAAAACTGGTTCATTCTCTTTTTTACTTTCCACATTGAAGTTAAGTTCTGGCCTAGGACCCGAGGTGACCAACACTACTCAGAAGGCCTGATGAGGTAATTCCAAGACCAAGAGTCCTCTGGAAGATTCATGTAATCTGGTCAGTATCCTGGGGTAAATCTAGGAATCCAAACTACTCCAAGACCCGAGGGTCTGCTCTGAAAAAGGTTAGCTGTACACTGTCCAGCTTGAACTCAAACACCCCACCAACCTTCATCAAGCAGGCTGGGAAGGTTCCCAGGCTGCCAACCCAAGCAGGCCACGTTTGCTCTTGCTTCCTTGGACAGATGCCACAAGAGCAGGTTACCCCACCGGAAAGGCAGATAGATGTCCAACTGTCTTTGGGGGGGGGGTAGTCCAGCCCAGTGTTTGTACTCCTGGATACAGTAAGGTGGAAAGAAAGAAAATGGTAGACAAGAGAATGATTAAAAGGCAACCAAGAAAAAAAAAAAGGAATGGAAAATGTATTTTGTTTTCTCAGTTTTAAAGAGTGGTATAGGGCCATGAGAATGCTAGCTGGCTAGGCTAGCAAACTGCCTACTTATTCCTTTCTTTTCCCTTTCCTTCTTTTCCTCTCTTCCCTTCCTTCCCTTCCTTCCCTTTCCCTTTATACTTTCCCTGTCTCATTGAAGATACAGGGGAACCTGTGGGATCATTCAGTCAGCATGTTAATATCCTAAAACTACTTTAATGTTAAACCCTAACAAGGAAGTAAATTATCTACAAATCTGATGGATTTGAGGATTAAAGTTTCCTTTAGCAGGCAGCGATTTGCCTCAGGAACTTCAAGGGGATGTTGGCTAGCTAACATGGGAAGGCTCCCCCCACAGGAAAAATAAAACACAACAAAACTTTCTGGATTTCAAATAAGAATTCCATTACAGAGTAAGTTTGGGCATCTATTTTGTGAGGAACTTTCACTCTGATCTTCATAACAATTTTGTTATTCAGGTAACATCTTTGACTGACTTTTTGAACAGTGGTAGAGACCCTTTGTTTGTTTCTCACAAGATAAAATGACGTGACCCACACTGGACTTTGGGTAGAAAATATCCATGGCTTTTAAAAGAATTTTTCTTTCATTTACCTGAATATAAGAAGAATCCCTAGTAAGGAAACAAGGAGGAGGAGAATAAAAACAGCCTCCCAAACTATTGCTTTTGAATGAGCAGGCTTCCTGAAGGGGGGGAAAAAAGGGCAGCTTTCTGGTTTTACTTTATCTGAATGCTAGAACCTAATTACCATGCTGGTTAGGCGGTTGACTGTGCTGCCGCTGCTGCCGCCGCTGCTGTTGGGTGATGGGGCTGCCAACTTTTAAACGAGGACAGTTTGCCTAATTATTGGTAAACTTTCCCACTCCTGTCCGTGTTCTTTGGCAGGAGCACATCAAACACCTGTGCACTTAGACCTGGTCCCAGGGAAGTCCCCATCGCAGATGTCAGAGTTCTTTTGTTGACTTCTTATTAGTGGCCACTTAATAGGCAGGAGCTGAAGACAGCTTTGCCTAAGCGCTTATCAATAGACAGCAAACATTCTTCTTTCAATGGGCAAAGGGTCAAACTGTTTCTCTTGGCTATAAAGCTCTGCCAGATAATTGCTGGTGATTAGCAATTTTAATTACCAGGTGCTAGGGGTCGGTAGATTTTTTTTCTTCTCCAGTAATTGGGCAGGTTGTTAATAGTTATTGCTCACTGGGGCTGGGGAGTATATTTTACCAATATGTTCCAGGTCTTTTAAAATTAATTAAAATAAAGTAAATAAAATCATCTGAGAGTACTTGGAATCTGATGAACTGGAGAGAATTCCAACAGGTTTTTCAAGAAACTTGTCCCAGAAAAGAATCTTCAATGCAACTCCCTAAAGCAGCTTTTAATCCCCTTGTAAACACTTGTGTGTTCCATTGTGCCTGGAGAGTGGCAATGATTTTAAAATCTTTTCCTGCTACATTGGTCATGTTGGAACTAAGCTTGTCAGCATGTTCTAGCTCATTGGTTTTGCATGCAGACTTTTAGGGGGTTTTCATAGGATCACAAAACCAACAGCACAATTAGCAGGGAACTAATCTCTTCCCATAGTCAGCCACAAAATAGGTTGGAAACAGGAAAACGGGGGCGCAAAGAATTGGTGCTACATCATTTCTTACCAAGTTTGCATCCCTGACACCTAGAGAAATGGACATTTATCTGAAATTAACAAGTAGCCTCCGTTTCCTTCCAGGAGGGGCTCTGGGTATGTTTAATATGCCTGGCTATGTCTTTGATGGGATTTGTGAATAGACTGAGAAGTTAAAAAGAAAATAATCACGGTTGGATAATTTGACGGGACATTTGCTGATGCTAAGTTTTCCCTTCTCTGCAATTGTCACCTCATAAACCTCCAGAACAGGAAAGCATGATCATCTCTAAGTCTACCTAGAAATGGTAAGCAAAGACAGCAGCAAAAAAAAAAAAAAAAAAAAAAAAAAAAAAAAAAAAAAAAAAAGAAAGAAAGAAAAAGAAAGAAAGAAAAAGAAAGAAAGAAAGAAAGAAAAAAGAAAAATCAGGAGAGATGGTGACTGCACTCAGCAATATAAACAAACACACAAACAAACATATATATATATATATATATATGCATATAGGAATGCTAGACCTGGTATATATATGCATTAATATTAAACCCAGTGAGGAAGGGCTAATTGGCTAGGTTTAGAGATGAAAAATTCTTTTAGCTGGAAACAAAGACTCCTCAGAAGCTCTAAAAGATAATAGCAAAAATTGGAATACTATAAGAAAATCCTTTTCTGGAATTCAAATAAGAATTCCATGATGGAGTGTTAAGGAATCTATTTTGTGAGGAATTTCAACTTTGGGCTTTCAACCATATATATATATATATATATATTACACATATACACACATATGATGTAATTATATATATCTGTAGTGCATATATACACATATTATATATATATAATGCATATATACCCATGCAAGTAAATGCATATATACATATAGATCTATCTGTCTATCTATATAATGTAGGAAGAAACAAAGAGTTGGGAAAAGAATATTTACAAATTCTTAAGTAAATAAATATAAGAGAACACATAATTCATTTGTTTCAGGTTCAGAGAAGTTACATTTATGAGGTAAAAGCCAAATAAAAATCAGTATTAAAATGATACTTTTTTATCTATTTTGAGCTTTTTGGTTTGCTACATGTCTAGGAAAAAATATTCAAAACTCTAACAGGGGAAACACTAATCTGAAACAAAGTATGCAAGTTGAAAATAATAATTTAGGCACATTTTCTGTCAGTTTCTTTAAGTTAAGTTAGTTTTAATTAAAATTTTTTTATCAGAACATACTGATAACATTTTTAATACTATACATGGGAAAATACCAAACCCCAATGGACAGTAAAACAAAAACTTTAGGTGGTTAATAGGAATTATTAAGAAACAATATTGTAACCAGCAGCATGGGACTGTTTGTCTCTTCCTCTCGTGATTGTATGCCCTTAAATGAAAGGAAAACCATAGACTTTGGGGCAAATGAATTAAAGGGAAAGCTTCCTGTCTCTGTGGTCTTGTGGGAGGGTGGGAAGGGTAGAAAAGTGGCAGCCACAGAATCTTTCTGCATGGACCACAGTCATATGAGGAAAAGATGAGATGGAAGCAGTATTGCTAGGGAAGGAGATTGTATCCAGTTGTATGAGGTAGCAAAGAGAACCCCTCAAGTTCTGTAGGAATTAAATGTAAAACAACAATAACAACAACTTTTTACAATCACTTTTAGATAAGCTCTTTCTACCCCCCTCACTCTCACCCACCCCCTACTGGTTTTTTTTTTTTTTTTTAATCTCTTTAGTGGGATTAAGTTGATTTATTCCCTTGGAGTAGACAAGCTGGGAACCTTTCCTATTATTTTTTTCTACCTTTTCTCATCCCTTTTCAGAAGTAAGGAAAAGTAGGCAGGCTGTAATATTATATATATATATTAGATGTAAAGGCAGTAAATACACACATACATATATTGTATAAACCATATATAAAATTTGTAGCAGTAAAGAGGCACTGGTTGGAAAAAAACAACAAACCAAATGAAAAGACCTCACTTTCCAAGAGTGCTACAGATCCAAGGGGCATGGCTGCAATTCAATTCAATTCAACAGGAACTTATTAAAGTATACTAAGTTCAAGACACCTTATTGATGTATATGTGTGTGTGAGAGAGAGATTATCAGATCTTTTGATGCTTTGCTTTTATAAGGACAAAAATAAAGGGAAAAGTCTTTGCCTTTGAGAAGCATACATTCTCCTGAAAGGAGGAGCACATAAGACATGTACATAAAAAAGCAAAAAAAAATAATTTGAAGATGGAGAGAGCACTGAGAACTAGTGGGAAAAAGGTCCAAAAGACTTCCTGTAGGAAGTTTGTCTTAAAGAAAGCTAGGGATTTCAAAGGCCATGGGTAACAAGGAAAAATTCCTTCTTGCCTAGAGAAATAGAGTTCAAAGTGATGGAGTTTATAGAAAAGGTGGTAGGACAGTTTGATTAGAATATGGAATATTTGAAGAAGAGTCATATGATATACTTAGAAAGGTAGGTGAGAGCCAATCTGGGCAAGGTTTTAAATACTAGGCTAAGTCTTTTTTTCCCTCAAGGCAATAGGGACTCACTGAGGATTTTTTGAGCAAAGGAATGCCATGGCCAGAAGTATACCTTACAAATATTAATTTGACAACTGAAGGGAAAATAGCTATTGCAGTGTTGTTGATGGTGGCAGCTCAGGTGGTTGTGTACTTTTTTTGGCTGAGAAAGTTGTATGTAGAAGAAATAACAAGGTGAAACAACAGCAAACAGGTAAAAATGGCCACTTGCCTTAGGAGTCATGACTGTAGTTCTGGAGTTATTGGATTGCCCCATTGGCATTTTGGGGTGATGGCAACCCCTTGGAATTGGGGGAGAGTGAAGAGTAAGAGAAGAAAAGTGTTAATTAGGCCTGGGAAGTGATTACTAACTCACGTGAGCCCCTTCCATGTCCTATATGTGATTTGAAATAATTTTACTGTGATCATTATAATAATAAATAAATATCCTATATTCCAAAGCCTTGGAAGCATTGAGTTGTTTGCAAGAACTGAATAGGGTTTTTCTCTAGGAGTGAATTGGAACAAGTCAGATTGTCATATTTTTTCCAGATAGAGACTCTAGACAGAAGCATAAGGCAAAGAGAGGAATCAAGAATTCCTGAGATATACCAACTTGCAAGAATATATGAAAGTATTTATAAAGCTTCTTTTTACATATTATCTCATTCAACCTTCACAGTAGCTCTTTATGGTAGATACTAATATCTCCATTTTACAAATATGGAACTCAGGCTGATGTCTTCTTGACTACGAGTCTAGCATTCGGGTTATACCCTTCTCTCATCCAGCTGAATTGGAATAGTCTTCCTGGGATCTTGATGATTATAACAACAACTAGTATTTGTATAACACTTGAAGTTATACAAAACACTTCAAATATATCTCACCACAACTCTGGGTGACAGGTGAGATTGTTAGTTCGATCTTATAGATGAAGAAACTGAAGTTGACACAAGAAATCAAAGAAGGATGAGTTACTTGGCATGCCTGGCTGGTTTGGTATAAAACCTGAGACTGGGATTAAGAAGCAGCTAGGTGGTGCAGTGGGTACTGGGTCTGAAGAGAGGAAGATTCATCTTCCTTAGTTCAAAGCTAACTTCAGGCACTTACTAGCTAGGGGACCCAGGGCAAGTCACTTAACCCTGTTTGCCTCAGGTTCCTCGTCTGTAAAATGAGCTAGAGAAGAAAAAGGCAAGCTGCTTTAGTATCTTTGCCAAGAATATTTCAAAATGAGATTACAAAGAATTAGATTTATTGAAAAACAAAATGACAACTACTGAGATTAATACCTAATATAATTCCTAGCACCTTGAGATGGAAAGTCTTCTGTTTTCTAGAGACTATCATTTTGGGCTGAGAGGTGTGGATTTTAAAATTAATATTCAATATCTCCGAAAGTATAATATTTATAGAGATTTATTAATATTTAAGTAGAGAGCTAGAGAACACAGAGAACATGCCCCACTCACTTCACATGGAAGAGAGAGGGCGTGGTAGAGCAAACCCAAATTATATACAGACCCTGCAAAGATGCATGTATATGAAAGGCAAAAGGAATTGTGGGTAATACAGAATGGAATCCTGGACAATGCAGTTCCAGGGTTCAAGATTTTCTAACTATACAGAGGTCTGAAGTCACTGAGACTCACTCACACCTGACTAAACTGTAGGAATTGGATGTTTTTTGTTAGACTCTATCACTGGAATTTGAAAGCTTAAAATATTGACCATACAAAACTGACATTGCTGAGAAAAGGTCCTCTTCGTCTCAGAAACTCAAAGAACATAAAATACCCATCAGGTCAGCTTAACACTGTTGTCCTGTTGTTCACTAAGGTCTTGCTCACATCAAATAAAGGGGACAAAACGCAATCCTAAAATCAGGACTGAAGTTGGGTAGAATCTCAGATCAAGGGCATTGTTTTCAGTGAGTAGACAGGAACACAGTGAAAAGAGGACCTAGGTTCAAATTCTGCTTCTATCACTTACTCTATATGACCTTAGGCAAGTTACTTTATCCCCTTGAGCCTCAGTTTCCTCAAATAAAATAAGGGGGTTGGATTAGATGGTCTCAAAGTTCCTTTTAGCTCTAGACCTTTGATAATATGATAACATGAAGAGGAACCTGAGAAAGACTCTAAGAATGGATAAAAGAAGAGGTGGAGAAGCATCTGAGCTTATTAGAGGAAAGTGAAAATAGAAATTCAAGGAATAGTTGTAGCTATTATTAGTTTCTGGGAAAGTATTGGTTGGTATGTGTGAGCCAGGTTTTAGCTCCTTGGGAGGGCATGCATCTGGGACTCCAAAGGCTGGGTTTAAGGCAAATCATTGAGGGCTCTTAATTAAGGGAGGCCAAGGAAGGAGATTAAGTTGCAGCTGGAAGAGATCAGCTAGATAATTGTGATGGCTTCAACTCATAAAAGGGTGTATAGAGGAGCCTTAGATTGGAATTAGTTGCTGGAAAGAATGGCAATGTCTTAGACCAAAGGAAGGACTGTGAGCAATAGAAAACTGTTTTATGTATAAAATGTTAAAGTTGGAAGAGACTTTAGAAATCAATATTAGAGTCTGAAAGGAACCCCAGAATGATCTCTGATTTTTAGGCCAACACCCTCAGAAATATTTCATCCTGTAGGAGAGGAAGCCAACATCCCCAAAGTCCATGTAATGTGCATAAGTCACATAGCTAGCTAGCTGTAGAGAAAAGACTAGAACCCAAATTCCCTAACTCCTAATCCAGTGTTTTCCCCTCCATTTCACCATACGAATAGTATTAGTAAGACTGCCCATCTTGTAAGTCATTCAGTCAATGAAAATTTGGCAAGCACCTATTAGTACTGCTAAGCATTAAAGGTACAAAGAAAGATCAAGAAAAAATAGTCCCTGTTCTCAAGGAGTTTCAAGTCTAATGGAAGAGACAGTGTGAAAACAATTATGGACAAAGAAGATATTTTCAGAATAAATTAGAGAGAGAAGGCACTAGCATCTTGAAACACTGGCTCCTTCAAGTAGTGTATTAGTGTGCTTAGATTGTGGTACCAAGGAGACTTTTAAATTGTGGAAGCCCAGCAGCAAGGGGCAGTGCTGAGGTCTGGAGGTGATGGAGGAACCATAGAGGAACTGTCTGCCATCACCATCACCAAGGAGTCCCAGGGTTTCACAGAATTCTCATAGTGTGAGACTCATTGCTTTAACATGGTACCCAGAAGATTAAAAATCCTAACAAGGGCCAGCCTGGGGCAACATCTGTTTTTGCTTCATCCCAACTGCCTTATCTCCACATTTTTTTCCCTCCTAGGTCTTATCCCTGAGGCCTCCTGTCCCATTTCTCTAGACTTTTGTTCTCAACTATAGTCACTTTGAAAACAGATCTGATACATTAATCCTCACTAAGCTAAGGATTTAAGGTATGAGTCTACCCCCATCCTCTAGTCCCAGGGATAATTTACATTTTCAGAGAGGTCCTGAAGACAGAAAATCCTTTAATGATAACAATAGGGGTATAACAGTTACAAAATGTTTTCATATCCCTGTGTATAAATATTATCCCCATTTTACGGATGAGGAAACTGAATGAGTCAGTACTAATCAAAGGATCATAGATTTAGAATTGGAAAGAAAATGTCAAGGATCATCTAGTAAAACATCTCATTTTATAGATAAGAGACTCAATGCCCAGAAAAGTTAATGACTTGCCCAACTTGTTAAGTATTGGACCTATGACTCAAACTCAGGCCTAGTAGGGTCTTAATTCAATGCCTTTGAAATTCCTTAGGATTACTTCCAGATAGTAATGAATATCTAATTGCTAGCTGGGACAGTGGATAAAGTGCTAGACCTGGAGTTAGGAAGACCTGAGTTCAAATGTGGCCTCAGATACTAGCTATGAAAACCTGGGGACCTCACTTGACCCTATTTGCCTTGGTTTCATCTATAAAATGAACTGGAAAAGGAAGTGGTAAACCATTCCAGTATCTTTACAAGACCACAAAGAGGCAGATACAACTGAACAACAACAACCATTTAATTTCCATTAGAACATCACGTATCGAGACATGAGATGGATTTGGAGAGAGAAAAGTCTTCTTAGATCTTCCAGAATCACACTGAATTACTCATTTGCAAATAACATTTCTGACAATAACACAGACAACTAAGTATTTGGCACCATCGGAACATGGTAGTTTGAGCATGATGTGGTCCACTCAGTCCTAACGTAGAATCTGACCATTGGTATAACCAAAAAGAGTTAACCCTACCTTAAAATAACTGATTCTATCATACTACATATTTTCCTTTCCCATAGAATATTAAACCTAGAAAAGCAACTGGGTGCTATAGAGGTTAGGATAGGGTACCAAAGATGGAGTCAGAAAAACTCATCTTCTTGAGTTCAAATCTGGCCGTAGACATTTACTAGCCATTGACCTTGGGCAAGTCACCTAATCCTCTTTGCCTCAATTTCCTCATTTGTAAAATGAACTAGAGAAGAAAATGGCAAAATCATTCCAGTATCTTTACCAAGAAAATCCCAAATGAGGTAAAAAAGAGTTGGACCCAAGTTAAAAACAACCTAACAACAAAATTAGAACTGGAAAGAACTTTAGAGGTTACTGAGTCTTACTTTATCTGATAGTTAAGGAAGCTGTATTATAAAGAAGTGTAGCAACCAATCTAAGGTCACACAGTTTGGCATGGAGCTAGGATTGATAACCTGTTTACTTTGTTTAAAATTGTCTTTTGATGTCTAGACAGTTATACTATGTTGTCTCTCCCTGATATCATCAGTTATGCTAATATTTTAAATCACAACTCAGTGATGTGTGTGTGTGTGTGTGTGTGTGTGTGTGTGTGTTTAATGGTCAAGTTTTAAGTAAGGAGAGAGACTAGCATTTTATTCTTTAAAAAAAGAAACAGAAAGATGCTGTGGTGTAGTAGAAAGAACATTGGCTTTGAAGGCAGAGCAACTGTATTCAAATCCCAACTCTTCCCTTTATTATTTAAAAAAAAATTTTTTTAAACCCTTACCTTCCATCTAGGAATTAATACTATGTATTGGTACCAAGGCAGAAAAGCAGTAAGGACTAGGCAAAGGGGGTTAAGTGACTTGCCCAGGGTCACACAGCTAGGAAGTGTCTGAAGCCAGATTTGAACCAGGGACCTTCTAACTCTAGGGCCTGGTTCTCAATTCACTGAGCCTCCCAGCTGCCTCCTCACCCCTAATTACATTTTATACATTTATACTAAGGAGTTGCTGTTCAATACCTCTGGACTAGGTGACCTTTGAATTTCTTTCTAACTTAAAAAGGGTCCATGACTTAAAAAAAAAAGAAAGGATAAGAACCCCTACTCTTAAATGCAAGTCTTAAAGTACTAGAAGGCAGCTTTCTTGTTCTTCTTAAAGCCTTTCTACTTCAGGGTAAGAAGCTGCCATTGTTCCTTCATCTGAACCTGATGATGGCTTGATCTCAGGGGCCTTTCATCTTCTCTGGAGGCTCTGTAGCTTATTAATGTTCTTCCAAGATCGAGACACCCAGAACAAAGAAACAGCCAGGCAGCCCATCAATGGCCCATGCTTGAAGCCTTCCCAGCTAGGTAGGAGCTGCCTGACTGCATTCTACTGTCATTGCCTTTGAGAATTCAGGATCACCTCTGCACTGAGTATCATTGGGTCTGCGAATGTTTATTGAATTCTGAACAATATAAATAGTGGCACTATACATGAGGAAGAGGATTTTTTTAACTATGTTGTTGCTTCCAAGGAGTTCGTAATCTAGTTAAAGAAAAAGGATTCCTAACATAAAAAATTAAATAACAAGATGACTACAAGAAATATTTCAAGGTGGAATTGGATTAACTCCTTCAGGGCACATTGTTCCCACTGGGGACTACTTAATAGTGCTTGGTGCTCTCTTGTGCCAAGTGAATGAAGAAGGAATAATTGTCATAGGAGATTAGAAATTCTTGGCAGCTAGGTGGCATGGGACAGAGCATTGCTTCCTGGGGTCAGGAAGACCTGAGTTCAAATCCAGCCTCAGACACTTATTAGAAGTGACCCTTACTCAGGGAGGAGTCTTTGTTTGCTTCAGTTTCCTCAATAATAATAGGGCACAATAACACACCTGTCTCCTAGAGTTGCTGAGAGGATCAAATGAAAGAATATTTGTAAAGCACTTAGCAGAGTGCCTGGAAGATAGAAACTGTTTAATAAATATTTGTTTCTTCCCTTCTTCTCTCTCTTCGTTCTTTTGTTCTTTCCTCCTTCCCTTCCTCTTTCCTTCACTTCTTCCTTCTCTTCTTCCTTCCCTCCCTCCCTTTTCCCTCCTTCCTTTCCACCTTCCTTTTCTCCTTCCTTCCTTCCTCCATTTTTTTGTTCATTTGTTCATTCCTTTTTCTTTTTTTCATAGAGTGGAAGAGATATAGTGCTGATTGAAATCTCTGTATCATTTGCTCTGTGATGCCCAGTATCCATGATGGAACCATAGAAGGCTGCAGGGCCAGTTGTCCTTAGTGTCTAACTGACCAGTCAGATGATCTTCCAGAGCAGTGCCAAAGCTAGAGTGGAATCCACATGAGCAAGTCAGGTAAGTCTCTTTAGTTGCTGTGTCCTCCAACCTTGTTCCACCTCCTCCTTTAGGATTCAAGTGAGGACAAGATAAGCTTTGTACAAATGAACACTGTGAAACTCCTAGAGACAACACAAGGTGCCTGGCTCATGGGATCTGTGAAACTACCATGGATTAAATGGTGACACTGATGTGAGTCTGTGGTGTCTGGTCCAGATTTCTTACTTCCTTGTTCTTTCTTTCTTTCTTTCTTTCTTTCTTTCTTTCTTTCTTTCTTTCTTTCTTTCTTTTCCATAGCAGAAGACTTGTAAGGGCTTGGTGATGGGGGCTGTGAGATGCCCAAGGTCACCCAACTTGCAAGTGTCTGAGGCCACAATTGAAGCCAAGATCTCCCATCTAAAGGCCTGGCTTTCTATCCACTTAGCCACCTAGTTGCCTCCTCAGATTTCATCTTATTTAGATTTCTACAGTTCTTATTTAGGATCCAGAGGGAGGCCTTCACCTTGGTGTCCTTAGCTTTTGTATGACTATTGGATGAAATGGTGGTATTAGTGGGGGTAGTATATTTGGAGGAAACTCAAATTTTTTCCCTCCACTTTTGATGGAGAAGCCAAAGATTGTGCCACCATATTTGTTTAGGTAAAAGTTATCTTTATCAGGATGCTGGACCTTTATTTTATTGTTTTTCAGTAGCTTTTCAGTCATGTCTGACTCTGTGACTCAATTTGATGTTTTCTTGGCAGAAACACTAGAGTAGTTTGCCATTTCCTTCTCCAGATCATTTTACAGATGAGGAAATTTTATTTAGGAGCTGGAAAAAGCCATGACTAAAAGTATGTATTCATAACTGGGTAGCAAGGCGGTGCCCTGGATAGATCCTGGTTTCAGGAAGCCCTGAGTTCAAATATGGCCTCAGACACTTATTAGCTGTGTGACCCTAGAGAAGGCACTTAACCTTTTTTTTAGGTTCCTCATCTATAAAATGAGCTGAAGAAGGAAATGGCAGACTAGGATCTTTGCTGAGAAAATCTTAAATGGGTTCACAAAAAGTCAAGTATGATTTCAACAACTGAATAATACCTAAATACATTTTTTCTTCTCCCTTCACTTACTGTATGATCTGTCTCCTCTGCTCTTGCTTTCACTTAGGCAATGTGTAGGTGATAGAATTCTGGGCCTGCAGTTGGGAAGAGCCGAGTTCAAATTTTGTCTTACACACTAGCTATATGATCCTAGGAGGGTCACTTTATCTCTATTTGCATCAGTTTCCTTAACTAAATTCTACCTTGTAGGATTGTTGTGAGCATCAAATGAGAAAATATTTGTAATCCACTTAGTAGAGTGAATGGCACAAAGCAAATGTTATATAAATGCTTATTATTTGCTTCCCTTCTCACTTAGGGCCTTATCTTCTGCTGGGACCCTGCCTTCTGCTAATTCTCCTGTCTAAGACTGTTCTTAATTGTATTTCATAGCTAAAACTTCCTGAAAAATTAACACTGCCTCATCTTCATCTTCTATCTCATTAGTACCATGCTCATACAATATTTCCTTTCAGGATCCCAAGTCTATGTTAGAAAACCAAACATGTCAGATTGGCTTTGAACTCTTTCTCTCTCTCTCTCTCTCTCTCTCTCTCTCTTTTTCCTTCTCTGCTCTCCTCTCTCTTTTCTCCCTCCCTTTCTGTGTCTCTGTCTCTGTGTGTATGTGTCTGTGTATGTGTCTCTTTCTCTCTCTGTGTCTCCCTTTCCCTCCCTCTGTGTCTCTCTGTCTCTGTCTCTTTCTCTGTTTCTATGTCTCTCTCCCTCTCTCTGTCTCTCTCCCACTCTGTCTTTCCATCTCTCTGTTTCTATCCCTATGTCTCTCTCCTTCTTTCTCTGACTCTCTCTGTCTCTCTCCCCATCTCTGTCTTTTTGTCTATCTGTCTCTGTCTGTCTCTGTCTCTGTCTCTGTCTCTCTCAACCTTTACCTTCTGTCAGTATCAATTTGGCAAGAAATAGGCAGTTGGGGTTAAGCTGCACAGCTAGGAAAGGTCTGAGGTCAGACGGTACCTAGGACATCCCATCAAGCCTAACCTCTCTGACTCTTTTTTTTTTAAACCCTTAACTTCTGTGTATGGTTCCTTGGTGGAAAAGTGGTAAAGTGGTAAGGGTGGGCAATGGGGGTCAAGTGACTTGCCCAGGGTCACACAGCTGGGAAGTGTCTGAGGTCAGATTTGAACCTAGGACCTCCCGTCTCTAGGCCTGGCTCTCAATCTCTCTGACTCTTAATGATATATTACTGATAGTATATTTTAATATATTACTCAGGAAAGAATATATAAGTTTACTCATTCGTTCCACAAACCTTTATTAGATGTCCCCTATATTGGGGTTCTCTTGGCAAAGATTCTAGAGTGGTTTGCCATTTCATTTTCCAGCTTCTTTTACAGATGAAGAAACTGAGGCAAACAGGGTTAAGTGACTTGCCCAGCATCCCAAAGTTAGTAAGTATCTGAGGTCAGATTTGAACTCAGGTCCTGACTCCAGACCTAGTGTTCTCTCCACCATGCCATCTACCTGCCCAATTTGAGAGGAGGGTGGAACCAACACAGAAGGGAACAGGAAGGGCAACACTTTGGGATGGTTGCCTAAGAAGCTAGGGATGCTATGAGGCAAAGATGAGGAGGGATGTAGGATTGGCTGTGCAAACAGTCAGAGATTAGAAATGAAACATTGTATAATTAAAGGATCCAGTTTGGCTGGAATGGAGTGGTTAAAAATGAGTAAGTCTTAGACAGACCAAAGTCATATTGAATTGGGTTTTAAATGACAAACATGGGTCTGTTGGTAAGTATGGTAGTCTTGTAATAAAACTTCCAGTAACTGTCACCAACTGTCAGCCACTTCTTCTCTGGCTCCTTTTGTCCCATTCCCCCTTGCACAAATCCCATCCTTAAAGTCTTCCCTTTGTGGCTGTTCAGGGGTAGCAGCTTCAATAAATTCTTTTTTGTTACCCGGCTTTGTAGGGTTGTCCCACACTGGCTGCATTTGTGACTAAGTTCTTGAACTCAAGTAAAGCCCAAAGCTGATATGGCTCTAGCTCAGGGGTCGGCAACGTATGGCTCTTTCTGCAGGAGCCATAAATTCAATTTTTTTTCAGATGCTGTTATAGGAGCGTGCACTGTTACAGGAGCGCGCACTGTGAGCACTGTATGGCTCTCATGAAATTACATTTTAAAAAATGTGGCATTTATGGCTCTTATGGTCAAAAAGGTTGCCGACCCCTGCTCTAGCTTTTGCACATTAAAAAAATCCACACAAAAGAGGGAAAAAAACCAAACAAAAACAACCCAGTTGCTCTGGTATTATAGGGGAGGCAGAATGAGGGCGAAAGTTTAGTCTCTTACCCTCTCAAATTTTTGATTAACTGAAGTAAAAGTCCATCACAAAGGATATTCCCAGATTTCCCAAGAGTCAGCCTGTACCTGGTCTGGTATCATCAAAGACACATATTTTTTTAATGTGTGCTTCATGTCCGATTGGATCTGTGTTCCTAACCTTTCTGGGTCTTTGTTGTAGTTACATCCGATAATGGGAAGCACAGACACCCTGCTTTGGGTTGATAATTGGGTAGACAAGTCTCTTGTTAACGGTCCAGCTGAGCAACAGATGTGAAGGTTTTCTTTGCTTTTTCTTTTGTTAGTTTATGATTGCTATCATATTTCTATGTTAAATAACATCTCCTTTATGCAAGTAAGGCATCCATCTTTATCTACCCCTAATGTTTTGTTTTGTTTTACAAAAATAAAACTCTTACCTTCTGTTGTGTAATCAATATTAAGTATGGATTCCAAGGTAGAAAAGTGTAAAGGCTAGGCAATGGGAGCTCATTGGAGTTAAGTGACTTGCCCAAGGTCGCACACAGCTAAGAAGTGTATGACCCAGGACCTCCTACTCCAGGTCTGACACTCTATCCACTGTGCTACCTACCTGTTTCCCCTAATATTCTTCTTAAAACATTTGTCTAATCTTGTTGTCAATTTATAGTACTGATGAGGCAAGGAAGATCAGGAGGCACTGGCTGATGAGATTAGTCTTAGGTTCTGTACATTGACTGTTTATCAGGTTATATTCATTCAGAGACTGCCAGAGGGTAGGTTAGATTTAGTGAGTATCTATTTGGGTCCACAGCTGTGTTAGGAGTTGTGAGAGACACAAAAGAAATAAAAGATATACAGTAATCCCTTGTCCTTAAAGAGCTTATTACCTTATTGGGAAAAAATATACACGTGAGAAGTTAAGCAACAGTTACAAAGCCATTGATAGTAGTTGAGAATGGGGAGACATTACTATGGATGGACCAGTGATGGAATCAGTCTTATAGTTTAGAATTGAAAAAGACAGAAGAGGCTAACCTTCCTATTTAAAAATATATTTTAATCCCCCCCCCATTTATATTTAAAGACAATTTTTTAACATTCATTTTTTTAAACTTCTGAGTTTCAAATTCTCTCACTTTCCCCCACCTTCCGTCCCTCACTCCTTCCCACCAGTTCCCCCTCTTTTAGACAGCAAGCACTTTGATATAGATTTTACATGTGCAATCACTCTTCTATATTAGTCATTTTGTGGAAGAGCTCTCAAATAAAAAAAAAAGAAGAAGCAGAAAGTGAAATGTAGTATGTTTCAGTCTGCATTCAGATTCCATCATTTCTTTATCCTGGAGCATTCATCATTTTCCATTATGAATCTCCAGGATAGACTTGGATCACTTTTGTACTTTTGAGAATAACTATAACCTCCATATTTTATTTTTTATTAAACTATATTTTTCAATTATTCAGAATTTATTTTTCTCCCTCCCTTCTCTCTTTCTTGGGAAAACAAACAAACAAACAAACAAACTAACTAACTAAAAAAGTTTGTGAATTCTAAACCTGCCTCTGACACTTACTATGTTTCACTTTCCTCATTTATAAAATGATAGGAAGAAGGAAATGGCAAACCATTCCAATATCTTTACCAGGGAAATCTCTAATGGGATCACAAACAATTAATTGAACAACAGCAAAGTGATTTTTAATAATCAAGAATTTATTTAATTATTATGTTAGGATAGCATGTAATACTTGTATATAGCTTATAGTCTATATATGTGTTCTCTGTATAGAATGGTATATAATATAGCATATATTAATTAGTTAATTATCAAGAATTTATTTTTCTCTCCTAATTCTCTCTCTACCGGGAAAAAAGAGCCCTTATAAAAATAAGCATAATCAGGACTCATGATGAAAAATGTTATCCACCTCCAGAGAAAGAACTGATGGTGTTTGAATACAGACTAAAACATACTTTATTTTACATTCCTCATTTTTTTGTTCAAATTCTCTTTCACAAAATGACTAATATGGAATAATGTTTTATATTGTTGCACATGTAAAATCCATATCATATTGTTTGTCATCTCATAGAGTGGGGAAGGGGAAAATTTGGCTCAAATTTTTTAAAAAATGAAAGTTAAAAATCGTTTTACATATAACTTAGGAAAAAACATATTAAAAATATGTGTGATCAAGCAAAACTAATGGCCACATTGGCCATGTCCAAAAAAAGTGTTTCATTCTGCATATTTAGTCCATCACCTTTATTATCTCTTTATTTACAGATGAGGAAACTGAGACCCAGAGAAGAGAAATGACTTTGGACAGTAGCATGTAGGGGATGAGAAATATGAATGAGAAGATTTGACTAGATGGAGAAAGAAGAGGAGAAAGCAGGAAATGAAGCTAAGCGCAGACATTAATTAGGGCTTGGATCGTGGAGGTTCTTATATCTGTATGTATTTGATTTTGTTGGCAAAAGGTCCTGTTCATACAAACTGAATCACGGAATCTCAGAGTTGGCAAGGACTTTAGAGACAATTTAATTGAATCCATTTTTGGACAAGAGCCCTTTTCACACCTTTCTTGACAAAAGGTCATCCAGCCTTTATAATCAGATATCCAGTAATAGAGAACTCATTACCTTCCTAAGGCAAATCATTCCCCTTTTGGGGAGCTCTGACTATTAGAAGGTTTTACTTTATATACAGCTGAAATTTACTCAACAACTTTCATCCTTGGTCCTACTTCAAGGTAATTAGCCAAATTTTCTTTAAGCACCTACTATGGTCGAGGCAGAGAGACGATGTAGTAGAAAGAACATCAGTTTAGGAGCTGATTATTATCCCGGGTTCAAGACCTATTTCTGACACATAGGCTGTGAAGTCCTGGGTAAGTCATTAATTTCTCAGTGTCCCAGAGCCAGGTTAGGTCTACATTCATAGGTTCATAGAATCAAACAGAATTAGAAAAGCAATTACCTTCTTTTTAAAGTTTCTTACAAAGTTAGATGGAATTTCCATCACTTACTCTCAAGTGACAGACAGCGTAGCAATACCCTATTTCAATTGCTGCTATATTCTTGTCCAGTTGGATTGGACTCTGTTTATGGGTAGTAGGCAAAAGCAATACAAAACAATGAGGTGTGTGTATGTGTGTGTGTGTGTGTGTGTGTGTGTGTGTGTGTTTATGTTCTTTTTTTTTGTATGAAGGACATTTATAAGTGCTTGAAGACTAGATAGTAAACTTGTAATCTATTTCTAATTTTGCCTCTAATTCAATACATAATATCAGAAACATGACTTAGTTCTCTATATCATTTTACGTATAAAGAAAGTCAACAGAAAAAATGATGGCAGCCAAATTATTGGCATTGGATTTGTTGTTATTGCTGTTTAGTCATGTCTGACTCTTCATGATCCCATTTGGGGTTTTCTTGGCAAAGATAGTGGAGTAGTTTGCCATTTATTTCTCCAGCTCATTTTACACATAAGGAAACCAAGGTGAATAGGGTTAACTTGCCCAGGGTCACAAAGCTAGGTGTCTGAAGTTGGATTTGAACTCTAATCTTCCTGACTCCAGGCCTGGTGCCCTATCCACTGCACCACCTATTTGCTCACCACTGGATATAGTGCCTTTAAATACTACATAGCATTATTTAAAAATATTTTGTAAATTGGGATTATTCCTTGTTTCATGAGATAAGACAAAGGCTTATAGAATATATGGAAGACTAATGCCTTTATATCATGAACATATTTTCAGAAGAAGGGTAGGGAGACACCAAATAATATTACATAAAAGTGAAATCTATTATATTTTAACCAGTAAGAAAGAACTGATTACTTATGCGGGAGTCATTTCTGAATCATCTATCTGTATACAGTTGGACCAACTACTTTGTTGAAGATGAAAATTAATACCAAATTAGATGAAAAAATAAAGATGAAAATGTATAACAGGCAATTGAGGCTAATCACACTTGACCTATTTTAAAAAGCTGTGATGTTTGAAAAATAGAAAATGGGTAAAAGAAGAAAAGTCAACAGATTATAATCATTTTCTAAAGCTGTTTAACCAAACATAAATCAGTTGCCACAATGAAGAGACCAAAAGAGAACAGAAGCCACCTTAGCCAGCCAATACTTAATCTCCTTGCCAGGGAATATCTATAGCAGCCAAGAATGATCTATATTTGAACATCTTGTAGAAAGGAAAAAACTTACTCATACCATCTTGTAGAGGAGGCTAGTATAAGGTTATAGGCAGTAGTTTGTAAATAAAGGAGAAATAGTGGAAGGAAAAAATGCAGAAAAGTGGTGAATCCTAATTAAATAAGATAATTTAAGAGTATTTATGTTTGAAATTGGAAGCACAATAAACCAAGGAGAATGAAAGGAAAACATCTATCCATATTTCCATAATTTACTGTTTGTTATTCATGATAATGGGACCACTACTATTGGATTCTAATATCTTGGTCATTAATGGGAAACAAGAGGAAGTAGAAATGATGGTTAAGACAAAACTAGGAAGAGCAAACTAGGTCAGACCAATTATACAGAGACCAATTCTATTTTGAAAGTGTCTCACTTCTGGAGAGGCTAAGCTATCAGTTCTCATGATATATAAAAGAAAAAAATGAAATATTTGGAAAACATGGATTTTATTTTTTATGAAAAATGCAATTGAGTGATATCAGTAACTTTCAACTCATATGCTTATTTTACCATCTAGGATTTTTATGAGAATAAACTGCACATGTATTTTTTTTATTAAAAAATTTTTTTAAACCCTTAACTACTGTGTATTGGCTCTTAGGTGGAAGAGTGATAAGGGTGGGCAATGGGGGGTCAAGTGACTTGTCCAGGGTCACACAGCTGGGAAGTGTCTAAGGCTGGATTTGAACTTAGGACCTCCCATCTCTAGGCCTGACTCTCAATCCAATGGGCTACCCAGCTGCCCCCCAAACTGCACATGTATTAGGGGCATCCTTGATGAAAACAGGAAAAGGAAATGGGCAGGCTTTCATAAACTATATTCAGTTGCAGATTGTATCCTTGTAGTCATAAAATTTCATGAATGAAGTAGAGAATACAAGATCCTACTGTGCTTGTTATTTGTTAACTTGAAAAGTATTTGATTCAGTAAAGAAAATGTTACCCTAAGGGTTCTCATTTAATGAGGCATGTATGTGCTAAAATCATGCAATATTTCCTGAAAAATGTAACAAAGGAGAGGTAACTCTGTTCAAAAGCCTTCTGGTTTTAATGTTAAGTAACCTACAAAACAAAGGTGTTTCCCATGGTCAGAAATGAGGATTCCTTATAGAAGATGATGTCCTACAGATATCCCTATTTTTGCATAGTATTGTAGGGATTACATCAGGTCCTGAAGTTCTGAGATCAATATAACCCAATAATCTATTACCAGTGATAAAGGAAAAAAATTAATGAATGAAGAATGCTTACCATATTTCAATATATACTTTTCTGAATTGTACATAGAGCTGGCCCATTTTTGTGTATATCTTCGGCAGCAATTGGAAATGAATAATGTGCTGGACCCAGAATTTGAGAAGAAGAGTTACCTGGATATCATTTGGTAAACTGAGTGGTGTTTTCAATGATCTTGCAGCAAAGACCCCTTTTTTTTTTAACATGAAAATTATTCTAGTGATGCTATGTGACTTTTGATCATGGAATACCATTGTCTCCAAATAATTAGTTACTCAAAGGTTAATGGAAGGGTGTGTGTGTGTGTGTGTGTGTGTGTGTGTGTGTGTGTGTGTGTGTGTGTGTATGGTGTGAGTAGAACATTATTAGCAAGATATATGTGGGAGAAGCATCATAAAGTGTATTCTTAGAATATTCTATGAATAGAAAAGAAAGTGAGCGAGTCACATAAAAAAGAGCTAAGAACACACAAAGGACAGTCATGCAAAGTCTGTTTTTTTTTATTCTGACATGAACAAACACTAAATAAATCAAGCACCTCCATATATATATGAATATATGTGTCTTAGTTATGTATAGCTTGCAAAGAGAGTGATGTGATGGAAGAGATCTAGAGAAGGGGCCATCATATGGCCATTCTGAGGAAGATTTATGGAAGGAAATAAAGAAAAGTTGTAGTATGAAGAGATGTGGTTAGATTATAAGTCATACAATTATAGGGATACCCACATCAATGAAATCCATCAAAGTATTCAAGAGGCTTAATTGGGGTGTTTTATTTGGGCACAGAAATATTCTCTATGGACCAAGTTGCAGAGTCCCCAGTGCCATCCCTTTGATTACGCCATTTTTATGGGTGCTACTGGAAGGTCTAAGGCACTCACAAAAAATAAATAAGCAAGACAGGGTTAAGTAAAGAGGAGAAAGAAAGTAGGAAAGCAACAGAAAGGGAAGAGACCTTTTAGAAAATACTTGCTTCAGATGCTGCCTCAGTAGCACCCTTTTCATAAAAATCCAGGTCATTATAAACTCACATTGACCCCAAAGAAGTCCATATGTTTAAGGATGATGAAAATGTCTCCAAACAATGACAAAATATGCTAAAGGAGAACAATAGCGTACAAGGGAGCTTCTTTTCTGACTTGTTTACAATTCCCGGGCCATCAGGGTTGGTTCGGGAAGGAGCTTAGGCCTTTACTTGTTTTTTTTTTTTTATTTTTATTTTTTATTATTTTTGTGGGTTAGAGTCAGACCCCTACTCTGTCATTTAAACATAAATTTTTTGCTACTTTATTGATATTAGTTACCTGTTGTGCCACATAGTACTTGGTGGTCTCTTTGCTGTACTCGGGGAAAATGTAGGTATTGTACACCTGAATTATAATCTTGCTGTGATAATATCTCTATATTGATTCAACAAAATGAGTTGTCTATTTTATTTTCACTCAAACATCTCAACAGAGAAGAGCCTGACAATCAGGACATAAATATTTTGGACTTCACATCTTGTGGCATGAAGAAGATAAAAAGTATAATAATTTTCAAATGAAATTTCACAGAAAATGCAGTTTCATTTGAACCTGGGGGATGAACTTCTCACAAAAAGCACTTATTTTAGAAGAGTGCTAAAATGTGGCAGTCCTCTAAGCACCTAAAAGGTAGGAAATGAAAAACATATTGCCATATCCAAAGTATGAATATGAAGGAGCTACAAGGCTGAAATTATGATTCCCCTCCCCTCCTCACTCAAATTGATGCTTTGTTTCTTGCTTTATGTGAAAGGAAACAGAAAGGCTTTCTTTCTTTGTTACGTCTACTGTTATAATTTTAGGCATTATCTTTGGACTCCAAGGGATGAGTTTTATGATTTTACATAGTGCCATTAAAGACAAAAACAGTGTTCCTGACCTTTACTTTTAATCACTGAGGGAATCTAATTTTAAAATCTTTGTTTAAATTGAACATTGGGGTAACATATTTGGTGTCTTTTCAAGCTGCTTTTTGGAATCAGTTGCCAGTCAATGCTCAACTATAACCATTTGGCGGGGAGGTAAATTTTGAGATTACATTAATTAAACTTGTTAGTCAGGCTAGGATAAATGAGGAAATAGGCAACTAATATTTCCATTAATGAATATGACTGATTGCCCCCCCCAATACCCACATTTAATTATTCTCATCTCTTTTTTTTTTCCAAAACAAACCCAGATACTATATACAAATAAAGTCTGATTTAAACAATTGGAGAAACACTAATTGTTTGTGGTGGGCAGAGCCAATATAATTAAAATGACAGTAAATGCTACCTAAACTAACCTACTTATTCTTACCTCTCTTTACTGCACTCTCCAGATCACTAATTTAAAGTCCCTAGAACTGCATGTTTCTTGCAACAAACAGTGTACCCACAATTGTATATGTCCATTTAACCAAAAGTGAAGAAGGGAAAGGAGGAGAAGAATTTAAACCACTGAGAGAGCTTTTTAACCATTCTTCTTCTGATTTTTATTATTTATTTATCATTAAATAAACAAATAATTTATTTATTAATATAAATTATTAACAATTTATTAATTATTATAAAATTTTATAAATTTATTTTATTTATTTAATAAATTTATAATTTGACCTTTGGGCAAATGGTCTCTTTGGGCAAATTCATGTTCAAGGAAAGTTTATAAAGTATACTCAGTCTATGAATCTTTGTTTTAGTAGTTGTGGTCTATAACGGTAATTCTGTTCTTGAATATTACCAATTTTTTAACCTAAGTGTCAAGCAAAATATTCAGTCATTCGGTAGTTATATACCGTGCATGTGCTATTTACTCATTTCCCAAATATATAAAGCACTCATTAAATGCTAACCGTTGTGAGAGAGACACAGAAGAATAAGATAGATGCCTGTCCTCACACAGCTGATAATGTAGGAAGGTTATAAGATATGTACATGTAATGAGAAAAAGACGAAATAATTGAGGAAAAATATGTAAGCAATGCATGCCAATTGATTTATGCCCTTCCTCAGTTTAGATCTGAACTTCTAATAGAGAGGAAGACAGGCTTTTATACTGTAAAAGTAATTAATCAAGTATGATTAATTAATTAAAAGGAAACAATACAACATTATTATTATATCTGATTCTAATTGAATGAAATAATTAGGACTTTCCAAGTTGGGAGGGAAAGGATGAACTAGTACAAATCCTTGACTTAAAAAAGGAGGTATTCCACTACTCCCCGAGAATCTGTAAACAATCTAAGGAATATGGAAATAATAACTGATTGATCAATTTGTTATCAGTTTTCATATAAGACATAAGAATTGCTTGAGTTATACAATTATGAGGAAATTTGACATATCAGCCTTAGAATCTGACTGAGTATCTGGTCAATATAACCTAGATCCTTGGTTAAGGATCTCCAAAAAGCAGGTACAGGTGGTCCATTTTCCCAGCCATGCAGGACTAGGTTCAAACAATACATTAAAGTTTTCTCCCCATTCTTAATAACTGAATACATTTTTCTTAAAAGATAGAATTTGAACTAGATCCTTAATTGAAGAGAAAGGGTACTAAGCTAGTTCCAGAACTGAGTCACATGATGGAGTTAATGTGGTTTACTCAGTTCCCATATTGACTACTTTTGTCCTAATCTCCTCAATTCCTTCAACTTTCTCACAATTTTCCTCAAGTATACAAGTAATTATAAAAGTGGGAGGTGTACTAGATTTGAAGTAAAATGATCTGAGTTTGAATCCTGGTTCAGCAATTTACTGCATGTGAGTTCAAATGAACAATAATAAAAATTCACAAGACTTGATAATGATTTAGAGGAGTCAAAGGTGACTTCAAAGTTGAGATCATGAATGAATGGAAGGATGATTGTTCCTGCAACAGGAATAAGAAAGTTAGGAAGACTTATGGGGTGGTCATAGTGGGCCCCAATGCATTTTCTTTTGGAAGTGTTTTTTGATATGGAACATTAATATGGAATGTTTTGCAGGCAGTTGGTGATGTGGGAACAAAGTTTAGCTATAGGAATCACCCATTTAAAACTAATAACTGAACCCATGGGAGCAGATTACCAAAACAGAGAGAATGTCTGAGAAAAAAAATTGGGGGAAGGGTCCAGATCAAAATAACACTTATGCTAAGTGAGTAGGAAATGATTTAGAAAGAAGACAGAGAAGAAGTAAAGGAGAAATGGGAGGGAGAAGTATCAGAAACTAAGGGAAGAGAGAATATCTCAGAGGATGGAAGGAGTCTAGTGTCAAAAATTTCAGACAAAATTAAAGTGAAGAGATGTCAAGTAAAATGAGTACTGAGAAAAGTCTATTGGATTTAGCAGTAAATATCTCATTAATAGATTTTGATAAAGTAATCTCAGTAGAACAATGTGGTTGGAAGCTAGCTTGCTTGCAAGTTGAAAAGTGAGGTGACTTTTTCAAGGTTTCTATCAAAGGTAGAAGTGTTGTAGGACTTCAGAGCATGTAAGGATAAAATCAAACTATTGTTTTTTCCTTAAAAGATGGGAAAGGCCTGGTCAGGGTTGTAGGGAATTAGGAAGAAACAAATAAATAGAGAAGATGAGAAAGAGGGAATTCCCAACAAGGCAACCTCCTGGAGAATATAAAAGGAGACGAGAAATGAGATAGGTAGAAGGGATTTGTAAAAACTTAAAATGCCATGTAAATATCAGCTATTCTCATTACTTTTGGAAAATTATTCTCCTTATGATGTTTAATGGAGTTTAGATAGAATATCCTGGGACAAGTTAACAGTTTGCTATTCTCTTACATTTAATGTTGTGCATATACTACTACCACATAGTTTGATAAAGTAACTGATTTTTGTGCCTGAATAAAAGTATTAGGATATAATTAAATTCATCTTCAATAGGTTCTCAGAAAGCATCTTTGGAAGCTCCAACAGCAGATTGTATGGCATGAATCATATGCATAATATTCTGGTCCCACAATATTATTATAGTTCCTATTACTACTATATATAATAAATAATAATTGTAGTAAAGTCAAATTATCTCATTCACTTCTATTTTGATGGTGTTCTAGTAGAAATAATTGGAGGACAATTCTGCTCTTCTTTTTATTCTCTTGTATTTAATGTTCAGCAGACTTTCTTAGGTGGATAAAATGACTGGTTTAAAAATAATAATTAGAAAATGGTATTAGAATGTAGAATATTTTTTCTAGGTTCATTGAATTGGATCTTTAGGATAAGCCCAATGGTAAATAGGATGACAAGGATAATGTTTCTTCTTTTGTTCCCAATTGGTTTTAATGTTTTCCCCAATAGGTTTCAATATTTTGAAAATTTTTTATTCCATATAGTTTCGAGATTATAAATATTTCATTTTGTTATTTTTATTTTATCAACTTGTCCTAAAAACCCTTTATTTTTATAAGCAAATTTGCATCAATCAACCATATGCTGGCATGGCAGCTGAATACATGTGAATTTTGTCTACAGAATTCCTTCTGATTCTGTTCTTGAATGTTAACAATTTTATTGGCTTCATCCAGAGAGGAAGAAATTTAGTTACATTAAGCAAACACAGTGTTCTATAAATGTCAACTTTTACTATTGTTTTGTGAAGTAACCTATTTATTTAAAAAATATTTCTCTAGTTAAAACCAGTGGAAATGAGTGTCAGCTATGGGTGGGGGGAGAGCGGGGGGTGAAGGGGAAAGTAGGAGCTTGAATCATGTAACCATATTAAAAATGAATATTAATAAATGATTTAAAAATATTTCTCTAAGTATTTAACCCTGTTTATCATGTTCTCTGAGAGCATCCATCAACTTTGTTCTTCCTTTTGAATGAAGAAATTTCCATTTTTTTACAGCTGTCTTGGGGTGATGAGTCCTGTGCTTTGTTAACATTTGTTAACATGCTTATTTCTGGGTTTAGACACCTTCTAAATCTATTGTCATCCATTTTACTGGCCATTTGTTGTTGAATTGTTTGTTTGCTTCTTTGACTCCTTGTATTGCCTCAGTTTTTTTCATGTTTGTTTGCAATTGTTGATATAAAAGGTATAAAAAATTCTGATCTATTTTTATAGACAGATGGATGGAGAACAAGTTAACCTTATGATAGATTGATAGGTGATAGATAAAAATGATGGATAATTCATTAAATGATGACTGGTGCCAGATACCTTGCTAAGTGCTGAAGATACAAAAACAAGATGGTTCCTAATCTTAAGGAGCTTATATTCTAATGGGGAAGACAATACCTAAAGGAAATCCATAAAGGGGGGGGGGGAATGAAAGCCATATGGGGTCAAAGTAGTAGGTGGGAAGCAGAGCAGACAAGAGTGAACTGGCAAAATTGATGCATCATCTAGATATTAAAAGAGATATAAGTAAATTAGAAGAACAGGGAACATATTACCTATCTGATTTATGGAAAGGAGAGGAATTTATGAGTCAACATGAGATGGAGAGCATAATAAAATATAAAATGAATAATTATAAGCACATTAAATTGAAAATGTTTTGTACATATAAAATAAATGTTGCAAAGATTAGAAGGAAAGCAGAAAATTGGGGAAAATTTTATAGACAGCCTTTCAGATAGAGATCTCATATCTAAAATATATAGGGAACTTTCTCAGATTTATAAGAGCCACCTCCCAGTTGATAAATGGGCAAAAGATATGAATAGACAATTATTGATGAGTAAATCAAAACCATGTCTAGGTATATGAATCTAGGATGATCTAATGATCTAAATCACTACTGATTAGAGAAATGCAAACCAAAACAATTCTGAGATCATTCTTATACCCATCAAATTGGCTAAAATGGCAAAAGGGCAAAATGACAAATGTTGGAAGGAATATGGAAAAATGGAGATTTTAATATACTGTGGTTAGAGCTATGAACTGATTTAACCATTTTGGAAAGCAATTTGAAATTACACTGAGAGAGTTATAAAACTGTATACTCTCAGACACAACTATCTCATTTCTGGATATCTTTTGCAAGGAGATCAAGAGAAAAGGAAAATAAACTACATATTCCAAAATATTTACAGCAGTTTTCCTTGTGATGGCAAAGAACAGGAAACTGAGGGCATATCAATCAATCGGGGATTGACTAAACAAATTAAAGTATATGATTGTGATAGAATTATATTGTGCCAAAAGAAATGATGAGCAGGCTATTTTAAGAAAATTATCTGTTTATTTAGAATATTTTCCCATGGTTACTTGATTCATGATTCCCGCCCCCTCCACCCTCTTCCCTACTCTTTCCCAGAGCTAACAAGCAATTCCATTGGGTTATACATGTATCATTGTTTAAAACCTATTTACGTATTATTAATATTTGCAATAGTGATCTTTTAACATCAAAATCCTAATCATATCCCCATCGAACAATGTGATCAATCATATGTTTTTCTTCTGCATTTCTGCTCCCACAGTTCTTTCTCTGAATGTGGATAGCATTCTTCTAAGTTCCTCTGGATTGTCCTAGGTCATTGCATTGCTGCTAGTGGAGAAATCCATTACGTTTGATTGTACCGCAATGTATCAGTCTCTGTGTATAAGGTTCTCCTGGTTCTGCTCCTTTCACTCTGCATCTATTCCTGGAGGTCTTTCCAGTTCACATGGAATTCCTCCAGTTCATTATTATATCATTATATCATTATTATATCATATATACCAAACAAAAAAGAGTGAACTGGAAGTTAAATCAATAGTATAAATGGAGTTCCTCAAGATATGATGATATTGTACAAAAATATTTATAGCAGCCCTTTTTTTATGATGGCAAAGGACTGGAAATTGAAGGGATGTCAAACAATTGGGGAATACCTGAGCAAGTTGTGGTATACAGTTGTCATGGACTACTATTGTGCCTTAAAAAATGATGAAAAAGATGATCACAAAAAATCTGGAAAGATTTATATGAACAGATGCAAAGTGAAGTGAGCAGAACCAGGAGAAAATATT
Organism: Gracilinanus agilis; assembly: GCF_016433145.1. Lineage (NCBI taxonomy): Eukaryota > Metazoa > Chordata > Mammalia > Didelphimorphia > Didelphidae > Gracilinanus > Gracilinanus agilis. Next base: position 506,855,120 of record NC_058132.1, read on the forward strand.
CTATACACAGTAACAGCAATAATGTACAATAATGAACTGTGAATGAATTAACTATTATCAGTAATAAAAAGTTTCCAGACAACTCCAAAGAATTCATGTCAGAAAAGGCTATCTACCACCACAGAGGGAACTGACAGAATCTGAATGCCGACTGAAGCATACTATTCTTCACTTTATTTCCTCTTATGAATTTTTCTCTAGTGAAAGCAATATGTATCTTGTTTCACAATATGAAAATATATATTTTGTGATAACACATGTACAACATATATCATATTACCTGCTGTCTTGGGGAGAGGTGGGAAGAAGGGAAAATATATGGATTGCAAAACATTAGAAAACAATGATTAAAAATTATATCACTTTGGAAAAGAAATTTTTTAAAAATATGGTGATACCAAGCAAAGACTCAGTTAACAGATCTTAAGGAAGAGATCATCCTTAGACAGATGAAACAGCTGGTGGGCAGATGAAGAATACTAATGAGTGACCTGGCTTTCTTCCTACTATTGCTGTTTTGTTGCCTTTTAATTGAGTGAATTTTTTCACTCATATTGAGAACCAAGCCACGGTTTCCTAGAATCAAAGCTACTTGGGATCATAAATCTAGAAGTGTAGAAAACTCCAGAGGTGATCTACTGCAATTCTTTCATTTTACCAGTTAAGAAACCCAAACCCAAAGTGAAATGCCTAAGGACACATGTGTTGTTTAGTGACAGGATCTATACCCAGGTCTTCCTCATTCCAAATCCAGTACCCTTTTGATGAGCCACCATTGACCAGAAGACACTAGAAGTATTTCCATTTCTCCTAGTTTAAAAGGAAAACTTTAGTTTTTTTAGATGATACTTAATTCTAATTGTTCTATTTAATTATAAGGAAGACTAAACACTCTTGTTTATAATTGTCTACAACAGAATAATTAACTATCACCCAGGAAGCCATGTTGGCAATCACACAAGGTAGATTAAGAATAATTGAGATCCTTTTCGAAAAACCTGGAAACCCCAGGCTTCTGATCTTCGTTATCTTTATTTATTTATTTCTAAAACGTTGTCATTAAAATTAATAGCTGTATTAATCATTGGATCAACTCCAAGCCCATTTTAAAAACAAAAATTACAAAACTTCACATTTTCTTACTTTCTCTGGTTTCTAACAGGCCTTGGATGTTTTCTCCTGTCTCACAAAGCTCGACCTCCTGTAGTGAACCACAAAGCTCTGTCATTATAATGGCGATACCCATTGAGTGAGACAACAGGCTTATTAACTGCACTGGGAGCCTAAAGCTGCTCTGAACATTGCCTTTTCAAAAAGTAAAAATAAATATGCTGCATAGGCCTGCTTGGTAATAGTCATTGAACTATGGAATTAGGAAAATCAGGGGCTTTCTTAGTCTTGAATCCTAGAACATAGGGCTAATTAGACGCAAACAATTTAGAATCAGAGGTGGAAGAAACCTCAGAATTCATCTGGTTGAATATTCTCATTTCATAGATGAGGAATCCCAGAGAGGTTCATTGATTGCACAAAGTCACACAGGAAATGACAGAGCTGGGATTTTAATCTAGGACCTTTCATTCCCAAATATATCATACTTTCTGTAGTGGTAATGGTGACAATTAGAATTGGGGAGAAGTACTAATAATTCATTGTAAAAAAATTTTTTTAAGGAACTTTGACCTCCATCTTTTACTTTTCTAACTCTAGGTTGTGGTCTAAAGTCCATTCCTATTGGCCTATGAACAACTTCCTTGTTCCTCATTGTTCAAAGGGGTAGCTAGGAGGCACAGTGGAAAGTGTTGGGCTTGGAGTTGGGAAGATTCATCTTCCTGTGTTAAAATCTGGCTTCAGACAAATTTATTAGCTCTGTGATCCCACGTAAGTCACTTAATCCTGTTTGCCTCAGTTTTCTTATCTGTAAAATGAACTGGAGGAGGAAAAGACAAACCACTCCAGTATCTTTGCCAAGAAAACCCCAAATGGGGTAACAGAGTCAGATATGGCTGAACAACAACATTGTTAAAAACAAATTCAGAAGCAGGGCAAAGGATCTTGGAGGATCCTTCCATCTCTAACATTACACGAGCTTCTGATTGCTGAATATACCCCTTAGCATCAGCAACAGCAAGAAAACTAGCTTTGTTGGCTCTGTGCTATAACTAGAAGCCTAGAAACTCACTGTCTTACTGTTTCCTCCTAGATATCCTTTTTAGGAAAAGGAGTCCTATTGAATTGACTTCAAAAGAAGTAAACAGACCCACAAAGATTGAGAAAAAGGAAATTTCCTAAAGAGCACCCTTTACAAACACAAGTGAAGATGGAGGAGAAAAAGGGTTGGTACCAACTAAAAAGTGGTTCCTTAGGAGGCCCCTTAAAAATGGGTGCTTTGTATCTACCTCCTGATAGAAAGGTGATAACTCAAGATGAATAAAGAGATACATTTATAGATATGACCAATGCAAGGATTTCTTCTGCATATTACAATGGGTTTTGTTCTCTTTCTTTTTTTTCCCATTAGGGAAATAGAAAGAGTTTGAGAGAGATTAAGCGCTTATTAAGTGAAAATAAAGTAAAATAAAGTAAAAGTTTAAAAAATGAATTGTATTCTGAGAAAATCCATTATTCAATTTTGGATAATAGACCTCAAAATCAGTGTGGCTGCCAAAGAAGAGGTGACACCAGACCATGTTGTCCTATCTTCCTTTTCAGGTGGGAATATAGACAATGGTTTTAGGAAATTTACTCTAGAATGGAAGAGAGAAAGGAGATGGAGTCCCTTACTATTGTGGTTTCCATGGTAACAATGGGGAAGGGTAAACCCAGGTCACACTATATCTTGGTTTCTTAACCTAATTTTTTTTTTTTTTTTTAAATCACGGACTTCCTTGGCAATCTGGTTTAATCTATGGATCTCTTTTCAGAATGGTGTTTTTAATATTTGGAGGAAATATTAAATTTTAGTTATAGGTTAGTGACAGTAAAGATGTAATTTTTTTCCCCATCTAGGTTCACTGTCTAAAATATATCCAGGGTAGGAAACCCTGCACTATATTAACCTCTGAGAAAAACCACTGTACTGTAATGCTTTCACCACTCGTTTTATTTTTTAAAAACTGAGCTATTCGGAAAAAAAAAAACTAAGCTAATTTAGGCTGGCTAGATGTGATGACATATACCTACAATTCCTGCTCCTGAAGAGGCTGAGGCTGGTTGAGCAGTTGAGCCTGGAGTTTCTGAGATGCAGCAGGGCTAATGTTGATTAGTTGTCCATATTAATTAAGTCTGGCAGAGCCTTGGAGAGCTCTGGTGCCACCAGGCTAATGAAGAAGGGGCAAATGAGTGTAATTCAGAAAAAGACCACACCAAAGCTTCCATGTTCATAAGAACTGGGATTGACTCATGAGTGGCTGCTGTACTTTCACACTATGTAAAATAAGAATATCCAGCAAAAAAACAACCATCAAAAAAGCCAGTTCAAGAAATTGAACCAGAAAATAACCAGAATTCTGCCTAGAGGTTTGGTGTGATAATCAGGTTTTAAAAAATTCTTTTCGTCTTCAAAGCCCTTCAGTCTGGTTCAAATCTATCCCAAATAATCATACATTAATCCCTTTTATGCTCTCTCTGCTCCAGCCAAAATGATTTCCTTGATGTTCCTCAAATATGGCCTTTTTTTGGCCTTCTTGAGCGCCACTCCCCCCTCCCCCGAAGAGATTATCCTGATCACTGGGAAATTTTCTCTCCCTATTTCCTCCTCTTGGAATCCTTCATGAGTCCAGAATGGCAGTCAGGGGCTCCCTAAGATGGGTCCTGGGTATGAATACTTCAGGGATGGGGGAATCAATTCCTAAGATTGCCTACTTCTCCTGTTCATTTCCTCCATATATGTTGCCTTAGGTCCTACTTATCCCTCTCATTTGTGGTTTTCCTTCATCTTATTTTCTACAATGCTCATTGCCTGCATCTATTCTGCATAGTCATAGATTCAGTAGCAACTTTCCTTTCTCTTTCCTGCTTAATGGGAGAAAAAACAATCCCTTTCCTGACCATTTCACAGAAAAAAAAGTGAGAGCACATCTCTTTTCATCCTTGTGTGAGAAACTGAGGGGATTAGGGGAGCAAGTGATCAGCTGTGGGAATTGAGAGAACCACACTGACTCTATCTTGTGACAGTTCTAGAGCTAGCTTAGTTCCCTTTCTATTCAATTATAGGTCTAGTTCAACTTTTTTTTTAAGTTTATTTAATTGTGGGAATTTAGAGGAAACCTTATTGGATCGTTTGAATCTAGACCCGCATGTCTGGGAAAATCAACCATCTATACCTGCTGTTTAGAGACCAAGTACCTGGGTTATGTTGACCAGAAATCCAGCCAGATTTTAAAACTGATAGAAGGAGTTTTCTTATAATTGTACATCTCAGGCAACCCATATGTCTGTCTGGAATCTGGCCCCATTGATATATGATCTAGACGAAAAAGGAAATATTATAAGTAAATTAGAAGAATAGGGAACATGTTATCTGTGATAGAAGAGGAATTAATGAGTCAATAAGAGATGAAGAGCATTATAAAATGTAAAATAAATCATTTGAGTACATTCAATTAAAAAGTTTTGTGTAAATAAAACAAATGTTGCAGAGATAAGAAGGAAAGAAGAAAATTGGGGAGAAAGTTTACGGACTCTCAAATAGTAGATCATCTTTAAAATATATAGAGGGGGCAGCTGGGTAGCTCAGTGGATTGAGAGCCAGGCCTAGAGATGGGAGGTCCTAGGTTCAAATCCGGCCTCAGACACTTCCCAGCTGTGTGACCCTGGGCAGGGCAAGTCACTTGACCCCCATTGCCCACCCTTACCACTCTTCCACCTAGGAGCAAATACACAGAACTTAAGGGTTAAGAATAAAATAAAATAAAATAAAATATATAGAGAGCTTTGTCAAATTTTTAAGAATAAGAACCATCTCCCAACTGGTAAATGGACAAAAGATATGAACAGATGATTTTCAGATGAGAAAATCAAAATCATATTTAGGTATATGAAAAAAGTGCTCTAAATCACTACTAATTAGAAAAAGGCAAAGCAAAACAATTCTGAGATATCATCTCTACCCACCCCCTCATCAAATTGGCCAAAATCATAAAAGGGCAAAATGACAAATGTTGGAAAGAAGGTGGAAAAATTGAGATACTAATACTCTATTGGTGGAGCTGTGAACTAATCCAACCATTTTGGAGAGCAGTTTGGAATTATACTCAGAGAGTTATAAAATTTTGTATACCCATAGACACAGCTGGATCTGTTTCTCAAGGAGATCAGGGGAAAAGGAAAAGAACTTATATGTTCCAAAATATTTATAGCAGCTCTCTTTGTGATAGCAAAGAAATGGAAACTGAGGGGATATTTATCAATCAGGATTTGGCTAAACAAATTGCTGTATATGATTGTGATGGAATACTACTGTGAAATGATGAGCAGGCTAATTTAAAAAAAAAATCTTGGAAAGAACTCCATGTAATAATGAACAGGGAAATTAGTAGAAGCAAAAGAGCAGCATACACAATTACAGATATAATATTGGAAGAATAACATGTGAATGTCATCTCCAGAGAAATATGTATATATGTACATATATATATATATATGTATATGTATATAATCTCCTAGGTGATGCCTTCTATGATATAGGGAAGGGAGAGAGGGACTGAGACATTTGTAAATACATTTTGTTAATAGTGGAAAAAAAGAAAACTGGCCCCATACTGATCAATTGGTTATTGTTTACATGTTCCTTTGATTGTTTATAGATACTTCGGGAGGAGTGGGACAACTTTTCCTATAAATTCATGGAATTGCATTTGTTCACTTTCTCCTGGAAAGTCCCTAATCTTTCATCCAATTAGAAATGATTACCTAAATTGTTAACATTTCCATTTAATTAATTGACCTTATTTAATTGTTTTTAATATATAAAATTCTGTCTCCCTCTATATTGGGGATCCAGCCCTAAGCTGAGGAAGACTTTTGTTGGACAGTTGGCATGTATTGCTTAATAAATCAATATGCTCAGAAAATCAAACCTTTGTTTCCCCAGTCATTTCATACACTTAACAGAAAATTCTTCCTCCCTTGGCCATTTCACTGGGACAAAAGCGATTCTCTCCTCTAATTTGGGGGGAAAAACTTCTTCCTTCCTCCTCAACAGGTGCCAACATAAGAAGGTTGGGAAAAGGAAGGGATCTACACATAGGCCAGTCAAGGGCTTCAATGAGCTTTCAATTTAACAAATAAATAGTCAAATTAAATGGACAGTATTCAGACAAATGTGTGTCAATACAAATTCACTGCACTAAATTGAAACAGGGGCTATGCGGTATAAAGCAGGTTAGACCAAATCACCTCTGACGTCCTTTCTAAGTTTCAGATTCTATAATTCTATATATAACAGAGAATAGATGTGAAAACTGTAGGGTTAGGGAAACTGTGAGATTAGGGGTCAGATGACAATGGAGACTCCCCAATCCCTGGTCATTGGAGAAGCAGGAAGACTTGATTGGATGGGAGGGGCAGGAGCCTGTGGAGTACTTCTTCACCTCCTCCCACTCTGTAAGCAGTTGGAAATCAGTTAACTGTCTAGTTATGGAGGATATTCCAGCTTAGTAAGTTTTGGGCCAAGATGGTAAGTGGATAGAAACTAAACCCCTTGTGATGATAACTTTCTTTTTTTGAATCTCTCTCTCACAGGATGGAAATGTATGAGGTTAAAGTCTTCAGCAAATCTGACGACAGGCCCCCAGGGCAAAGGCCATTACAGCCCCTGCTAGATGAAATACTTGGCTTGGTGAAAGGAAGATAGTAAGTATCATCCCCAGCTAACTGTACATGAACTGTACATGTTTTCACAAACTAAATGCATTTAATGATTTCAAGGAACAGGAGAAAGGAATCAGTTTAAGGAAAGAGGAGGGAAGGTAATTTGGCTAAACTGTTAACTATAGGCTACCGGGGGTTTGGGGGGATGTAATTTGAATGGCTGAACTCTAATCTAAGCCCTGGATAATCTTCCTCCTAAAATCTGAATTGCTAAACTGAAGGTAGACTGTATTTTTGCTTGAAGGTCTGTTTTTGTGGTTAGCTCCCAAGATAAAGCAGCCCTGGCTGTCAGTGACTGAATGTCCCAGCCCAGAGCTACACAGATTGTCCCTCTGCTCAGAGCCAAGAGCAAAGAGTCCAGACCCTTGCAAGAGGGGTGTCCTGGCTTTTATACCAGGACTCCAACTGCCTTTAACTGCCCCCTCTCTTAGAGTTCTGGGGGGCACTATGGAATTCTGTGATTCAGCTTGAACCCCTCTCAGAAATATGGATCCCACAAAACTCAAGTAAGATAGAATAGAAAAGCTATATTTCCAGAAGACTCAGAATCCATAGAAGCCAGAAAAGTCTTTTCACCAAGAGACATGTGATTTAATCTAGTTGCCACAGGAGGTGGAAATACTAGAGTCATCACAATATAAGACAAGAAGACATGTAACTTTTCAGGAATCAAAGATGACAAAACAGAAATAGGGCTAGACCTCTTTTTTTTACTAACAGGAAAACATCCCAGAAGACTTTGGATTGTTTTTTTTTCCTTCCTGATGCCCACTAAGCGGGTACAAGAAAATGATCTGTATATGATGAAGTGCTTTACCTTCCTGACTGGTAGAAATTGTAACTGACACTAACTCAAAAGTGACATGGTATGGAGGAAAAGAGTGTTGATTATGGAGTTGGAGAATCTAAGTTCAAGCTTCACCTTTCCTCTCATCCTCTTAAAATCTCTGGTGTCCTTCTAGATTCATCCTGAAGGTCATTTTAAGCAAGAGGATTTTCTTGGCACCCTCCTCCCAAACCCCTATCCACACTTGGCTTTCTCATCAGTTCCCATGGATTCAACTATCATCTTTGTGTATTCTCATCTTTATTTGTCTCTCCTGACCTCCAGTCTGGCATTTCCAACTGTGTATTCAAACTGGATGTCTCACAGATATCTTAAGCTCAGTATATATATATAAAAAAATGAACTTATTGTCTTTCCTTCCAAAGTGCCCTCTCTTCCTAACTTCAATATAACTGTCAAGGGCACCACGATCCTTGTAGGAACCCAGAGCTCAACTGAGGGGTCATCTTCAACTGTTCACTCTCTCTCACTCCTCCATATTATCACGATAGTTATAACAACAAAAATAACAATAGCTAGAATTTATATAGCAGCTACTATATGCCAGGTGCTGTGCTCAGTGCTTTGTAAATATCTTCTACCTTCACAAGATCTCTTGAATCCATCCCTATCTCTCCTCTATCACTGACTCCACAATGCTAAGCACATAGTAAGCCCTTAAAAATATTTGTTGATCAATTGATCTTTGAAGTCCCTCTTTGTTCTAAATCTATGAAACTATGAAAAATCTCTAAATAGGTTTTCTACCTATATAATGTGTTTTACCCACATTTGTGTATGGAAGCACAGAAGTTATTTCAAATAATCAGAGGGAAGAAAAAATAGTTAACACTTTTAATGGAAAGTGACTCTCATCTTACTTTTTTCACATATAATTTACAAAATCTGCGCCCAGAACAAGAAACCCACATCCTGGGACCCCAAAAGAATTATCAAAGCTGGCCAAGCTTTCAAGAATTTTCTTTTATGGATAATGTATTGATGGTTATTTCCTTAACACTTTTCTTGTTTCTCAACCACCCCCCATCTAGAAGCTTCTCTGACTATAAAAAATCTAGGTAGAATCGTAATCTGGGAAAAGATTAAAGAAGTAAAAGATTTGAGAAAATGAATAAAAACTTATATTGTTGAGTCAGTTATTTAATAAATATTTGTTGAATCTTTTGCAAAATATGTGTTGTGGCACATCAGAAAATATTGTCCTTAGAGGTAATGCCAAAGTTGGACACACCAATCAGAATGACCAGGTTATATGGAGCTTTAGAATCATCTAATCCCTGTTGCTGTTGTTGTTTTAATAATTACTTTTGTAATTTATTGCTTTAATACTCTTAAGAAAAATGACCACGCTAAAATTTGTTTTGCGATGTATGGACAGAGCAGATGATTTCTGGAACATATATTTACAAAGTAAGAGTGATAATTCTTGAATCTGATATTTTCTCATATATTTCAGTGCAACACGACAAAGTAGATATAGTACTTGATTGGAAGTCAACAAGACCTGAGTTCAAATATCAATACAGATACTTACTAATTGTGTGATTGTGGGCAAATAACTAAATTCTTAGGCTTTGTTTCCTTATATGAAAAAGGAAAATAATAATAATTGATTTTTGCAAGACAACTATGAGATAATATTTATATAATACTTTGTAAACTTTAAAGCTTTAAAAAATGTGAATGTTTAATATTGTTATATTATGGATCTGTAATTTCCCCAGACTTCTCAAGCTTGAGGTGGACCTACTTTCCTGGTTGGCTAGTCCCTAGCTCAAAGCAATATTTCATGAGGGGCCCCAATTATGGTAATTTCATCCCCAACTCATCTTATTTCCTGGACTTTTCCACCTCCTTGACTGCAGCCTTTCCTTCATCAGGTAAAGTACCTCCTTCAATAAGCTCATTGGAGGTAAAGATTTTTTTTTGTGCTTGTATTTATGTCCATCAATTACCATAGAGTCTGAAACATAAGAAGCACTAAATAAATAAAGTCATCTATCTATCTATCTATCTATCTATCTATCTATCTATCTATCTATCTATCTCCATCTTTCTTTCTCTCTCTCTATATATATATGTATATATTTCTCTCTATCCCTATATCTCTATCTATCCATTTATATGTCATCTTTTGTGTGGGTACTATCTCTAGCAACTCAGATGATACATCCCTATATTCTTTTTTTTTTTTTTAACCCTTGTACTTCGGTGTATTGTCTCATAGGTGGAAGATTGGTAAGGGTGGGCAATGGGGGTCAAGTGACTTGCCCAGGGTCACACATCTGGGAAGTGGCTCCCTATATTCTTTTTAAAAAATAATCTTTACTTTCTGTCTTAGAATCCATAACTAAGCATCAATTCCAAGGCAGAGAAGCAGTAAGGGCTAGGCAATTGGAGTTAAATGATTTGCCCAGGGTCGCATAGCTAGGAAGTGCCTGAGGCTAGATTCAAACCCAGGACCTTCCATCTCCAGGCTTGACTCTCATTCCACTGAGCCACCTAGCATGTGGCTCATCCCATGTATTCTTTAATAAATGATTTTCGTGAGTTAGTTTGCCTTCGCCAACTTTCCCCTGCCCATCTGAATTGACCAACTATTGGCCAACATGTCTAACAATGTTCTTAGAATTCAAAAATACAGTCTTCTACCAAGACTATATTCAAAGGCCTTCTGCCTTGGGGATATCTGACAGGGCTTGCCCAATGATGGAATAACCTTCAGAACTCTAGGACCAGTTAGCTCCATGCTGTGGTGAAATATAAAAGACTTTAATATAGAATTATCTTGTGTACGTGTTGAAAATAGGAAACTAAAGTTTGGGAATATAATATCTTATTCTCTATTTATGGTAATTCTCTTTGGTTGTTGAAGAATGGCTATTTGATCCAATATTGCTATTTTCAGAAACCATTTGTCTGTCCACCATGTTCTTCATTTGACCACAAGTGAAAAGGATGGTGGTTGAGTTGGAATTAGAGATGTTTTACTGCAGTGTGCTTTTGGGATTCAAGATCAGGCTGCTTTTGCCCAGCAGGTCAGGAGAATTTACATGCTTCCAGACTTTTAGGCAGAGCCTTGGGGATAGGATTTCTGGGGACCAAAAGTTGCAATGTGATGTCAACAAGAACAGGCTTGGAATTGGAAACTCTAGGACTATACTCTAGATAGCTGTCAATCCGCTTTTCCTCGAGGTGGGGAATTTAGAGCCAAATCCTCTACCCTTCCATCATATGGCAAAGATTCTTAACCTGCCATCTACTGTAATTGATTAGTGGATAGATTTTAGAGAGCCATGAACTTGGATAGGAAAGGAAAGGGCATTTTTGTTTTTATTAACCTCTTTCTAAAATTCCACATTTCTTTCCATTATTAACATAGGCAACAAACTATAGTAGCATTTAAACTTCACCAGGCTGCCAGTCTGTTCATGATGCACAAATTCTGCCAAATGCTCATTCTGGTTCTGATATCAAAATGCCAAAGAAAAGAATAGACTTTTAACAAGGCTTTGGTTAATGTTTTGTCTGGAGGGATCAAAAAGTTTATCCCTCAACCATTTCCCATTTACCGTGGTCTAGCTTGTGCATAAGGCTTCCTCATTATTCGGTTTCTGTCAATAGCTGTAGGTCTAGCCTGAGATAATACAGAGATAAGCCCTTTCTGAACGATAATTTAAAGACACCAATCTTTGGAATATTGTCTACAAATGTCTGGAGAGTTTTTTTTTCAGGAACTGTATGTCCATGGAGGCTATAGGAAGATCAAGAATTAGTTGTGAACTGATATCATAACTGTTATGGTGAGGATAACCCAACTTAATGCCAAGGATGACTCACTGCATGCATCTAGAGACACAGATTATTCTTGTATCATTTCTAAATAATTGCCCTTTCCTTGTGTGAAGTGGCACCCCCCTGTTGTTCATCCAAAATATATACAATTCAAGAAGTTGAGAAGGGGGAAAAGAGTCAGAAGGAGGAAAAAAAATGTCTTCTACTCCCAAATGGAAAATACTGTATTTATCATTTAAAGAAAGGACAAAAACTAAGCTCTGTAAACTATGTGGGTTCCAGTGACAGTAATTATCTGCTCTCCCAGAATGAGTAATTACATTATTCCAAACCCCACAGTTAAATGGTGGCTTTGCAGACACATATGCACATGCATGCCTAAAGGTGCCATGATGCCAAGGAAAATGGAGGAAATAAATGTCTGAGGAAATGAGAGAAAGGTTTTCCACTGGTAGAGAATCCATTTGGTTTTTTTTTTTTTTCAGCTTGCCTTCTCATAAACTGAATTCCAGGCAAACAGCCTGTCGATGTGTCCCTAATTAGCACGATCTTTCCAAAGATGTTTGTCTTTTCAGTCTTTTGACAGACCATGGACTGATTAAACATTCTCCCTGGAGGCTACATCAATTAGGGGAGATGAGAAGGTTGGGCTGCTGGTCTTGGGACAATATTTACCCTTGGCAACAGTGCTTGCCTACTTTCTCCTCCTGAAAAGAATCTCCTTTCCTTATAAAAGCAGGACAGAATGTATATCCAAGAGGACGTTATGCCCAATTGAATTTAGTATCACATTGCCTATGCCACAGCTAATGTACCTCTCATCATAATATTCAATAATAATAATAATAAATAATTTCTGTTTATACAGTGCTTTACAGTTTCCAAAGCACATTGCATTTATATTATGTCTCATTTACTCTGTATAGAAAGCCCGAGGGCAGGGATCTCTTAATTATAAATGTCACTAAGTTTAAATTTGAAAAGTAAAAAATGTTCAGTTTTTTTTTCTTTTAACAAAGAGCAACTCTGGTCTTGGGCATGTGTGGGGAAATAGTAATGTCTATTATTTCATAACATTTTAAGGTTTGCAAAGCACTTTAAAGATGCCATTTCATTTGATCCTTACAAAAACCTCAGGAGGTGAGTGCTCTTCTTACTCCCATTTTACAGATGAAGAAATTGAGGATGAAAGAAGTTACTGGGCTCTTTCTGTTGATTATTTATAATTTATCCTGTATATATCTCATTTGTGGATAGTTATTTGTATGTGTCTCATTAGACTGTGAGTTCTTTGAAAGCTGATACTGACTGCCTTTTGCCTTTCATTGTATTTTAGCACTTAGCATAGTGCTTGTCACACTATAAGTACTTAGTAAATGCATATTGATTGACTGACTTGCCTAGTGTCATGCTGTTAATAATTGTCTGAGTTAAGATTTGAACGCAGGTCTTCTTGACTCTGGTTCAGCACTCTAGCCATTGGACCACCTCGAATGAGAGCAAGGATTTCTTGGTTCCATCTCTGTGTTGGCCTTGTCTAGCTTTCAAAAAGTTTGTAGATAAACTAAAGATGACCTGATAGTGGGGCATGACCTCCACTAAAAGTGAAGGTGAAGAGAAGGACATCATCATAGATCAAATGGTTTGGGCATTTCGGGGATCAAAGAAGAGGTGGAATAAAATTTTTGGAGATCAGGGATCTGCTCCTTGCTCTGCAACTCCATTCTTGGCTAGCCCAAGGCTGAAGGCTTTACTTTCGTGTTCTAAGCTCCCCATTGAGGACGGTAATAGAAAACTTGACCTGCCTCAAAAGTGCTGTAAGAAATACCGCATGTGAATGATGGCATACACTTCAGGATGCTAGAAGATGAATTTCATAATTTTATGGAATGAACTTACCTTCCAGTGAGATATGTGTATCCCAACTTTTTAACCACTATGGCAACTTACACTTTAATGGGTATATTGGAATTAGATAAGGGGATGTATGGGCTGTGCAAGAAGGACTAGCACCTCTGGTGTGAGGACTTTTGGAACCCTGTTCTGGACTTCTTTTCCACCTTTGGTCCTCCCTGTCACCCAACTCTTCTTACCTGTGGCTCTAAGAAGCTGTAGCACACACAGCAGCCACATGCTGCAAAACCATTTCCACATAGAGGCTAAACAAGATTGAGGATAACTGGTAGGTCTCAAACCTGCAAGTGACTTAGGAGGATGTCTCTCCCAAGAAAATCAAGACTTTTCCTGGCGGAATAGTCAGATAAGAACGAATTGTTTTGACAGGCATGAAGGTGGCTGAAGGAATGCTATGGAATGTCTAGAGCTTGGTCAGATATCAAAGATGCCAAGGTCATCTACTGCATCCTGGGACATCATCAGTCATCTGAACTTTTGTCTTGCCACTGGACTTCAATGGCTCTAGAAGAGAGAATGAGGCTGATGATTTTGTGCAGCTCTGCCTCACTTAAGTCTAATTCATGAGAAAGTCAAGACATCATTAGTGAGGCCACTGGTCCTCTCTGAAAAGAAGGATGAATAACAATTTGGAGTATCTTAATTTCTTTATAACAGACATATCCTTGATAAATCAAGCCAATCTTTGCCTTAAAATGGAACTTACACAAAAGAAATTTTGAGAAGACTCGAAGCGCCGAATTAGCATTCAACAAACATTCCTTAGGTGCCTACTACATGAGAGACAGTAGGATATAGTAGAGAGAACTGGTCTTGAAATAAGTAAGATGGAGGTTTGAGTCCTGCCTCATACATTGACTTCTTAGCTAGGTTACTCTAGGAATGTCATTTAACCTGTGATCTTTTCAGAAGAGAAAAAAAAAATTGGAATAAATAATAGTTCCTTTATAGGTTGTTCAATCCATCAATGATTATTTTTTAAATGATTATCATATGACAGAAAGTATGCTAAGTCCTGGGAATATAAATAAAAACAAAGTGTTCCTCATTCTCATTGAATTTATTTAAAATAACTTTAAAGCACTATATAAAAGGAAGCTCTTTTTACTACTGCTACTAGTGTTGCTGCTGCTGCTATTGCTACTACTGCTACCACCACCACTCCTCCTCCACTACTACTACTACTACTACTACTACTACTACTACTACTACTACTACTACTACTACTACTACTACTACTACTTCTACTACTACTACTTCTACTACTACTACTACTGTTACCACCATCACCACTACTACAATCATTAGTGGGATGCAAAAAAATTAAAATTGCCTAGTCCCTGACCTTGAAGAGTTTATATAGTCTTCAGGGCAGGATGCCTCACGTACACAAATGAGTATGTTACAATCAAAGTGCTCTTGGGAAAATTTGAAGAGGGAGAGAAGAATGGTTCTGGATGTGTTAAAGGAATAATGAAATTCCTTTAGATATTTTTTGTCTTCTTGAATTTTAATGAAAAGATTGATTTCTATTCGTTATTTATCTATTGTCGAATTTTAACAAACAGCTGTAGTGATAATTGCTGAATTTCTACTGTATGTTTAGAGGAAACTGTCAATTCACAAACATGGAATTGTGCCATTATCTATGTCTAAGGCATTTTTCTGTAAATATACAGATTTAGTGCTGGTTTTCAATAAATATACAAAGATGCTAATTATCACTAGAACTATTTGTTAAAACTCAAAAATACATAAAAAATAAAGAAAAGGAGTGCCATTTTTTCATTAAAAATCCCCAAATATTTATCTTCTGCTGCCTCTCACACAATTTTTCTGAAATTGCACTATCATTATCTTGTGTTAACTTTACCTTCGGTTTCTTCTGTCCTTCAAGACTCTGATTTCTCCAGCTCTTGCCTAATCTGGGCTTGGGCTGCTCTCGTAGTTCAGCCTGGGTTTGGGGGTGGGGGGATTCCTCTCTCTCCTCCAGAGGCTCTCTTTGAAGTCAGCAGAATCTTGGTGGGCTGTTGGGCAGAGATAAGGACCATGAGAACAGTCCAAAGGAATGCATTTCACAGCATTCCTCATGATATTGCTCAGGTTTTAAATTTCCCTTCTTTCAGTAGGCTTTAGATAGCCCCTCAACAATGATTTTGTCTACAACACGCACTGACAGAAATGCTGGGGATTGACAGCAAATGCCTCGGCTTACCTAGGCCACGGTTTTCTGTGGAAAGATAACAAAATGGAATAGATGTTGTTACACAATTTAGGAGCTCTTGGCTGCCTTCAAAACAAGTCTGTGCATAGACAAAACCAATTGGTCAAATTACTTTAGACTGTACTTCTAGACCATGGGAAGGTGTGGAATTTATACAACAGACATCCCCTCACAAAGGATATGGGATCCTCTCACAAAGGAATAATGATAATGGAAATTATGACAGCAGTTAGCATTTATAAAATGCTTTAAAATTTGAAAAATATTTTACATAAAATCTCATTTGACTTGCACCACACCCCTATGAAACAGGGAATATTAATATAACCATTTTACAGATAAGGTTATTGAGGCTGAGAGAGAGTGATTAAGTGACTTGCCCAAGGCAAAAAAGCTAGGAAGGATCTTAGGCAGGATTTGAATTCAAATCTTATTGACTCCAAAGTCAACACTATTCTCAATACCATTTGGGGGCCTTCCTCAAATATTATCCCTGTTTTGAAGCAATTCAATTCTTTGAGAATTTTCCCACGAGACAAAATTGACACACTGAAACTTTTCTGACCTCTTTGCCACCTCATATCCTTTTGGGGAGCAGGTAAGGTACAAAGCATGTTATTTCTGTGTGGTCACCTCCTTTGCTATTGCAGATCACTGCAGCTTTTTGTTCACAAGGTGGATTCCACTCATTGCCTGGATCCAAATGAGTCATCCCCAGGTGGCTAACTTCTGTTAATGTGTCCATCTAATATTACTTGGCTAGACTAATCTTGGGAGGATAGACACAAGCTCATTCGAGCATTGCTTCTGCATGGGATGTTTTGCTAGCTTGGTAGATCTTGCCAAAGCTGGTGCTCAGATGCCATATCTTTTGATCTTGTTCATCTCTAAATCATAGAATTTAGTGGAGGATAAACCAGGAGTGAATAATTAGCTTCCCTACTCCCATTCCTACTCTGATATCACTTAATGGCCTTTGATTATCACTGCCTTTTGGCTTGATTTTATTATTAGAGGGAGAAATATCTCAAAGGTAGAGTAATTAATAAGTTGATTCTTTATTCTCTCCTTCAAGATAGATAACTCATTTTCATAAAATGTTCAATAAAGTAATCTTGTACATTAATACAACATGGTACAGTGGAAGGGGCATTAGATATGAAGTCAGATTTGTTGAGATCTTGACTCTGCCACTAATTTTCTTTAGGACTTTGGATAAGTGACTTAACTTCTCTGAATCTCAGTTTACCTGTTTGTAAAATGAAGAAATTGGATTAGAGGATTTTAAAGTCCCAACTAGCTTTTAAATCCCTGATCCTGTTTGGTGACAAGTTTATGTTTTATCCCTTTACTAGCAAGAATGTGAAAAAGGTGCTTAAAGGACTGACTTTAAGTGTCTCCTGGTCTACACATTCCTTCCCAATATATTGTTCATAAATTATAACAACTGTCACAAGATAACTTGAATAAAACCCAGTGTCTAATACTCAAGTTAATACTATGAATGTAGAGATATGGAAGGCTCTTTCCTTCTTGGAACAGAATCTCAACAAGTTTCAATATTCCTTAGTCTTTTCAATATTCTCCTTATCCTTCATCTCCATAGAGATCTTTTTAACCTTACAGTAACAAGGTAGGCGAATACTCAGATTAGCCCACATCCTTATAGTTGGCATTATTAATACTGTTTAGAGAGAGCAGAATTAATATTAAAATCAAATTATTGATTGTGCACATAAATATTGACTAATAAGTCATCATCTTTTCTCTTAGCCTAGAAACAGATAATAACCATATACATTATATACATTGTAAGCTTAAAAATTAATATATAATATCCCCAAGTATTATATTTAATAAGATTTATTAATAATAACTTGAAGTAAAGGAAAATAAAAAGCTAGAGTAAAGAGGGAGCTAATCCAGATACAGTTGCGAGAGAAGAGCAAGGGGGGGGTGGGTTACAGCAAACTTATTCACAATACGTAAAAATGTTATGTGGATGTAGTGAAAAGGATTCTGGGAGATGAAGTCCATAGGTTCAAGATTTCTAATTACACATTATACAATACACCTACATAGGCACACACATGAGTGAGTCAGTAACTAAGGTCCATTTAAACAAATCTTCAAAATATTTTATAAACAAGAACAAAATTTTCTACTTTATCAAATCTATAAATAACACATATCCAGAAGAGTAACAAGAGTCTATATACATTATATATATATATACACATATAAATGAGGTTGATAAAACAAGAATATTTACCTTAGTTAATGACTCTTTTGGTCATTAGTTTCTAAATATCTGTGACCCAATCAATAATATATTCTTTGAAGAATCAAAGTTTCAGGCAAAACCAAATGCAACAGAGATATGGGCAACTAGGTGGCATAATGGATATAGAGCAGGACATGAAATCAGGAAGATATGAATTCAAGTTTGGCCTCAGAAACTTACTAGCTATTTGACCCTGTCCAAGTCACTTGATCTCTTTGTGCCTCAGTTTTATCACCTGAAAAATAGAGATAATAATAGCACCTACTTTCCAGAGTTGTTGAGAGCATCAAATGAATTAACATAGGTAAGACACTTTGTAATCCTTAAAACAATAAGTAAATGCCAGCTATTATTGTTAGCTATCTTGGTGAGTATAAGTAGGCTATAGAAAGGATGGTTTGTGTATAAATAGAGGCATAAAAGATATCATCCAAGAAATGTGTAACTGGAATTGGTTGGCTCTATAGTGCCCAAATAATGTACTGGTACCAAGAGAATGTTAAAAGTCCTAGCTGTTGGATGGATCCTCATTGGACAAACTATGGGATAACATGGACCAGAATTATACCAGATAAGAATGTGTGGACTTATTGGGTTCTACACCACTGAAGAGAGTAACGACATAACGGTGAGACTGAATACATTGCAAAAGTGTTGAATGATTCTTCCCCATATTTTCTCTAATTGTTGGAGAATACCTGAAGATATGTATAACGACACATGAGTGTATATTTGTGCTTGTGTACATATATATGAATTATATATGTACAGTTTTTTCTATGAATGATGTTACTTTTCCTTTATAATATTTGTAGTTGGGGTATTCATGAGAGTGTCTTTTCCTCTAATGTATATATCCCCAAATTAAGGTACCCTTCCATCAAGTGGTGGTAATTGGTTGGTCTTGACCATGTGTTCTAACCAGTAAAACTTTTTCTATAAGTATGTTTTGCTTGAGATAGAGATAAGCATGCATTTGTTATCTTTTTCAAAAATGAAAATATAGCTCAATGATAAAGCTGAATATGAAGCAGATTTTCTATGACATTAGAGAATGCTTTTAAAAAAAAACCAATACCACACTAAAATTTAATACCTTTCTCACTCAGCCTTAATTATTTCCAGGTAATGTCTACTTGAAATTTTTATATAAATAAATAAATGTTGATTACAATGTTGCTTTCCAACTAATCTTGTTTCCTTTAATATGATACTGAAATTTTTATTAGGGTGTATACAGATATATACAGGGACTTTAGATTGTTACAATAAAAAACCCTCTGGTCATAATTTATTTTTTTCTCACTAACTAATGGTTTGGATGATTCTAGCAAGAATTGCCTGATATATTACAAACTGATCAAGGAGAATGTATTAAATGATCTTTGCAGTATTTATGATCAATTCTCTGAACCCCAAGAGAGATTACTTTTTCTCTTGCTTGGCTGAAGAAAAACAAGAGAAGAAAATAGCTACACACTGTAAAAGGGAATTTCTAATCTCTTTTTTTCTAATTTAATTGGGGACCTGGACGTCCTTTTACTATAGAGATGTGTAAAGATATACCAGCCCACAGTGAAAGGAAGTAGAAACCAGAGAGACAGGAAGTGAGGTAAGAAGGGGATATAAAAGGCCAGCATGAGGACTGAGAGGGGCTTTTTGACCTTTTTTTGGGTTGGGGGGTGGTTGGTAGTTGATAGTTGGTCATTGGTAGTTGGGGATTGGCTGCTGGTGGTGTGGGTTGGTGATTAGTTGGTGGTTGGGAGATATATATATATATATATACATATATATATTTGTCTATCTATTCCTTTATCTATTAATTAATTAATTAGTTTTTTGAGTCTGCCTGGTGAGCTGAGCTGAAGGGAGATCAGTTGGACTTTCTCTAATGGCAGTTACAGGCAGTTATAGGTAGTTATAGCTAGGTAGCTAGTTAGGTATTAGGCAATTTCTTTACCTCTTTCCTATATTTCTCTCCTTTACTATATTCATTTTATAATATTCTTTTACTATTTCTATTTTAATAAAACTAAATAGTTAATTGCTAAAAGCTGCTAGGAGTTTTCTTTTCTCTGGCTTAAAGGGATGATATTAATTTGCAACTCTATTCTCATTAAAATTTAAGTTATTAAAAGCTACTCTCTTATTTTATCAAAATTCCTAATTTAACCCTTACAGTTAATTGGCAAACCGCATGGAAGTTTTAATCTTCGGATCATTTTCCTTACTTTTTACTGAGACTATTCCCTAAGTCAAATTCCTAGCAGTTAATTCTGTTACAACACTTAGGACTACAACTATAGACAGATAAGTTATTTGCAGTTAGAAGTAGGTGATTTTCTACTTTACTCTTTTAAAAAAAATTTTTTTTTAAACCCTTAACTTCTATGTATTGGCTCTTAGGTGGAAGAGTGGTAAGTGGGCAATGGGGGTCAAGTGACTTGCCCAGGGTCACACAGCTGGGAAGTGTCTGAGGCCAGATTTGAACCTAGGACCTCCCATCTCTAGGCCTGACTCTCAATCCACTGAGCTACCCAGCTGCCCCCCTTACTTTACTCTTTTTTTTCCTTTTATTAGACATTTATTAATATTCATTTTTAATCTGTTTACATACTTTATGCCCCTACTTTCCCCTTCACCCCCCGCTCTCCCCCCACCCATGGCCAATGCACATTTCCACTGGTTGTAACACGTGTCCTTGTTCAGGGTCTATTTCCCATTCATGTCCGCCTCTGCCCATGCATTCAAGCAATTGTTTATCTTATATGCTTCCTCTCCTGCAGTCCTTCCTCTGAATGTGGGTAACATCTTTACCATAAATCCCTCAGAGCTGTCTTGTGTCATTGCTTTCTGCTGGTACAGAAGCCCATTACATTCGATTTTACCATAGTATATCGGTCTCTGTGTACAGTGTTCTTCTGGCTCTGCTCCTTTCACTCTGCATCACTTCCTGGAGGTCTCTCCAATTTGCATGGAATTCCTCCAGTTTATTATTCCTTTTAGCACAGTAGTATTCCATCACCCGCATATACCACAGTTTGTTCAGCCATTCCCCAATTGAAGGACATACCCTCCTTTTCCAGTTTTTTGCCACTACAAAAAGCGCATTACTTTACTCTTAAAGAAGAATGCAACATCCTCTTTTCTCAAATCTTTCTTGAAGACAGATGCCTGCTACGGCAAACTTGAAAGTCAGTTTTTTTTTTCTTTAGAACTAATGGGGGGGGGCAGCTGGGTAGCTCAGTGGATTGAGAGCCAGGCCTAGAGACGGGAGGTCCTAGGTTCAAATCTGACCTCAGACACTTCCCAGCTGTGTGACCCTGGGCAAGTCACTTGACCCCCATTGCCCACCCTTACCACTCTTCCACCTAGGAGCCAACACACAGAAGTTAAGGGTTTAAAAAAACAAAACAAAAAACTAAATATTGTAAAAGCACAAAGAACAGGCCTGGTCCCAAAGAAGACTTATGGGAAGACCACTCCTCTTTCCTCACATACACCTTGTGGAGAGGTCCACCAACATTGTATATAATTTCAGAATTTATAATGTATATATTGATCTATTTATTTTGTTGAATTTTTTTCTCTTCTCAACCCTCCTACCCCCTTAATAATATTATTTGTTATATGGGATGGCTCTCTAGAAAAGAAAGGGAAGCCAGGATGAATTCTAGTGATGCAAACAATGAAATGTCAATATATATTTTTTTAAAAAGGATAATTTGCTTTGATATTTAATATATAAATCTTGCTTTCTCAGTAAGGTACTTGGAGGGAGAGGAACAAAGTTATGTTTGTTTCTGTTGCAAATAAGATATGTCTACGACATCAGAATAATCAATTGAACCATGTGTTTGTGATCAAAGAATCACCACCTCTTGGTGGTAATGTAAAGAGGACATTTTGATAAATTCATGACTAATATCTCTGGGGTAAAGATATAACAGCAATGTGTAATAGATATCTCTACAACTGTGTAGACCAAATGTGAGCAATGTTTCATGTGGCTGAACTTTAGGCTTTAAGTGGCTTTGATGTCCCAAACAGAGTATATGATAGTATTTAGAATCATAAATTTAGTGTCAGAAGAGACCTTTGAGGTCTTCCATTTATGTCTGGATGACCTCATAAATCTATTCAATTCCAATCTAGACTGAGAGCCTGTACAACTAGCTCCCTCCCTGCCTACCTTAGTTCAATTCCCATCAATGTATCCTGCAAGTTTATGAGTGTACCTTCCAGGTTCTATTGTTCCAAGCCAACTTACATACAAATTCCTCTTGGCAAAGATCTCACTTTGCCTTAGTACCAATACTGACTATTTTGGGCAAGATTCTTGTTTCAAAATATAGTCGCATGATTCTCCCCATTACCTAGAGATATAAGTGCTTTATCACCTTAGTAGGATAGTGTATTATTAGATAAAAAAAAAAAGTTCTACTTGTCTCAAATAGTTTGATGATGAATCACAGAGTCACAGTATGGGAATTTGTAGATAGTAATATTTTTTTTAAACCCTTGTATTTCGGTGTATTGTCTCATAGGTGGAAGATTGGTAAGGGTGGGCAATGGGGGTCAAGTGACTTGCCCAGGGTCACACAGCTGGGAAGTGGCTGAGGCCGGGTTTGAACCTAGGACCTCCTGTCTCTAGGCCTGACTCTCACTCCACTGAGCTACCCAGCTGCCCAGTAGTGATATTTTTTCAATGACATGAAGAAACAATTTTTAATAATTGTTATTTGACATTTTGTGATTCAGATTCTTTCCATCCCTTCCTCCTTTTCTCTTCCTGAGGCAGTTAATACTCTGATATAGGCTTTATTGCTGCCATATAATACTTATTTCCACATTCTTCATACTGTGAAAGAAGACATCTATTGCACATATAAGAAAAAACTCATGGAAGAAACAAAGTGAAAAATGCAATGCTTTGATCTGCAATCATACTCCAACAGTTCCTTCTTTGACTGGGGATAGCTTTTTCTTTTATCATGAATCCCTTGGGATAATCTTGGAGCCTTATTTTATTGATAATAATTTAGACTTTTATATTTGATCATCATACAATATTTCAGCTACTGTATACATTGTTCTTCTGGTTCTGCTCACTTCACTTTGCATCGGTTCATATAAGTCTTTTCAGGTTTTTCTGAACTCATTCTATTTGTTCTTTCTTATGGCACAATAGTATCCCAATCCCAAGCATATACCACAATTAGTCAATCATTCCTCAATTGATGGGCATTCCCTCAGTTTCCTCTTCTTTGCCACCACAGAAAGAGCTGCTATGAATATTTTTATACATGTAGATCCTTATCCCCCATTTCTTATCTCTTTGGGATATAATTCCAGGAGTGGTATTATTGCTGGGTCAAAGAGTATGTCTAATTTTATGGCCCTTTGAGCATGGTTGTAGATTGCCTTCCAGAATGGTTGTATCAGTTCACAGTTCCTGTCTGTGGAAATATTTAATCTCTTTTGTCTTGGCTGGTTAATGGGTTACCCTGATTGAATAATCACCTTTTGTCAAATATAGAACTAAGGACCATGGGTAGTAATGAATGAAGATAAAGGTCCAGTCTCTGTCCATCTTGAAATCTGAGATCTATCATGTTAATTCCAGGTGATCAGTTCCATGGAGAGTTCATGAACAGGCTTTGTTTTATTCTGGGTTTTTTGTTTTTTTTTTTTTTTTGGTGTGAGTGTGTATGCATGCACACATTCACTTGTTAACGGGGTTAGTGTCTAGCTTTTGAAATTTCTTCTTCTAAATCTTGAGAGTTTATCAGGCCAGACCTGTCAGGGGGAATTTGATGTTTTCAGCAGCTTCTCAGTCAATCTGACATCAGTATAGGGGCTGTCAGTTAGTAGATGATACTCTTTGTTGAACATGTAACCATTACTGAATCATTCGCTGACCCACTGAAATTACAAGCTCACGTTCAGGGTCTGATCCGAAGTTCCTGCCAATGTACAAATAATGCCTGTGAGGGGCATCTCTTGCTGCCATTTCACTCCTTACATGTCTTTGAGCGGAGCTGGGAAGGCTATGGACCTTGCAGATGCTGGCTGAAACCTCATTCTTCGTGCCCATCAAGAATTTATTCATGGATAACACTTCACAGAGAGCACAGTGCTTTTTAAAAAATCCTTCAAACTTCCCTTCCCCCCATATCACAAAGGTCTTCTCCTTTGCTGTGAATCCTGACCACTTTTTTCCTTTGGCCTCTTGTTAATGTTATCTTTCAAATGAGCCATCTGGGTTTGAGAGAGAAAGATTGACACATTATCATCACGCAACAAAAGACCGTGTCCTTCCGTGGGTCCTCAGGCTTCGGTGTTTATTAGCTGTAAGCTAGCTGTGCATCAAGTGCTCCTTCCACCCCTACATCAGAGTGGGCAGGATGGGGAATCTGAGTGCTTGGACTGAATAGTCTCCTTTGTGTGAGCTCGGCTCCTCCAGCACCCCAAGGCAGCCTGGTAGAATTATGTGATATCTCTGAGCCTACAATATTTTTATTTTCTTCAACACTCACATGCAAGGTCCTCCAGAGTCTGGCTTCAACCTACCTGCCTGTCTTATTTTACATAATTCTCCTTTTATTCACTCTCACTTTGAGTTACTAGCTATTCCCATTAGAGCATAAACTTCTCCCAAGTAGAAATTGCTTCGTATTTGTACTTATACCTCCAGCATCCAACTCAGGACCTTGTACATGGTTTGCTGTTCAGTTGTTTCAGTCATGTCAGACTCTTTGTGACCCCTTTTGGAATTTTCTTAGTAAGGACACTAGAGTGATTTGCCATTTTCTTCTCTGGTTCATTTGACAGATGAGGAAACTGAGGCAAACGGGGCTAAGTGACTTACTCAGGGACACATAGCTAGGAAGTGTCTGAGGCTGGATTTGAACTCAGGAAGATGAGTCTTCTTGACTCCAGGTCTAGCAATCAATCCACTATGTAACTTAGCTGCCCCATGGCAGATGATAAATGAATATAGTTTAATAAATTAGAGAATGTTAGTTCCTTGTTAATAGGAATTGCTTCACTTTTTGTACTTGTTTCCCCAACATGCTTCTCAGAACTGAGTACATAAGAGGTGTCTTTCCCTCCAATGATATATTTGATTTAACTTAAATTTATTTGCTTATTTGTTACATTAAAATACCCACATAATTCCCTCCTTCCTTAATTCTCCCCATTAGAGAAGACATCATTTGACACAAAGATCTATGTCTACATAAAACTGTGCCTTTGCTAGATACTTGTTGGTTGATTCATTGATTTTCTCTCCCTGTTCCTTGTACATATCACCCCCAAGTTGATAGTTTCTGTTCTGGACTGAGCCTGACACGGCCCAGTCCCCTCGTAGCTTAGGTCTGATATTTGAACAAAATGAAACTCAGAGATCATTCCATTTTTAACAAAAAGAAGTCTGCTTGGCCATGGGAGAAGGATGCTTACAAGGAGGGACATTGAGGACATTTCCATCGATTCAGGTGACAGAAGCTTCTTTTCTTGAGCTGTCCATTGTGATCCACCCTTATATATCAGAGAATTCCCTGGTATTGCTTTGTACTCAGGAAATTAGCAGATGATGTCCACAGCCTGAGTCCACTTAGTTTAGTCAGCCATGACTCAAGAAAGGTCTTAATAACTTTCTTTTAATTTTTCTTTTCATATTTACCTTCTATCTTAGAGTCAATACTGTGTACTGGTTCTAAGTCAGAAGAGCACTAAAAGCTAGGCAATGGGGAGGCTGGTAAATGACTTGCCTAGGGTCATGCAGTTGGGAGTGTCTGAGGTCAAATTTGAACCCAAGTCATCTCAATTCCAGGAATGGTGCTCTATCCACTGACCCACATAGTTGCCCCTTAACATTTTTTTTTAATCCTTACCTTTTGTCTTGGAATCAATATTGTGTATTGGTTCCAAGGCAGAAGGGTAGGCAATGAGGGTTAAGTGACTTGCCGAGGGTCACACAGCTGGGAAGTGACTGAGGTCAAATTTGAACCCAGGACCTCCCATCTCTAGGCCTGGCTCTTAATCTACTGAGCTACCCAGCTGCCCCTCTCCTTTACATTTTTTATTAAACCTTTACCTTCCATCTTAGAATCAATACTATGTAGTAGTTCCCAGTCAGAAGAGCGGTAAGGGCTAGGCAGTGGGGGTCCAGTGACTTGCCCAGGGTCACACAGCTACGACGTGTCTGAGGCCAGATTTGAACCCAGGACCTTCCATTTCTAGGCCTGGCTCTCAATTCACTGAATCACCTAGCTGCCCCCTACCCATAATTTTAAAGGAAATATTGGCTTACCTTGCATAGGAAGAAGGGGTAAGATCATTGCTTCTACTACTATTTCCTTCCATGGGTCCTCTTGGTTAAACTCTTCTCTAACTTTTAAGCCCAGTGGAGTTGCCACCACCTCCTTGAAACCTTCCTTGATTACCCCAGCTAGAAGCACGCCTTCCTTTCCTCATTCTCTTACGCTCTTTGCTGGACCCACTTTTTGTTTGATTAACCCAGGCAGTTAGCTGGTGCAGTGGAGAGTGCTGACAATAGATTCAGAAAGACTCTTCTTCAAGTTCATATGGAACTTCAGACAATTACTAGCTGGGTGACCCTGGGCAACTCATTTAACCTTGTTTGCCTCAGTTTCCTCATCTGCAAAATGAGTTGAAGAAGGAAATGGCAGTATCTTTGTCAAGAAAGTCTCCAAGTGGATCATAAAGAGTCAAACAAGATTGAATGACTGAACCACCAGCAAACACTTCATCCATTGCTTTGCTGCTGAAACGTTCCCTGGACTATTGGAATTCTCGACTTGAAGTATTCATGTAGATATTTCATTTCTCTGTGAGGAAGGTAATAAGCTCCTTGGTAGAAGGGACAACATTTTTGGATCCCTAGTACTAAGGACAGTTTATTTTACATTTAGGGAATAGGGACTACAGCTATAATTTCATTAACTGGGAGAACTCTTCAGTGAGAAAAAAAAAAACCAAAACCTTCTCCCTATGCAGGTTACGGCTTCTTCTGCCACTCTAGAGAGACACCTGAGTCAATGAGGATTTAAGTGACACTTCCAGGGTGGCATAGCCAGCATATGTCAGGTGAGACTTGAACTCAGGTTTTCCTGATTCTAGGTCAGCTATTATGCCAACATATATGTACCATACAATGAAACACACATGCATGCAATACACACATGGCACAAACAAATGACATTGCTCACATGTACATGTAAATGCAATAATGTATGTTATTCATATGCATATATGTGCTTGCATGTGGGTCTGTACATGTAATACCTGTGTATAATACACATTCATATATATATGTATACATGCATAGATATGTGCATTTTGTTGTCATTCAGGCATTTCAGTCTTGTCTGAGTCTCTGTGACCCCATCTGGGATTTTCTTGGCAAAGATACTGGAGCAATTTGCCATTTCCTTCTCATTTTACAGATGAAGAAACTGAGGCAAGCAGGGTTAAGTGATTTGCCCAAGTTCACAGCAGATAGTAAGGACCTGAGGTCAGATTTGATTTCAAGATGAATTTGTTGATTATTTTTAAAAAACATAACAAAACCCATCTGGAACAAAATACCACCTTTACAAGTTCTTTTAAAATAAGGTGTTTCCTATTCATCCATAAATATTATTCAATATAACAAGTAATACCAGAATTTGATAATTATATTTCCAGGTGATTTAAATTTGGAGTTCATCTGTAATGGTAAATATCTGGTGCATTCTGTCAGTCTGTATTTTGACATTTATTTCCAAAGCCTCTGAGTATTTTTCTTGTGCAATTTTCTTGTGATATTTAGTATCTTTGTTTATTATGATTTTTGCCTAGGGAACCCAATAAGTCTCACATTATCTTGCCAGCCTAAGTCAGTTGCTTTAGTCTGTGGAGAACTCAAGTTTTCCAATTTTGCTGTCTTTGGATTTTGCTCTTATGTTTGTCAGTCTATCTCTGCATGTTTGTATTGTCTTTGCCATTTTCTTTTTCAGTGTTACTATTTTATAAAGATCTTTCCTCTGTCTCTTCTATGACATTAGTTCTGTCTGCCTTTATGAATTCCTCTTGAAAATCTCTAATTTTCCTCCTAATTATCTCCTTTTAATTATTAATTTTCTCAGTCACTCTGAAGGTTCTTTTGGTCCTTTAATTTGTATTCCTCAAGGTAGAGTTACTATTAGTGCTATTATTATTGGTGGCTTTTTGACTTTTTTAATTAACAGTCATTATTCATTATATCGAGGCCTCTTTTTAATTACAGATTTCTTTGATCTCTGCTGGTTTTTCTGTGAGGTTTCCCTTTCAGGAATTTTCCCCTCTTTTTTGATGGGATGTTCTTTTAGTTTACTTAGTGCTTTTCTTATTGTTTTGGTGTGAAGAAATCAGTGAATCAATAAATGTTTATTAAGCTCCTACAATGTTCTAGGCACTGCTCCAAGCACTGATAATACAAAGATAGGTAAAAGACAGAAGCTGGCCTTCAAGGAGCTTACAGTCTGATTGGAGAAGACAACATAAACAGAAGCTGAAGAAGGAAGGAGGGTGCCAGACATGGGAGCATGATGAAGTCCTGTAGTCAGGTGGGAAATGATAAAGTGACTACCCTGGACTTCCTTCTTCAGGGGAGGATCTGTGAGTAGCTCTTCTCCAAGGTCTTCCTGCCACCTTCTCCAGTGAGAAGGAACAAGGGACTTCAAGGGCAAGGACTAACTAGGAAGTTTGAGATTGAATTGATGTAATCTTGCAGGAATATCTACTTTTTATTTATTTATTTAGATATTATTTATTTATTATCTTTTGTTCAGCACCAGAAGGTTGTGCAGCTCCATTCAAGTCCCATTTGTCCTTGTGCTAGAGGCTGATACTGTATAAAATTGAATATTAATGGAGTAATTGTACTGTGCTTTGATTTGGAGACCAACAAAACTTCTCTAAGAAAGATTGCTTTTATGGAGGTAAATATAACAATTAAAGCACTCACTATTTTGTGATCTCTTGTTGATGCATTTCTGTTTGGTTGGATAACTAACTTGCCAATGTGCAGGAATGCTACAGTCCTCATGGAAGTAAAAGAAAGTTTCTGGTTGATGGTGTGTAATTTGAATCTGTTATCCTAAAAACTACAATCCCCAGCAAAACTACTATTCCTAGCACCCTACTCACTTCCTGTCATTATGTACTGACATAGATAGGATATAAATTAGGTGGAATTCCATGTCTAGCTCTCTTTTTCCTTCCTGTGGGTGGCTTTGGCGGAGTGGGCATTTTGAGCAGATAGAAAAACTTAGTCATGTGATTCTATTTTGTCAGATAATAAATTTTATAAATATTCTTTTTCAGGTATTGGACATTAATTTAACTCTTACAACGGAAAAGAGAATTTTAATGAATCAAAAATCATTTCCACCTTTTTCTATGCAATATTGTTAGTCTGGTCCTCTTTTCTTAGAGTCATGAACTTTCAGAGCTGGAGGGGACCTTAGAGTTCATTCCCCTCTCAGCTCTGCTTCTGATTTTCTGCCTTTGCCACCCACCTAAGTTCCTGGGGCTAACTTGTCTTTGAACATTCATTAGTTCCAGCAACCTTCCCACTATGGAAGATCCCTCCAACTTGCTCCTTTCCTACTGCCATGGTGAATTCCTTTTGGGAACTTGATTTTGAGGAGGAACTTTAGTTGTTTATTCTTCTTTCCCCTTCCATTTTTTGCTTCTCCATTCACAAACCTCCTTCCTTCCCCCTTCCACCTCTACCACTTTTCAGTTTCTTTTTGTCTTCATCCATTAGAGAGTAAGCTTCTTGAAGGCAGGAGATAGCTTCTATTTCCTTGCATTTGTATCCCCAGTTTAGCACAGTGTCTTGCATATACTAAGTGCTTAATGTTTATTACATTACCTTACCTTGCCACTTAGTCAAACCTCCTCGTTTTATAAGTGACAAAATAGGTCTCAAGAGTGAGATGGCATGGGACAAGTAGAAAAGTCAGGAGCAGTGCCCAGGCCTCCGGACTTCTAGTCCAAAAACTCTTTTTGCATTCTTCTGCTTTTAGTGCCATTGTAATTTGGAAAGAGATCCCTATTTGTGTCAAAGGAATGTCTTTTCCTTGAAAGAGAATTTCATTGTGCTTTGTATATAATTATAATAGCGGCAAATATGTATACAGCACCTACTATGTGCCTGGCACTATGCTAAAACCTTTATAAAGATTATTTTATTTGATCCTTAACAACATCCCTGGAGGTGGGTACTATTATTATTCCCATTTTATAGATGAAGAAACTAAGGCAGAGAGAGGTTAAGCAACTTGCCCGGGGTCACATAGCCTAGGGATCATATTATCTATGTGTTTTTCTTGGCAAAGAAACTGGAGTAGTTTGCAATTTCCTTCTCCAGTGGCATAAAGCTAAAATAGAGGTTAAATGACTTGCCCAGGGTCATGTAGTTAATAAATATTTGAAGTCTAATTTGAATTCAGGTCTGGCTCTCTATCTATTGTTCCATCTACCATACCTAGCTAGTAGGTTTTTAGATATTTTTTGAATGAGCAAATGGGACAGGAATTAGAGGAGAAGTAGGTAGAGGATATCTATTTCCCATAGAATGACATAGACCAATTTTGCCAAGAGATGACAACCAGCTGTCCAGGAGTCCATTTTTCATCCTAAGAGATCTTTTAGGAAAATGTTAAAAGCCAACTCTTCCCCCCTCCCCACCTCCTCTCCCAGCATAGAAGAATAGACAGATTAACACTAAGGGGGTAGAAAGATGTTGGGGCAAAGCTGTCTCTTAAACTCCTCCATCCTCCTCCAGGCACAACCGTGCTATTGTATCCAAGCTAGCAGTGCCCCTGAAGCTTTCCCAGGTGGCATTGCAGGAGTGTGTTGGGGGGAAGGACTACAGCTTGCCCTCACCATTGTTCTTTGACTTGGCTTTGAGAGCTATTTCAAAGAAAGGTTAATAAAGACTGTTTTTATTTGAGTGAAGGCTTGTGATCATTGACTGATAGTATCATTTGTTTTCTGTCTGGCACTCAGGCTGTGGGGCAAGGTCCCTGTGGACCACTGTGACTGAGTCCTACCTGGCAGGAAGCATCTCTACTCTTCCCCTTGTCACTTGATCTGAGATGAAAGAAGCATGCTTCTTTTCCAAGTCATGCTGAAGAAAGACACTAACTCTAGTCCTGTTGGGAAGTAGACAGGATGCCTCTGGTACCTCGCTTTGGGGCATTAACATTGAACTCATCCTCTGAGCAGCTAAAACATCACTAACGTATTTTTAGTTCTGGCCAGGCTGCAGGGGAGGAGAGCATAGCAATTGGACTGGGGAGATGGGAGTGCAGTGTGTGTGTAGGAGGCGATGCCTTAAAAACAGTTTCAGATGAAAGATAGCGGGAGAAGATACAGTTACCTCTTTTCAGGCTCTCTACAAATGGGTGCCAAGTTCAGCACCGTGTTTGGATTGCCTGTAAAAAATCCAGTCTTCTATAATTTATTTGGGGTGTAAGAAAATATGTCTAATTAGATAGCAAGTCCTTGATAAGATATTAATAGTGGTTGTATGTCAATGTTGACTTGAGGGTATTTGATCAGGCCAGCCCGATAAAATCTGTGCTCATTTGAAGTTGCCTTGTAATTGGCTGGGGAAGGAAGTTCAGATGTGAGTGCCCCTGTGGGGGCAGTAAAGTTCCCTTCTCCCATCCAGCCACAATGATTATCCAGCTCCCCTGGTTCGCCTGCCTGCGGGGTTTTAAATAGTGTCTGCAATCTGGTGCCATGCTGATTTAGTAATCCTTGATCTTAGCTGAACATGATCACAGCCCTTGCTCCTGTTTAGAAGGGATAGGCTTACTGCTAATTGACAGGCTTTGGCGTCTCCCCAAAAGGATGTGAGTGGTGAGAAGCAGGCACTAATACAGCAACAGAGGATGGATCTGACAAGTTAATTTGGAAAAATCCTACTTTGCAAAACTATACCAGGAAGGACTTTGTCTTTCTTCTCCCTTTCTTAGAACAGTGGTGGGCAGTGTTCATTTTCACACTGGACTGGGAAAGTTTTCATTTAAGAAAATTAGAAGTCCAGGTCTCCTCTCTGGCCACATCAGTGACTGCCCTGTTTATGAAGACATGTGTAGACAGTTGCACTTTGCCTTTTCTTCATTTCCTCCTGCACAGTAACCGAGCTGTCTTGTCCTGAGATCTCCTGGAGAAATATCTGAATCAGAGTTTACTAATTCATTTAACAGGCATTTATTAAGTGCTAGCAAGGTATCATGTTCTCTGCTAGGTGCCGGGGCTACAAGCAGCTTGTTATATTGTTAACCATTTCACATATCTAGAAAATTAAATTCCAACTATTAAAAAAAATAGATCCATCCCACTTTTTGTAGAGGTAAGAGGTTCCCCGGGATAGAAAGTTATGTATATTTTCTTTTTTGAAAAACCCTTACCTTCCTTCTTAGAATCAAGATTGTGTATTAGTTCCCAGGCAGAAGAGTAGGAAGGGCTAGGCAATGGGGGTTCAGTGACTTGTCTAGGATCTCACAGCTAGAAAGTATCTGAGGCCAGATTTGAACTCTGGAACCCATCTCCAGGCCTGATGCTCTAACTCAGTGGTTCCCAAACCTTTTTGGCCTATCGCCCCCTTTCCAGAAAAAATATTACTTAGCGCCCTGGAAATTAATTTTTAAAAATTTTAATAGCAATTAATAGGAAAGATAAATGCGCCTGTGGCCATCACCACTCCCCTGAATCACTACAGCACCCACCAGGGGGTGGTGGCGCCCACTTTGGGACTCTTACCACTAGGTTACCTAATTCTCCAACACCTCATTTATTCTTTTAAAAAATATTCATGATTTTACAGGCTGGCTCTCTGTAATGGGGAGCCAACGGTCATAAGAATTTAGATGATAAAAATGAAAAAAATGTAATTTGCTTTTGGAAGAAAAAAAAGAAAGAAAGGACTTTGGGGAAAGCATTAGTAATGGAGGGGTGAGGAGTATAGGTTTAGTTTTCTTTTAGAGGTGACACATCTTTGAAGGAAAATCAAAATCTCAGAGTTGGAAGGGATCTCACCTGTTCATATGTGAACAGAGATATCGTTTTCATTATAACTGACAAGTGGTCATCTAGCCTTTGCTTGAAGACCTCTGATGAAAGGGACCCTACTGCCACACAAAGAAGTCCATTCTACTTTTTAGTTATTGTTCAGTCCTGTCCAACTTTTCATGATTTCATCTGAGATTTTCTCAGCAAAGATGCTGGGATGGTTTGCCATTTACTTCACTGGCTCAGCTGATAAGTGAAGAAAACGGAGGTAAACAAGGTTAAGTGACTTGCCCAGGCTCACAAAGTAAGTATCTGAAGCTGGATTTGAACTCAGCTCTTCTGATTCCAAGCCCAGTGTTCTCTCCACTGCACTACCAGCTTCCCCTATGTTTAAATAGGTCTAATCGCTAGGCAACTGTTTTCTTATACCAAGCCTAAACATTCCCCTTTGCAATTTCCCCTCATTCTTATTAGTTTTGCCCTCTGAATCTGAAGTCTCTTCTCTACCACCTTTTTCTTGAGTAAATCATGCATATATTTTGGTCCTCCCTTTTTATTGTCTCTAACCAACTGAATCTCAGATAATCCACCTCAGGCAAACTTTTTCTCACCAGGAACCATCATAGAGTTTTCATTTTCCATTATCTTCCAACACTTATTCAGTTATCATAGGAAAATATTTTTCTTTCCTCCTTTCTCTTTTTATCATGTGTAAATCCTCCAGATGATCCTGCCATGATTGAAAAGTATGAGGAGGACAAAGATGCTATCTGTCTGAAAAAAGGAAAAATATGAATTTTGACCTGAAATTAGTCATGATAAAGAACTCTAAAGCCTTTGAAAAGGACTTTAGGATCTCCAAATAAGATAAAAATTACTCAATTTGTTTTTCAATTTTACTCATATTGCTCCAGAATATTTTTAATTGCAAACTATGGTATTTGAGTTATTTTTCCATAAATTAAACTTTTGTGGGCTAACCTGGGAATTTAACAATCAATATTAAAGTATTACTAGGGGGGGGAGAAGTTCCAATTTCCAAATAACAAATTGGCTTTTGGAAGTAGGGAATTGCCTAAGTTGGATGATGGAGAATAACATAGAATAAGCAATGCTATTTGCTTTGAGGATTTCTTAGCCCACTAATAAGCTTTCCTCTCTAGGTTTATGTACCAAAGGCTGGGCATACATTCAATTCTGGATTATCCACAAATAGATTTTAAACACATGGTTTATTATAAAATGTGATCTTTGAAGTCATCTCGTCTAATTTCCTCATTTTCTGTTTGAGACAACTAAGTCCCAGAGAGATAAAATGACTTGCCCAATGTTAACCAATTAGTCACATCGTTAGTTACTGGCAGAATCCAGCCAGAGTCTCAGCCTTGTGTCTCCTAGGCTAGTTCTTTTCCCATTACACCACTCTTCCCATACAGACTTCATTCCTTTTTTTCCTTCTTTCCTCCCTCCCTCCCTTCTTCCTTCCTTCCTTCCTTCCTTCCTTCCTTCCTTCCTTCCTTCCTTCCTTCCTTCCTTCCATCTTAGAATCTGCCTTGTCCAAGATCCTATAGTACTTGTCATTTGTTGACTATAAAATTATCCACAGAGCCACCTCACTACTTCCCAGGCAGAGGTTAAGTGATTTGCCCAAAGTTACACTAATAGTATCTGAGATTGCATTTGAACTCAGGTCTTCCTAACTCCAGGTGCAAGTCTCTATACACTGAGCTACCTAGATACCCATATATATATTATATGATATACATTATTCTATATGTAGTACATGTGTACATATACTATGCTACATATATACACCATCGTATATATAGTCAATATATTTAATATAACATTCTTTATACATGTTTATAACATTATGCTATATATTTATTGTATTACAAATTCTATTATAGAATACTAATGAAATCCTACATTTTCCCTATGATTTTGATATCCACCCTTCTTTCAACTGTGTTTAGAATTAATCTCTCAGTGGTCTCAAAATAGTGTCTTTCCCCTTTTTTTTTATCTATATCCTATATTTAAATTAGTATCTATATCTATATTTAAATTAGTATCTATATCTATATTTAAAATATGTGCCTATATAAGATTTAGACCCTTGTGTACATTGCATATAATCCATGCACACACATACATACAATGCACCCACACTCACATCTGAGTCTGAGAAGCAGCGCGTCATGGGTATAGATAGAGAACTGACCTCAGAGCCAGGGGCCAGGGCCAGGTCTCACATCCTGAATGGTCAAATGACTTAATTTTTCAGTGGTCCAGCCAACTCTCTAAGAGGGTCAGTGGCAAAGAAAGCACTGGTCATCATTGATAGAGGCAGTGATTGGCAGGGGAGATCTCTGAACTGGTGACTCACAGATCTAGTCCCTATTGGCCTCTAGAACTGTCTTTATATTTTCAGTCTCAACTTGAGATTTCCTTGGTGCAGGGAATGTCTGGTGAGAGAATTCTTTCTACCAGATTTTTAGGGTCCTGAAGGTTGTCGATCAATTATTCTTTACTCTTTCTGCCCTACCAGTCCAACTCCATTTCCAGCCCTACATCTCTCTGATGACATCATGTACACTTGCTTCCACTGTGCATTTCCTGACCAATAGCATAAGCACTTACTCATGCCCACCATGTTCCTCTGTATTGACTTTTGTTCGACCTATAAACTTCATTCTTTGAAGCTAATAATATTCTATAATTTGCAATTACAATAGAAATAACCCAAATAATATCAATGCTTAAAAACAGGGGCCTCTCTGGGGGAAACCTTGGGAATCATTAGGAGCTCTGTTTAATTTCCCAAATGCAATACACTTCATTCCCATCTTGGTGAGAATGCATCTCCCTGTTTTATGCCTCATTTACTATGACTAATCAGAAGGTTGTACTATAGCTCCGTTATTAAAATTTTAAGGCATTTTCTTTCATTTTAACATAACATTTTAACATTCGAGAGAAAGAGAGCTCAATTGGAGGACCACATTTTTAGATAGTTTTACTTTAGTTAGTCAAATGTGGGTTTTTTTGGTAGTCAACAACTAATAAGCACAATGGGATCATGCATCCTCTACCCTTTTCAGCTAATTGAATATGTAGTCTGTGATAAAATATGTCTATCTTTTGCCTTCTCAAGAATCAGCGAGGTGATGAAGTGTATAGAGTGTAGGGACCAGCGCAAAGAAGTCCTGAGCTCAAATCCAGTCTTAGATACCACTAGCTGTGTGTCTAGGCAAGTCACTTTACCTTCTGGGTAAATGGAATTAGCTCATCCTCATTCATTGGTAGACTCTAGCCATCAGAAATAATGTTCCCACCCTACTTAGTGGGGAGGGGAGATCAGTTACCCACACGTGACAATAAGTAACAAATCAAGAACAAGGGACTGCCCTTTGGGTAGTCCAAAACAGTGTTGAGGCTGCCATTTGTCCACCTGAAATTGGAGGTGGATGCAGGAAGTGACGAAAGATGCTATCTTTTAAATATGATGGTAACTTCTTGTTGAGCAGTTGGTGTTTGAACTTGGTGCTGAAGGATCTCTGCCGAGACCTCAGGCAGCTTCCCTCTGAATTGTCACATGGGCAAGTTAGGCTGACTTCCTTTCACCTCCCTTGGTGTTTCTAGAGTCTCTATCCTCAAGGAGGCTTCTTTGCCTCTCTAATTGTCAAAGGTCTTGTGTCTAGTAGCCTTGTTTAATTAACCTCTAAATCCTCATCCGGGCCGGACCTCTGGTCTAGGCCAGAGTTTCTCTCTCTCTATTTCCCTACCTTCAACCTTCCTAATTGTAAATAAACTTCAATAAAAGCCATCCTGACTTGGGTCTATTTTTAATTATGGAATCAAGCTAATTTGATTGATTGCTGGCAACCATACCTTAAATATTTTAAATTCCCCTCTTACACTTCTTTGCCTCAGGTTCCTCATCTGTAATATTAGCTGGAGAAAGAAATGGCAAATAACTTTATTTTATTTAACAAGAAAATCCCCAAAGGGTCAGACATGACTGAACAACAGCAACGAAAGTACTGTCTTCTCAATGAGGATGTCCTTGATGGGTAAATAATTTTCTAAAAGTTTTGTTGTTAAAAGTAATTGGAAGTTGGACATATTGCTCAGTAGTTGCTATTTTCCAAGTTGCATCTTTTAGATATTTATAAAATGCTATACTTTCCCAATGACTTTGACATCCATTCCTTTTTCAGGTATCTTTACAATTAATCTCTTGGGGTCCTCAAAATATTCTCTACCAGTATGAAAATTCTCTGTGTATTCTTTCTCTGGTCCAACTCTTCTTCTCATCCTAGTTTTCTTTAGTGTTATTTCTATATTCTCATGAAGAACATAAAGGAGTGTCACATCATTGTCCAAATGTGGTACTGTTCATGGGGAGAATATTTTTTTTAAACCCTTACCTTCCATCTTAGAATCATTACTATGTATTGGTTCCAAGGCAGAAGAGCAGTAAGGAGTAGGTAATGGGGGTAAAGTGACTTGCCTGGGGTCACACAGCTAGGAAGTGTATGAGGTCAGATTTGAACCCAGGATTTCCCATTTCTAGGTCTGGCTCTCAATTCACTGACCATCTAGCTATCCCCAGAGAGAATATTTTTTATTATAGTTACATTCTATTTTGTATCTGTTATTTGCTCCCCATCAGTTTCATGCCTAAAATTCCTGGGATAATCAAGTCAAAAAGCATTTATTAAGCACTCACTCTGTGCCTAGCAGCTAGGTGGCAAAGTAGATAAAGTGCTGGACCTGGAGTCAGGAAGGTCTGAGTTCAAATCTGGTCTCAAACACTTACTAGTTCTGTGACCTTGGGAAAGCCACTTAACCCTGTTTGCTTAGTTTCCTCATTTATAAAACAAAATGGAGAAGAAAATGGCTTACCACTCCAGTATCTTTACCAAGAGAATCCCAAAATGGGTCATAAGGATTCCTATACAACAGAAATGACTGAACAATAACAATAATATTGCTTGGAACTGTGTTAAACACTGGAGATACATAGAAAGACAAAAATAGTTTCTGACCTGAAGGAGCTCAAGATTTGACTTAGTTGAATCTCTTGACAGGTTTCCTATAGGCTTATTTTTTCTGCCACTATTACTGTTTTATAAGCAATACTGTTGAAATTCTTCCATCTTCTTCCACCATAAGATTTCAAAATAAGTTTACATTGTTAGAATGTAATCTCTTTTTGAGCAGGCATTATTCCATTATTTGTGTTTATTTCTCCAATACCTACCTCCAGCAGATACTAGGTACTTTAAAATACTTATCAATTGATTGATATTTAACATGGTATTATCCTTGGAAGCTCTCTCTNCTCTCTCTCTCTCTCTCTGTCTCTCTGTCTCTGTCTCTGTCTCTCTCTCTCTCTCTCTCTCTCTCTCTCTCTCTCTCTCTGTCTCTCTCTGTCTCTGTCTCTCTGTCTCTGTCTCTGTCTCTCTCTCTCTCTTTCTCTCTCTCTCTCTCTCTCTCTCTCTCTCTCTCTCCCTCTCTATCTCTCTCTGCCTAAAGGATGAAATACTGGCTGACTAAGGCAGTCCTTGGGATCCCTTCATCTCTTTATACAATAATTTATTTACACCTCTTAAATTTCCTATGAAAGTGGTGATGTCTGTATCTATCTCTATTCTTTGACCTAGTTCCCATTTTTTTCCATTAGCAACTTATAAATAGGTCAAGTTGGAGTTGCCTCAATTGCATACCATATATTTTCATCTTTATTCTTTCTTCTAGCTCAGTATTGATTTGTATTATCCTGCTGATAAATGTAGTGATATAGCTGTACATAAATAGTAGTTTTGAAAAAGAATTCTTCAGTCAATAATTAGAGGTTTCTTTATTTTTTAAATAATCAATTTTGGTGAGTTTTCTGTGATGTTTGTGATGTCCAGTGCTGTTTGATTGTTTCTCAAAGAAACTACTCATAATGTCTAGTCATGCAACTTTGGGTTGTTTTTTTTTTTTTTGTTGTTTTTTAATAAGCCTTAGACTTCTCATTTGTTCCCTCTGAACTGTTCTAACATATTTTGAGGAGACATCCTGTCCCATGCCTACCTTTGCAATAAGGCCATGAAATATGAAAGTGTATGCTGATTTAATTTGAAGGGTCTTATGCAGTTCTCCATAAAATTTCTCTACCTCTCCATGCTATGAAACAGATGTTGGCACACAAGCGGCAATTATTTTAATTGTGGTCTTTTTGCAAATGCTGTCATTAGCGTTGCAATTCAAGATGACCAAATGTCCTATGAAATTATGTGTCTTGTCTATACCCACAATAAAACCAACTTCATCAACTCCTTTATTTGTTTCTCCAAGGAGAACCTGTGAGCCATCCCTCGAGTTTGCCACAACTTACTTTTGTCTTTTGATTTTATTTTTAGTGAGAATGCAAGGATGGATGTGATTCAGTTCCTCCAACAATATACCCACTTGTTGGGTAATCAAAAAGGATGCTGTATTTAGAGCACCAATAGCTAAGTTAACATTTATAGATAAGCTAGAAACTGTGGTTTTATCA
Source organism: Gracilinanus agilis (assembly GCF_016433145.1). Taxonomy (NCBI): domain Eukaryota; kingdom Metazoa; phylum Chordata; class Mammalia; order Didelphimorphia; family Didelphidae; genus Gracilinanus; species Gracilinanus agilis. Next base: position 506,894,691 of record NC_058132.1, read on the forward strand.
CTTTCTGTCCCCTTGCTGCCACTCTACCAATTCTTCTGACCACATCTTATAGACATATAATTGCCTGAGAGGTACAAAGAAGAGAAGGTCCTATTGTGTTTGTTATTTTTAACTATAACAACATTTGTTTCAGGTAAAGAAAAATATTACTGTAATGTTTAAAATTAGGTTTGACGCAATATGAGAGTTATAAAAGTGAGATTGTGGTTGCTGTTTATAAAAATAATTAACTTAAGTCGAAAACATGTTAGTAGCTCTTAATAATTAATGTAATGTAAATGCAGCAAAAGAGAGAAATTTAAAAAGGAAGTAGAAAATATTTCCTAGCTAAATATCCTAGCTAAATAACCTATAATTGCCAATCTGAAGAAATTCAGCTCAACTCTGACAAAAGCTCCCTCAGGTCCCAATCTCCACATGGAAGTCCAATAACCTCTTCAATATGGGTCTCACCAGTGTAAGCCTCTTCCTTCAGTTCCAGTCATCTACCCAGAAAACCTCCAGTGAAGAATCATGCAAAATCATCCTCATTGAAGAACCACGGAATGAATGTTCTCTGAGGAACCAATCTCTCCAAAAACCAAGGAAGGAAAAGATGCCCAGACCATATTGGTCTTTTCTTTTATACCCCCTTTTCCCTACATCATTTCCTGTCTCTTCCCCCTTTTCACAGAAACCAATTACAGACTTTCAATTTGCCTAGCACTCTCCAGGACTGGGCAGTGCCCTTTGGAGGTGAGTTTTCTCTATTAAGTGACTCATGAATTCTCTTATGTAAGTGTTAAGTAGGGGTATTCTGAGTTCTTGGTTTGATTAACTAAAAATAGTCAAAGGGAGAGTTAATTCTATCTTCACACTACCTTAATGGTTCTTCAACAACAAGGTATATTCTATGAGTGTTCCAAACAAGTAGAAGATTCCTTGAAATATGTAAGAGAAATAAATGTATTTAATGGCCCACTGATAGTTTACACTTAATCCAGAAGATGCATGGTGGTAAGAGATGTTTATCACCATTATGAATAAAGGTCAGAGCAAAGACTAAGTAGAAAAAGTATTCCCCTAGATTGTAAAGTCATCAAAATGTTTCTGTTTGTAAGGGTAACCTTAATACCAGGACATTGCTGAAACTCCTAAATAAGATCCATAATCACTCAAGACTTCAACCTCACTATCCCATGCAGGGAATACCAAATTGATGAAGAATGCTAGCTTATTAAATATAGTTAGAGAAGCAATAGAACTGGTCCATCAGTATATAGAACTTGGGATAGACAAGGGTCTTTGCCAAGGATTGAACAGGATTGAAGTCAGAAGATTGTCTGTAGGAATAGAGCCATGTTTTCAATGATCGCCAAGTTTCTCACTGAAATCAAAGCCTGTCTTTTTACTGTCAGTATTCTTCCTCTGCTATTCTATAGCTGAAAGTCTTAGCATGGCATAGTCCCTGGAGAGCCAAAGTTATGAGCAACCCAAAAGACAATGAATTGATCCAGTGTGGCCATGAATAGGCAGCAATGTGTTACTGAAGAAAGAATTGTACTGGAGAATTTGTGGAAAAGATGTGATCAAAGATACATAGGACTGGGAAAGAAGAAAATGTGCTAGTCACATAGGAATAAAGAAGAATAATGGAAGGATAGCCCATATACTCCATTGGCACCCAAACTATCATCAGTTTTTTGAGGAATGCCTCAGTCCCATGGAAGTTTTATGCAAAGATGTAAAGAGGAATCACACAGATTGACAAATGTAGCTAAGCTGTAAGGTGTGCCATTGGCAGATGACACATCTGTTGACATCATAGATCTATGGAAGCATAAAAGTATGCATGATGGACAGTTGAAGCACTTTTCTGTATCCTTGAAATTTTAAAGGAACCATAGTAAGGTCCTTAGGGCATTAAGTTGATGATCTATGGAAAATTTATGGAAAGACAAAATTGAGAATTTCACCACATGGGAAAGTGGGAAAGTCTGGAGAGGAGTATCTACATTGAGGGTCTTATAGATATGTCAAAGGATCAAAATATGTATATGAAATTACTGGAGTGTATTGGATAGAGAGCTGACTTGAACTAGAAATTTGTAAATTTAAATCATGATTATTCTGATCCATCCTGTCTGTGTGACTTTGGACAAACCACCTAATCTCTCAGTGTCAAAAAACATTTTCTAAGATTATAATTGGCAGAAAAAGGTCTCATATTTATTGTTAGAGGAAATTCCTCATAAGGTACTAACTCTTGAAATCACAGGTCTAGTCACTGTCTATCTCTGCTACCAAAGTTATGTTTTTTTTTGTCTGAAACTATGACTTTGCTGGAATAGGCAACTCATGGGAGTATCTTGGTGGGATAGTAAAGATTCTAGAAGACCTAGGACATTTGCTGGTAGACAAGTCATTTAACCTCTGTCTTACTCATTTTCTTTATTTATAAAATGGGAATAATAACTGTACCTACCTCACAGGGTCATTGTAAGAATCAAATAATATATTTGTATAGAGCTTGAAGAGTGTTTTAAAACATAATAGGTATTTTAAAAATGTCTGTTTCTTCCCTCCATTTCCCTCATGGTGAAGAAATCTCCCCAAACAATTCAGATTTTCTACTTACACCAAAGAAATCCCAGGTTCAGGCCCTATCTTTACTATCTGTTAAGTTATACTGTAGAATTTCTACCTATGATTTCGGTAATGAAAACACAACTTCACATAAACGTTTTCAGTGACTGAAAATTAGCTGGGTGGAGCAGAGGATAGAACACTGAACCTGGGCTCAGAAAGACACAAGTGTCAATTTGGTCTTGGACACTTAGAAGATGTGTGACCTTGGAAAAGTCACTCACCCTCTATCTCAATTTCCTAATTTATAAATGGGAATAATGATAGCACCCACCACCCCAGGGTAGTTGTGAGGATCAAATGAGATAATATTTGTAAAGCACTTTGCAAATCTTAAAATATGATAGAAATACTAGTTATTATTACTATAACAAAGAATTTCTTTTATGTGGGCATGGGAAAGGGTAGTAGAAATGAATGAATGCTCTATGGAAGTTCTGAATTTTTACCAAACTGGCCAAAATAAGATGAGATCGGCAATTCTTTTTTCAATACAGATTTGGGCATGATTTAGAGAAAAAGTTCCCCAGATTTTTGTTGTTTACTCATTTCATTTGTGTCCAACTCTTCATGATCCCATTTTGGGACTTTCTTGGCAAAGACACTGGAGTGATTTGCCATTTCTTTCTCCAGCTCATTCATGCACAAGTCATCACTCTGTGATGTAATTAGTCCTCTTTGAAAATGGAGGATGAAAATCATAAATAAGGAGACTGAAGCAAAAGGTTAAATCCCTGCCCAGGGTCACCAGCTAGTAAGGATCTGAGAATGGATTTGTACTCACGAAGATGAGTCTTTCTGATGCCAAGCCCAATCTCTATTCAGTGTGTCATGTAGCTCCTCAGATTTGCTCACCTTTGATTTAGTCCTCCCTATAGTCTTCATCAGTTTTCTAGAGCTAAGGTAGTAGAACGAAAACTAGTTGAAAGAATTCCACTGTTGAAAAAGAAGTGTGTTAATATTTGTGCACAAACCAGCATCACTGATTTGATATTTTAACCCTCCTATAGACAAAACTTCCCAGACTGAACTACGAGGAATGCATTAGTAGAGGAATTCTAAAAAATTAAAAAAAAACAATCTAAACTTGGGGAAATGGACTTAATTTTAGGTGCACAACCATGTAAATATTCTGTGCAATTCTGTTATGACCTCCCATGTCAAGAAGTTCAGGCTTCTTTCTAAAGATTTCTAGGTTTAAGGAATATTAGTTACGTGCCACTTTAGCAAGATATCCTTCCTCCATCCTTAATTATGAGGATAAAGAAACATAATTCACAAGAATAAAATGATGCTATTAGTGAAATTAGTGTATGTGTATAAAGCAGAACATTTTCTGGGTACCAGAGCATCACAGTATTCTCAGTGTCTTTCCTATAGTTTTGAAAAAGGAAATGTCTTCATCTAAGTCATATTTTTACTGGCAAAGATACAAATAGCAGATCTTTAAGACAGTGTCAAAATACAGAGACCTCTCCACATCCTCACATATCTATTAAAGGCATTATCACAAAACACTTACTGATTTTCAGCCAATCAGATTGCTCTATTAACTAAGCCTTTTATCCCTATAATTTTTCTACATAGAGTGCACTTCACTGCTGAGATAGCTGGATTGGACTGGTTTTTTTTTTTTGGAAATGTTTAACATAGCAGGCAAAAATTCCATAATAATTTTGATTTTGAATGAGTTGTGCCCATTAGTCATTGAGCACAGTGTCACAGATACTTTTGGAGTATCGTGTATTAAAGGTGAAATATTTTTATTATATACAATGCAGTTGTCCTTTTGTATCATAAAAACATGCAACTATTGGAAAAACATTACGAAACCACAGTTTGCAATCCAAGCTTCATTTCTCTGTTCCTTTGTGTGTGTGTGATCCTTATTTACTTATGGTAGTCTACTGATGTTTCTCCCTTATTACTTAGGCTGATCCTTTGAGCAAACAAGATATATAGGGAAGAAATTCATACTGGTAACCTGAGTTCAGATCCTACCTTTGACACTTTCTTGCTCTGTGATTTTAGGGAAGTAACAACTTTTGTTCACTCCAGTTTCCATATTTCTGTAAAATGTGAATAACACCTATGTCCTGGAGTTGTTGTGAGGATCAAATAAGATAATTGTAAAGCACTTAGCATGGTTCTTGGCATATAGTAAATGCTATATAAATGTTAGCTATTATTATTTTCCTCTGTCTGCCTTATAAAATCCATATTGATGAATTGGTAAGAATTTCACTATAATATAATTATATTATTATAATATACATCACTATAAGGGCATCCTCCAAAGTCTGTAGTTTTGAGCAAAGCTCAACATTGCATTTTCTTATTTACTATTTGAGTCAAGCTCAAAAATATTACTTATTCTAATATAGATTATATTATATTATTTGAGTCAAACTCAAAATATTATAAAATACAAAAAGGACTATTCTTAATTAGGAGTGATAATTATGGTAATGATATTAGCTCAAATGCAAATAGTATTATGAAATGCTATTATTTTATAATAGTATTATAAATAAAGTTTCTAGATGATCTCTTACCCAACCCTGTGGGGGATCAGAATGGATAAGATCATATTTTGATTCAAGAATTCTACCATGCTATTAGGCTAGAAATTAATTTAATTAATTTGGAATTTAATTTTAATTTAGAAATTAATTTAGAAAGTTAGTTTAGAAATTTCTATCCAATAACTGTTTCAGCTACCCTTAGATTCATGGCACTCACACAATACAAAAAATTCAATACAAAAAAATTAAGCTGAAAAAGTCTGAATCTTTTCAATATGATAGTAAAAAAAGTGATAGACCAATAAAACAGACTGTACACAAGACTCAAAAGATAAATAATATTTGTACTTCCTATCTAGGGAAAATATCTGAGTGCCACATAAATGTAAGACAATATTTTGATCCTATCAATATAAGATTGGTCCGAGGTGTTGATTATGTGATTAAGCTAAGAGTAATAGAAACAAAATTATCCCTAAGGGAGTCAACACTTAGGGGTTTGAGAATTTTAGCAACCTTACTCCAATCTAGCTTCCATGAGAAATGCCTTGATTTTCCTTGGCAACAGAAATGCAAATAAGTCAAAATTCATGAACTTATTCATTTTCCTTTTTTTGGAGGACATCATTTAATATTTGTCTTGATCAATGCCACATCCATATAGGAAATGCATCAGAAAATTTGTTAAGAAACGTAGTTTCCTAAAATACTTAATTCACTCCTGTCCTGCTTCAAGTCACTTAAAGATCTTCACCAAAGAGGCAAATCAAACAATGACCAAAGAGGCAAATCAAACAATGTATGCTGAAAGCCATAGGATTTTTATTAAGGGGAATATTTTAATCCATTTAAGGGAAGGCATAAGACCTAATTTGAGATATTCAAGAACAGGGGGAGGGAAGTATGAGGAGGAGGTTCAAAGATAAAGCTGGGTCACAGGGACCCTAGAGAAAAATGATACTATCACATCCAGAAGAGACTAAATATATACCTGTGACTTTGTCAACAGAAGGGAATCTGAACTTCAGATGAGAGAATCTTCAGGCCATAGTAGGAAGAGAATCTATGATCTGGTGTGATGGGTATCCAACTCACACTTTCCTCAAATCTCTGGTTCATAGAAGACAAAGGTGGACCTGGGCATGTATGGAACAGGATGGCTTAAGGATGCCCATGAGGACAAGGTTTGTGTGTAGGTAGGGAAGGGAATATCTGATTCGTTGCTCTCCTATGAGACAAGAGCCAGAAATTTCTAACATGGCAGATTCTACATATGGGAGATTCCAGAAACAAAGGGGAGCAGGGTAAGTATATCAATTAGGAGAAGGGAGTTTGTTTAGAACAGAAAGCTTATCCCAAGAAAGGAGAGATCCTCCCAAACAGATTTTTCATGCTAATATAACTCCATAGATCTGCTTTGTAAAAAGAAGGAAGCTACATTTGTGACAAAATATAGATGAACCTTGGAGGGGCTTTGTTATCTAAATTACATTCTACTTGCCAAGTTGCCTTCGTTCTCCATTCAATTCCCAAGGCTTTCTGATGAAGTATAGAGTGCATACAACCTTGAAAGTGACTCAAACTGTTTTCTTTATTTCTCTGATACCATAGTGGCTCCATTAGGACTGTAACAAAGGATGTCAACTTTTTCTGAAAATGTCTCCAGTATACTTATTAGACAATGGTGCAAAATCGTGCTTATAGGGATCAAGCATGCAGAGCTATGTAACTGTGCATGATACCATATTTTTGCAATATCTAGACATTAACATGCAGAAATATGGCATCAGAAATAATGGTGATGCTTAGTAAAATAGTGTTTCACTTGTTGAGTAGTAAGAATATGCTCCTTCATTATGATGCACAATACAGTTAACCTGTAACATGAAACCATCAGTGAACAGATCTTTTAATGCTCAGAAGTTTAGATTTGAAGCAAGAGCACCAGGTGTCAGAATAATACAATGTGTGCTTTGAAGTTACTCTGAATTTGCAGTCTAGTGTGCTATCATGGCACCCTTAATATTCAGGTAGAATGAAAACATCATGGAAGAGAATTATCTCGCCTGACCAATAACCATTCAAAATTATATAATTTGTTTCATTTTGATTTTGAGAAATTTAGGATAAAATAACTGTTCTCTTGTCAGACCTTGACATAGTGGAAAATGTTTTTAAATGAAATATAAATCACATGAAATAAGTTAGGCTACAGCTGTCCTTGACATACACTTGTAGAGGTAAAATTACAAAACACTAATTCTGGAAAAATAGTGTTGTGCTAAGCATTTAGATAGCAGGCACATGGAATCATAGAATCACAGAATTTTATCATTTTAAAGGGACATCTAAGTCCATCCAGGTCAACCCAAACCTGAACAAGAATCCTTTCTATAACATACTTAACAAGTTATCCTCCCCAGCCTTCACTTTAAGATTCCTAATGAACTGCAATCAATCAATTAGCATTTGACAATTAAATGCCTGCTATGTATTGGGTGATTTTCTAGGCACTCTGAGTAAAAATACAAAATAAGTAAAATGCAAAAATAAAAAAAAAGTAAAAATACAAAACCAACATCTTCCCTATCCTCAAGGAATTTACATTCTATAGGATGATTCCATCACCTTCTCTTTTGGGTAATTCTTTGGAAGATTGGATGTTAAAAGTCCCATAAAGATCATCTCTCCCCACACTTCATTAAATAGATAAGAAAACTAAGACCCAGGGAGATTTAAATGGTTTTCCCATGGTCGTGCAGTTAGGAAGCAGAATATGACCCAAGGTTTCTTGACTTCACATCAAGCATTCTTTCTTGTACATACCATTTGCTGGCAGATAGATGGACAGATATTTTACAGTGGTAATTTGTATACTTTGTATAAAAGGGGAAATTGGTTATATATTTTATATGAATGTGTTGAGCAAAGATATCCCCTTCATCAAATGAAAGCTCTGTGAAAGACAAAGCAGTGTTAAAGAGATCCTCACTGGAAAGAGTGGATGAAAAACATACACTTCCTTTTACAATGACATGTTTCTGGAGGTGTAGCCTGTTGAATCTGTCTGCCTGTCTGTCTTTTCTTTTCCTTTAGACCATTTAAAAATGCCCACGTTGTTTAAAAAAGTCTTTGTCTAAATAAGGGTAAGTAAGGGGAAGAGCTGAACTTGTGATTTCATTGGTATGATAAGTTTTTTTTTTTTTTTACTTTTTTTAAAACCCTTAACTTCTGTGTATTGGCTCCTAAGTGGAAGAGTGGTAAGGGTGGGGTATGATAAGCTTTTATTTTATCTGTAGAAATTAGTATTTTGTCTGTGATTTATAGTTTTAGAGAGGTTAAATTATTCACTGATGGCCACATAGTGTCAGAAGTAAGATTTAACCCTGGTCTTCCTGACTTTAAGACTGACCATACTACTATGACAAGCTCTTTCTCATCATAAATCCCAAGACAGAAAAAGTAATATATATGTAAGCATTTTGGCACCAATACTATCTCAGTGCTGTTCCACTGACTTTCAATCATATGATATATTATGGTTTTAGAAGAATACAAATTTCAAAGGAAAAATACAAGGTGGGAGTAAGTAGGCTGCAGTATGTTAACTAAGAGTTCTTGCAAGAAAAAATGAAATAAATGACTCCAATAATATGTATAATTAGAAAAGGACAATTTTATTTTATTTTATTTGGATTGAAAAATTTTATTTAATTAATTGATTTAGAATATTTTTCCATGGCTACATGAATCATGTTCTTTCCCTCCTCTCTTCCCACCCCCTCCCATAGCCAACAAGTAATTCCACTGGGATTTACACATGTCATTGATCAAGATCTAGTTCCATATTATTAATATTTGCATTAGGGTGATGGCTTAGAGTCTATATTCCCAAGCATGTCCCCATCGACCCATGTGATTAATTAGTTGTTTTTCTTCTGTGTTACTACTTCCAAAGTTCTTCCTCTGGATTTGGATAGCTTCTTTCTCATAAGTCCCTCAGAATTGTCCTGGGTCATTGCATTGCTACTAGTAGAGAAGTCCATTACATTTGATTGTACCACAGTTTATCAGTCTCTGTGTATAATGTTCTCTTGGATCTGTTCCTTTTACTCTGCATCAATTCCTGGAGGTCGTTCTGAATTCCTCCAGTTCATTATTCTTTATAGCACAATAGTGTTCCATCACCAACAGATACCACAATTTATTCAGCCATTCCCCAATTAAAGGACATCCCCCCATTTTCCAATTTTTTGCCACCACAAAGAGCGCGGCTATAAATATTTTGTACAAGTCTTTTTCCTTATTATCTCTTTGGGGTGGTATGGCTGGATAAAAAGTCTTTTAAACCCCTTTGAGCATAGTTCCAAATTGCCATCCAGAATGGTTGGATCAATTCACAACTCCACCAGCAGTGCATTAATGAGAAAAGGATGATTTTAAAAAGGAAGAAAAGTCTTGTTGCCAGGATGAATATCAGAGTAAGCATCATACTAGTACTCTTGAGGCATTAAAAGGACCAGAGAAAAACCTCCATTGGGTTAGGAGATTTTAGATGAAGGTATGGATTAGAATTAAACAAGATTGGCAGAGCAGGGATCTGTATCACCATATGGAGCACCTATACAACTGAGATCACAGATTCATCTAAGATCTAAATCACTAACATTAATGGCCATTTTCTGTATGTCCTTGTATTAGATGTTGTGTGTATCACAATTAGTACAGTATGACAAACTCTGCATGTGTAAAATCTAGGGTTCTGTCTTGAGCCCCTTTTTCTCTCTACATGGTTTTGTTTTTAAATTTTAAATTCAATTTTATCTGATTTTCAGTTTCAAATTCTTTTTTCCCCAATTCCATTCCTACCCAATGAAAAAGCAAGAAAAAACAAAGTCTATCATAAATATGTGTCAAGAAAAAGAAATTCCTACATTAACCATGGCCTGCCTATCTATCTATCTATCTATCTATCTATCTATCTATCTATCTATCTATCTATCGGTATGTGTGAATACATACATACACACGTATCTATCTCAACATATCTATATCTATATACAAAATGAGTCTTCTGGAATTATGGTTGGTTCTGTTGTGTTGATTGAAATTCCTAAATCTTTCAAAGCTGTTACAGTATTGTTGTTATTTTGTAAATTATTCTTCTGAATCCACTCATTTCACTTTGTATTAATTCATGAAAGTCTTCCTAGGTTTTTCTAAAACCATCCTCTTCCTTATTTCTTATAGCACAATATCATTCCCTCATATACATATACTATAACATATATTCATATATATATTCACACACACTACCTCCATAACTCCACATATGAATCAAACATTTTGTTCCTTTGATTTCTTCATCTGCCAAATGGGATTAATAATTATATTCACTTCTTGCAATCAGATTATATGGTAAGAATATTTTTATCTAATTCAGTTCTACAAGCATTCATTTTTTAAAAATTAAAACCCCTACTTTCTGTATTAGAATTGATACTAAGTATAGATTCCAAGGTAGAAGAGAGGTAAAGGCTAGGTAATTGCTCAGGGACACATAGCTAGTAGGTGTCTAAGGCCAGATTTGAACCTAGGACCTTCTGGCTTCACACCTGGTTCTCTAGCATTTGTTTTGTTTTGTTTTTGTAAAGCCAAAGGTTGTGCACTCATGAGGAATTTTTCCAGAAGGATTTTTAAATAGCCTGCAAAAACCACTCTATCCACAAGCATTTATTATATACTTATTGTGTTCCAGGATCTGGGACACACAGTGGGGCATGTACAATTTAGGGCCCCTTCCTCAGTTTTCAATTCTTTGCCATCACAGAAAGAGCTTAGTTTCTCAATGAGCCCATCACCTCTCTCTGGGTTCAAGAATAATTTCTATACAAATGATTCCTGAATCTATGTATCTCTCTAATTCTGAGTTGTAGACATGAATCGTTAACTGCTTGTTAAACTCCTTCCCCTGAATATCCCACCAGCTTCTCCAGCGAAGCAAATCTAAAACCAAATTCATTTTTTCTCCTAAACGTTTCCTAACTTCCTTACTTTTAGGCATCCACTATTTAAGTAATCATTTAGACTCACTGCCTTAGGCTGTCCTCTTCAATTCTTCACTCTCCCTCAAAGCCCATATACATACACATAAACTCTCTGATATTTTTTGGGTCTATCTTCTTCCATCCATTCACACCAAAACCATCTTTATTCTGACCCTACAATCTCTCCTTATTCCAAACCATCCTCCACAGAGTTGCCAGAGTGATATTCTTAAATTATCATGTCACTCTGAGAACTTCAATGGTTTTGTTGCTTCTGAGATAAAAAATAAAACACTTCTGTCTGACATTTTAAATCCTTCACAATTTTATTACATCCCATCTTTCCAGACTATGCTTGCTTTACTTCTTCCTTGTATATCCTACACATTAGCCAACTTGATCTATTTTATCTAACTGATACTCAACATGAAATCTCCCACCTCCCTGTCTTTGCACTGACTGCTTCTTGCTTTTCCACCTTCAACTTCTGCTTCTTGGAATCACTAGTTCTATCCAAGGCTAAGTTTTTCTTTCAAGAGGCTTTTACCAATTCCCCTACCTTATCCCAGTTTGTTAGTATTTTTCATCAGAAATTATTTTACTTTTTTTTTACTCATATTTTGCATTTCCTTCTCTGTGTACACTTTAACCCTTCCTTCCAATTCTTCATCGGGATGTAAACCTCGAGGGAGGAACAATTTAAATTTTGTTCCTCCTCCACGGATACTGGAACACAGTAGGTAATTAATATATGCTTATAGAATTGAATTAGATGCAAACTGATTACAAGAGGCGAGTATAATTATTAACCCCATTTTGCAGATAGAGAAACCAAAGGAATGAATGCTTGATTCGTGTGTGGCATCATGGAGGTAGTATATGGCCAAACTGGAATTAAGCTAGGCCATTTTATGTAGCCATTTTATATTCAAACGATCAAAATCTCTCCATGCCTGCAACTTCAACAATATTCAGCATTATTAATAGGTAACTAGGAGTTCTATTATCAAAGATTGACATTTTTTAAGAAATGAACCAAAGAAGCAGAAAATAATATTTGTTCAAATGAACGTTAGCTCCCCCTGGAAATGATCACAATGGAAGAGTCCAACAACCAGTTAACTGTGGCATACAGGGCCCCCTGTATGAAAAATTACAGGGTTAGGGACATTCAGCCAATCAAGGAATCTGATTGGCTGAACAGTCTTAAGTGCTTTATAATTGTGTTTTTAGAGGACTGTAGTTTAATGCCAGCCAAGGTTCACTATTTTAAACTGTGTCACAGTTTAAAAGGACTGCCTTATGGTCCTCTGTTTCAAACCTCACATTATGTAAATTGGTAAGAGTGTTATCCTGGGAGTTCCTGGTATTTGCAGGCTGTTTTAAAATTCCTTCTGGAAAAATTCCCCACGAGTGCACAACCTCTGGCTATGCAAAAACAAAACAAAACCAAAAAACAGGCTGTCGGCTAGCTCTAAGCTGCCTCACATCTCAGGCTCTAAATCTGAGTCCTTTGAGGAAGACCACACCGGAACCATCTTAATCTGATACATTATGGTGCTGTGGTAAAAGGATTGTCCTACAGCAGCTCACCTGTTATCTACCCCTTGTTTCTCTTGTTCTTTTAGAGCATCCTCCTGTGTTCTTGAAAGACAAATTTGGGTGGTGGTTGAAATATTTACTAAGTAAAGGGCTTGGTAGAGCTACTGATAGTTCTGAAAATTCATTTGGCATTATCCCCATTGTGCAGATAGCCCAGAGAGGCAGCTTGCCTAAGATTACATGACTAGCCAGACTAGTTAGTGACAAATTCTTTTTATTTATTTCTTTTTAATTGTCATCCATATTGGTTATTGTTATAAGAGCACACTAATACATAACCCATACCCCCAAATAAAACCATAAATGCACTGATGTGAAAGAGGACTCCCAACAGTTCTTTCTCTGGAGGTGAATAGCATTCCCCATCCTATCTTTCAGGATTGTCCCAGATCACTGCATTGCTGAGAGTAGCCAAGTTTTCACAGATAATCATTGTCCAATATTGCTATTATTGTGTACCATGTACTTCTAGTTCTGCTTATTTTGCTCTGCATCAGTTCCCACAGATCTTTCCAGCTTTCTATAAAATCATCTTGCTTAATCATTTCTTATAGCACAATAGTATCCCATTACCAACATATGCCACAATCTGTTCCTTAATTTCCAATTCTTTGCCACCACAAAAAGAGCAGCTAAAATATTTTTGTACAAGTATGTTTTTCTCCTTTTTTTATTATCTTTTTGGGAGACAAACCCCATAATGGCATTACCAGATCAAAGAAGATGCACTGTTTTATAGCCCCTTCTAGCCTTTATAGCCAATAATTTCAAATTGCCCTTCAGAAGGAATTCCATGTGAACTGAAATGATCTCCAGGAATTGATGCAGAGTGAAAGAAACAGATCCAGGAGAACATTATACACAAAGGCTGATACACTGTGGTACAATAGAACATAATGGACTTCTCTACTAGCAGCAAGGAAGGCTGAGGGACTTATGAGAAAGAAAACTAACCACATTCAGAGGAAGAACTATGGGAGGAGAAACAGAAGAAAAACAACTGCTTGAACACATGGGCTGGTGGAGATATTATTGGGGATGTAGACACTAAACGGTAACTCTAGACCAACTATCAATAATATGGAATTAGGTCTTAATCAATGATACATGTAAAAGCCAGTGGAATTGTGCGTTGGCTAAGGGGGGTAAAGGGGCTTGGGGAGAGGGAAAGAACATGAAACATGTAACTATGGGAAAATACTCAAAATAAAAATAAAAAATATATTTTAAAATTGTCCTCCAAAATGGTTGGATCAGTTTACAACTCCACCAACACAGCAGTAACAAATTCAAGATGAAAACTTGAATGAGAAGAAAAAGTCTTGGACTCTTGATCCAGTGCTCTTTAATTCCACGTACTCTGTTGTCTATCCAAGAGATCATTGTTTGATCCTGACTATTAAAAATCTTGAATATCTGGAGTCAAAGTACCTTGGTTCAAATTATACTAGCTGTATGACTATGGGCAAGTCATGTCACTTTTCTGGAGCTTCATAATCTGCAAAATAATATGGTTGGGCTAGATCACCTCTAAGATCTCAGTCAACTATACAGGTATGTCAGAAGTTCAATGTTTAAAAACCAACTCTCTGGAGGAAAAAACAAAACAAACAATCAAACAAAAAACAACTACCCTAAAACAAAAACCAAAGTATTCACAACATACTTTTAAGAGTATCTGCATTATTAACCTTTTTCTCAAGTCTAGAAATCAAAAACAAAAGAAATTAAGTCCTAATTCATAGTATTTGCCAATTTTTGAGGTGTCAATCATCACTCTGAAAATTTGACAACTGGCTCTCTCAAACCAGTATAAGCATGCTCCAATATGGCTATGAACCTTTTTTCCTTTATCTTGGAGTGTTTCCTGTGAGCCTCTATTTGAAAGAAGACTGTCTTACAGGGCAAAGCAACAGACAATGGGTCAATCAAGAAGAGTTGTCTGTATGCCAGACATTGTGCTTTATACAGGGCTCCCTGTGGGATAGGTGATGAGGGGACCCTTCCCTTCACACTCCCCTTCCCAACACATCAGAATAGGTATAGATATGGTCCAGTTTATTGTTTCATTTAGTACAGGGTCTTATAGGGAGATAGACTCATCATAGCCATAGGCTTACCTAGGGGTACATGAGCTCATGGCTTATAGCCAGGTAGAGGGAAATGAATCTCTACATGATGCTTCTGAGCTCAGTGAGTCATCCTTACACTTCAAGGTCAATAGAAAGAAGCAGACTTACAGGCCAAGGAACACCCTTTTGACATATCTATGCAGTTTTAGCTTAGGCATCAATTAGAGTCATTGTGGCTGAGGAGAAGTAATCAGAAGATAATGGTACCTGCTCTGTAGTAGAGAGAGATTAGAGGCTTCTTCCCCCCAAATGAATTGGCTAGGGGGTACTCTACTAAAAATAAATACAAAGTGATGTGAGAAGCACTAAACAACTAAAGGAATCCAGAAACAACTTCAATAGTAGATGGTCCATAAGTATGATGGGATCTAGGGGATTGAGGAAACACTGGAGAGAAGAGAGAATTTCCAAAAGTAGAGAATAGTTTATGCAAAGAAAAGGAAAGAATGTCCTATATGAGAGAACAACAAATAGCCCAGTTTGGCTTTGCATATGGTACATGAAGGGGAGAGATATACTTTCCTGAAAAGATAGACTAGAATCAGAATTGGAAGGTCTTTAAATGACAGAGGAGTTCATTTTTTATCCTAGAGGAATAGGGAGCCATGGAAGCTTCTTGAGCAAGTAAGTGGCATGGTCAGACCTTTTCTTTAGGAATATTAATTTTGAAGCTATGTGGAGGATGGAATGAAAAGGAGAGAGCTTAAATGATAGGAGATCATTTAGGAGATTACTGCTAAAACCCAGAGAAAAAGTGGCAAGTGCCTGAATCAGAGTGGTGATTGTATGAGTGGAGAAAAAGGGACAAATGTGAGAAATAATGAGGAGGTAGAATAAGATAAGCCTCGATGGTTGACTAGATATTAGAGGAATGAAAGTAAAGACCTATGAATGGCTCTTAGGTTGCAACCTGAATGGTTGGAAGGATGGTAAAGACCTGGATATTAGTAGGGTGGTTAGGAGGAGGGGTTTCATGCAGAGATGTCAAGTTAATAGGCAGCAAACGGTCTGCAAAACTCCAAGGGCAGCCCAAACAAGATTAAAATGTAATTGGGAAATGTTTAACAGAATAAATAAGAATACAATCAACTTAATGTTAATTAATGGTTTCTTAAGTCAATATGCTCCCAGAAGGATCCATTTCTAAATGGAGTTGGGCATCACTGGCTAAATGGAAATGATAATGAGTTCAGGTTTAGACATGCTAAATTTGAGGCAGCTATGAGACTTCCTGATAGAGATTTCATTGATGATGCAGGATAGGAATTTAGGAGAGAGACTAGGACTATATGTAGATATACATTGACTTAAGAGTTATCTACAAACATATGATAGTTGAATTCACAAAGCTGAAGAAATCACCAAGATAGAATGTGGACAGAGGAGTGTCTGGCCCACAATAGAGCCCCGAGGCACACCTAACAAAGAGGGCAGGACATGAATGATGGTATTTTTTAAAAATTAATTTATTTGCCAACTACAGGTAATAAATTTCTTTTTTCTTTTTTTTCTTTTTTGCATTTTTAAACCCTTAACTTCTGTGTATTGGCTCCTAGGTAGAAGAGTGGTAAGGGTGGGCAATGGGGGTCAAGTGACTTGCCCAGGGTCACACAGCTGGGAAGTGTGTGAGGCCGGATTTGAACCCAGGACCTCCTGACTCTAGGCTTGGTTTTCAATCCATTGAGCTACCCAGCTGCCCCCAAATAATACATTTCTTTACAAGTTATCTGAAGTTATATGATTCAAATTGTCTTCCTGCCTTCCCTCCACTTTCCTGGATCTGGCAAGCAATTTGATCTGAGTTATACATGTATTATCATGGACATGGATGATGATCTTGCAAAAAGAAAGCTAAGAACAGTTAGACAAACAAGAGAATCACAATAGATCAGTGTTGTGAAAACCCAGTAAGAAGGGATAGTCAAAATATCAAATGCTGCAGTGTTGTACATAAATAGGAGGCAGATTGGTAATAAGAAAGGGCTGCTAAGCCTCACTTGGCCTGACAGGCTCTATTAAACTGAGTCTGCCAAGCTGGCTCAAACATCCTTGAATGGTAGATGGATCTGGGCTGTGAGAGATGCAGTTCACCTGGGTGATCACCCAATATGCTAGTGATCCCAGGACCCATGAAGTTCAGCTCAGCCAAGCCTATGCCTCTTCAGTAGTGCCCAAGCCAAAGTACTCTAGTGGGAGTTCAACAACTCCTCTAGCCCCTTGGCTTGGGTTTGGATTCAATGGTAAAAGGTTGGATTGGGCTGGTGTTGATGTGCTAAAGAGATAAAGCTGTTCTGAATGTAGTGTGATAAATCCCTTCCCCTAATTAGCTGTAGGTGTTCACTAATTAGGAAAGGAACACCAATCTTCTTTTGAATTAAACTACAACAGGATTTGTTACTTATCTAAAGGGTTAGGAACAAGAAATAAGGATAGAGGTTTGGGGATGCTAAACTAATCTAATTGAATTAAAGTAACCTAAATCTGTAGATGGTGAGTTGATAATAGGCTGGAGATTCTTCTCCCTCTCTCAATCCCAGACTTGACCAGGCTCTGGTCCAAACAAAGGATAAGGAAGGCTGATGGTGTTCTTCTAATAGCTGTGGTGTTGTTCTCTCTCAGCTCTATGAGTAGCAGGTAGAATTGTGGCACTCAGGTATGGATGCTGGATTGCAGGTCTATGCCATACCCTCCCTTCAACCACCCTCCTTCCAGGATTCTCAAATCTGAGACCAGGTGTGCTGTAGTCCAAGGGTATTTATAGGGGTGGTTCCAACTGTCTTTTGGCCCTGGCTCACGCCACCTGGGCACATTCCAATGTCTTTAACTGACGATCCTGTCACTCAAAATGTCCTCCATTTTGTCCCAGAAGTTCCTTATTACAAGAGAGGTAAAAAAGGATAAAGACTAAAAAAAAATCACTGCATGTAGCAATATAGAACTCATTGGTGGCCTTAGTGAGACCAGTTTTAGTGGAATGGTGGGGATTAGAAGCTGAATTATAAGAGACTGTGTATTTCCACCTCAAGAAAAAGAACTGATGAATAGAAATGACCAAGACATAGTTTTATTTATTCATATATCTTTTTGTCAAACAATACCATCTCTAGTGCAGGGATGAGGACGAAGGTTGGGAATTTTAGTATAATAAAAAAGCAAATAAATACATTTAAATATTTTAAGTGAGTGGGAAGTAAGAAAATGGAGGCAATGAGCATATAGAGAGTTTTTTCTAGGAGTTGGGCTGTGAAAGGGAAGAGAGCTAGAAGATGATAATTTTTAAAGATGACATATTTTTAGGCAACAGTAAAGAAGCCAATGGACAAGGAGAGGTTGCAAATTGTGAAATGAAAGGGATCACAGAACAGGAAATCTCTCTAAAGGGATGGGAGAAAATGAGCTGATAGGCACAATTAGAAGGCCTGGCTTTAGCAAATAGAGAGGCTATCTCTTTTCCTGAGACTAGGAACAAAGAAAGAAAAAATGGGAGGTGGTAGTGTTGTGATTTAAAGTATAGAATTGAAGGGGGAAAAGACCTTATTATATAGATGACTTCAATTTTGGGGGTAGGTAAAGTATGAGAAAAAAAGAAGGGAAGAGGGAATGGTGTAGGTGGCTTGAGAAAATGAGAGAAGATCTGGAGCAGCTCCAGATGCAATAGGAATTCAAGCAGGAAAGGATAAAAGGCTTAGTGTGCAGGCACTGAACAAGCATTTATTAAATACTTTCTGGGTTCTGCAGTGAGGGCCGCATTGAGACTGGATAGTATACATTTGTAATGGACCCAGTCAGTGTGGTTTTGTGGCTTCCTCCAGAGGAATTAAGCAATATGTTAGCAATAGAGATAATTAATGGTGGGAGTAATCTACCACTGTGGTTTGGAAAGGAATAAATGGTAATAAGTTATTGACAGTGAAGCAAGAGAATCAGAAGTACAGGGCAGTGTAAAGCTACTTGCAGGGTGATTTTGAAGAGAGTTAAGTAAGGCCAGAGCAGGGATGCTAGACTGGGGAAGCTGGGAGGGAGTAGAATACCTAGAGATTGCAATGAAGTTGGAAAAGTGATTTAAAAATGATGATGCACAGGAAGAAATGGAAGTAGGGAAGGTTAGAGTCAGATAGAAATAAGAGTTATTGATTATAGAGGAGAAACACTTTGGGATGATAATAAGATTGAAAGTATGACCATGCAAGTGCCTAGAGGACATAGAATGAACATGTAGGTCATGGGAATAAAGATGGATGAACTGGGAAGCAAGGGGAAATCAATATGTAAATTGAAATTCCCAAGTTTAAGGATAAGGGTTGAGAGAAAGATTATGATCCAGGTTCTGGACTTCTTGAGAAAGGATAGTAAATGACTTGAGGAGTTGGTTGATAGATAGCAGTTGCCAGAATCTGGATAGAATAGCATATCTAGAGTGAACTACAAAGAGGGGAGGTATAGAAGAATGGGATAAGAGTAGAGCCAGAAGTGGTAGTGAGGAATAAAAAGCATGACCATGCCTCCTTCTGGCTTGTTGAGTCAGGGGATATAAGAGAAGAAACATCTTGTAATGGAGGAGATGCCATGTCTTCTTGGTATATATAGTTTTCAATACTTACAAGAGGACTGAAGAACTGTGAGAAGAAGAGAGCTAATGTGAAGGGCAGTTTGGGATCTCCCAAGGCAACAATAGATGAATGTTATGAGAGATTGATAGCGAGGAAGGGAGTTTTCAACTAGCTAGCCTGTCATTCTGAATGACAGAGATTCTTTTTTTCTAGCTTATTTCTCCATAATTCTGCCAGCGTCCCTACTTTATTTTTTAATTTTTATTTTAAAAATATTTTCCCATGCTTACATGATTCATTTTCTTTCCCTCCACTCCTTTATTTTTAAAGAATACTTTTAGTTAATTTGTGTAAATTTTTTAACATTCATTTTTTAAAGATTTTGAGTTCCAAATTCCCTCTCTCACTCATGCCCCTCTCCTACTCCTTGTGATGGCAAGCAGTATGATATAGATTATACATGTGAAGTCATGCTGAACATTTCTATATAAGCTACGTTGTAAAAGATTCAAAATTCCCCAAGAAAAATAAAGTTAAAAATAGTGTGCTTCAATCTGCATTCATTTTCTATCAATTCTCTCCATCGAGGTAGATAGCATTTTTCATCATGAGTCCTTTGGAATTATCTTGGATCATTGTCTTGAGTCTTTCATAGTTGATTATCATTACAATATTTTTTCAACTTTAAAATTTTTATTTAATTAATTAAAAACATTTTTCTATGATTATAGGATTCATGTTCTACCCCTCCGCCTAGAGCCAACAAGCAATTCCACTGGGTTATACAAATGTTATCACTTGATACCTATCTCCATATTATTCATTTTTTTTTTAAACCCTTACCTTCCATCTTGGAGTCAATACTGTGTATTGGCTCCAAGGCAGAAGAGTGGTAAGGGTGGGCAATGGGGGTCAAGTGACTTGCCCAGGGTCCATATTATTCATTTTTGCAATAGAGTAATCTTTTAAAATCAAAACCCCAGACTTCCGGTTAAGATGGCAGCAGAGTAAGGAGAAGCTGCTCGATCTCTTCTAACCGAAGCATACAGGACTCCTCAAGGGAACATAAAAACGAACCCAGACAAACGAAGGAACCCCACAACAGGGCGCAGCATTGAAGGTATGCAGAATCGGGGCATTTCCACGCTATAAAGGGGTGAAACAGCTCTCACTAAAACGCAAGAGGAAGAAACCCCTCCACCCTCCCCCCCCCACCACGCACAGCGCCAAGGCCAACACACAAGAGTGAAAACAGGATTGGGGCAACCAATAAATCACTAGCAGCCCCAGGGCTTGTACCTGTGAGCTGCAAGATGTGGGACCCCAAGTGGCTAGGGGGCTCGCACTGATGTTCCCGAGAGTCTGCCCAGGTGAAGACATTGCCCCAGGGGTGGACAAAGATCTCTAACGCAGGGACTTTTCCAAGCTTCTACGTGGGTGAAGGCATTGTCCCGGGAGCGAATAAAGATCTCTAAAGCAGGGACTTTCCCAGAGCCAGTGTCTGTTCGGGTGAAGGCAGTGCCCTAGGCCGGAATAAAGATCTCCAGCGCAAGCTAGGACATCGAGTGAGGACCTGGTGCAGACGGGAGCGAGGCTGTGGAAGCAGCCCTCCCAAGACCGCTGAAGGAGCCTCAGGCAGAGGGGCAGACCAGGGATGACCAGGACGCTTGACCCCGAGGACAAGGAGACTGGAGCCCTCCGGAGCTTAGAAAACGCAGGCAGACCCTGAGGGTGAAGACAAAGCTGAAAAGGGGCGGGGCTAACAATGGCAAGCCATAGGGAAGCCCAGAAGAAAAAGATTATCAAGAAAAACTCTGGAACACTCAACAACTTCTACACAGAGAAAATCCAGACAACAGAGGAGGACAAACAAAAATCCAAACCTTCCCAAAACAATGAAAACTGGTCACAAGCTATTGAAGAGTTCAAAAATGAGATGTTGAAGAAGATGGAAGAGATCTGGCTAGAAAATAACAGTTTAAAAGGCAGAATTTCGCAATTGGAAAGTGAGGCAAGACAACTAAAGACCAGAAATGACCAGATTGAAAAGGAAAACCAAAAGATTATAGCCGAAAACCAAAAGATTATAGCCGAAAGCCAAAAGATTATAGCCGAAAACCAGTCCTTAAAGGCTAGAATTGAACAACTAGAAGAAAATGATCTCTAAAGACAACAAGAACAAATAAAACAAAGTCAAAAGACTGAAAAAATAGAAGGAAACATGAAATATCTCAATGAGAAAGTGACAGACCAAGAAAACTGGTCTAGAAGAGACAATTTGAGAATCATTGGTCTCCCTGAAAAGGGAGAAATTAATAGAAATTTGGACTCCATACTAAAAGAAATTATTAAGCAAAATTGCCCTGAAATTCTACAACAAGAGGGCAATATAGACATTGAAAGGATCCATAGATCACCCTCTACATTCAATCCAGATAAGACAAAGCCCAGGAATATAATAGCCAAATTCAAGAGCTTCCAAGTAAAAGAAAAAATCTTACAAGAAGCCAGAAAGAGACAATTCAAATATCAAGGAGCACCAATCAGGATCACACAGGATCTGGCAGCCTCCACGCTAAAAGACTGCAAAGCTTGGAACATGATATTCAGAAAGGCAAGAGAGCTGGGCCTTCAGCCACAGATCAACTACCCATTGAAACTGACTATATACTTCCAGGGGAAAGTATGGGCATTCAACAAAATTGAAGATTTCCAAGTTTTTGCACAAAAGAGACCAGGACTAAATGGAAAGTTTGATACCCAACCACAAAAATCAAGAGAAACATGAAAAGGTAAATAAGAAACAGAGGGAAAAGAAAGAAAACTCATAATTTTTTAAACTTGACTCTTTAAGGGCTTAAATAAGAGCTAATTATCTGTATTACTATGTGGAGAAATGCTATGTATAATTCTCTGTAGTGTACTCTACTCACTATTATAATATTCACTATTATAGCAACCAGAAAAATAATTCATAGGGAGAGGACAGGATACTAAATGGTCTAAGATGACANAAAGAGACCAGGACTAAATGGAAAGTTTGATACCCAACCACAAAAATCAAGAGAAACATGAAAAGGTAAATAAGAAACAGAGGGAAAAGAAAGAAAACTTATAATTTTTTAAACTTGACTCTTTAAGGGCTTAAATAAGAGCTAATTATCTGTATTACTATGTGGAGAAATGCTATGTATAATTCTCTGTAGTGTACTCTACTCACTATTATAATATTCACTATTATAGCAACCAGAAGAATAATTCATAGGGAGAGGACAGGATACTAAATGGTCTAAGATGACATGGGGGGTGAGAAAGAGTAGGGGACACCAAGAAAAATCTGAGGAAATAAGAAAAATAGGATATTCTATTACACACAAAGAGGGCATGGGAAGGGGAAGGGATAAATACTATTAGAAGAAGGAGAGGAAGAGAGCATTAAGAGGTAATATTCAAACCTTACTCGCAGTGTAATCAACCCGGAGAGGGAAGAGTAGCTTTACTATCCATTCGGATAAAAAACTCTATCTAACCCTACTGAGAAAGTCAGAAGGGATAAACCAAAGGGAGGAGAGGAGTGGGGAGGTCAAAAAAGGGAGGGGAGAAGAAGGGGGAGGGAATTCATTAGGCCTTTAAAAAACAAAAAAAGGGGAATAACAAGGGAGGGGGCAGAAAGGGAAGTCACTCAAGGGAGGGGATAAGGGATACCAGCTCAAAGCAAATCACTGGTTTAAAAGAAAATAGTGTAAGAAGAAGGGGTGGGTCTAGGGGAGGATACAAAAACGTCAGTGAATGCACAACTGATAATTGTAACTCTGAATGTGAATGGGATGAACTCGCTCATAAAATGGAAGCAAATAGCAGAGTGGATCAGAAACCAAAATCCTACCATATGTTGTCTACAAGAAACACATATGAGG
>NC_058132.1:506918186-506919143 GCF_016433145.1 Gracilinanus agilis
GAAGCAAATAGCAGAGTGGATCAGAAACCAAAATCCTACCATATGTTCCTCTACAAGAAACACATATGAGGCGGGTAGACACACACAAGTTTAAGGTTAAGGGCTTGAGCAAAATCTTTTGGGCGTCAAATGAGAAAAAGAAGGCAGAAGTGGCTATTATGATCTCTGACAAAGCCAAAGTAAAAATAGATATGATTAAAAAAGACAGGGAAGGTCATTACATCCTGATTAAAGGCAGTATAAACAATGAAGAAATAACACTGCTCAATATATATGCACCAAGTGGTATAGCATCCAAATTCATAAAGAAGAAACTGGCAGAGGTCAAGAAGGAAATAGATAGTAAAACCATAATAGTGGGAGATCTAAATATTCCACTTTCAGATCTAGATAAATCAAACCAAAAAATAAATAAGAAAGAGGTAAGGGAGATGAATGAAGTCCTAGTAAAATTAGATTTAATTGATATGTGGAGAAAAATAAATAGGGACAAAAAGGAATACACCTTCTTTTCAGCTGCACATGGTACATTCACAAAGATTGACCATGTAATAGGGCATAGAATCATTGCAAACAAATGCAAAAGAGCAGATATAATAAATGTAACCTTCTTAGATCATAATGCAATAAAAATAATAATTAGTAAAGGCATCTGGACAGGCAAATCAAAAACCAATTGGAAATTAAACAATATGATTCTCCAAAACCAATTTGTCAAAGAAGAAATCATAGAAACAATCAACAATTTCATTGAAGAGAATGACAATGATGAGACATCCTACCAAACTCTGTGGGATGCAGCCAAGGCAGTACTCAGGGGGAAATTTATATCCTTGAGTGCATATATTAACAAATTAAGGAGAGCAGAGATTAACGAATTGGGTATGCAACTCAAAAAATTAGAAAGCGAGCAAATTAAAACCCCCCAGATGAAAACTAAGTTAGAAATACTAAAAA